>NW_006399969.1:2660865-2679443 GCF_000299155.1 Elephantulus edwardii
CACACAGCATAATGTCCTTCAGGGTCACTCATTTTGTATAATATTGCATAAGTTCCTTTTCAACTTTTCAATTCTGCATAGCATTTCATTGTGTGAATATACCAGAGCTTCTCTATGCATTCATTTGTTGATGGGCACTTGGGTTGTTTCCAGCTCTTTGCTGTTGTGAACAAAGCTGCAATAAACATGAGTGTGCATATATCTGCTTGGGTGGCAGTGTACTTCTGTGTTTTGTCACATCAGTTCAGCTTTTCAGGGTAAAGACGTGGTTGGGAAAGCCAATACTGATCATTATTTATGCCAATCTTAGAAAATTGCAAAATGAATAGACTTAAAACTATTTCCCCCCCACTTGCTTAATATTCTCATATTTGTCTTGTTAAAACATGTCAAATGTTATTATCAGTAGAAGTCTTTATTAAGTACATGAGAGGACTTTTTGTCTTCCAATAGGTTCTTAATGAATCTATGATGCAAATGATTAGCTACCTTTATTAAGTACATGAGAGGACTTTTTGTCTTCCAATAGGTTCTTAATGAATCCATGATGCAAATGATTAGCTACCCTGATAAAATCATCTTGTTCTTTCATTTCCTCAATTCTACATCCAACAAAGAGAAAAACTTCTGCTCATAAATTTACTAGCTGTGTTAGATTGAATGGTTGTTCCCAAGTATTTAGTCCTCCTAGTATCTTTGCTTTGTATCATGTTGTTGTTGTTATGGGCTGTCGAGTTGTTGCGACTCATAGAGACCCTGTGTACAACAGCCCTAAACTCTGCTCTGTCCTGTATTAATCTTACTGTCTCTCTGATACACCCATCCCAATTACCCCAGTCACTGAATCAATCCACCTCATAGAGGGTCTTCCCCTCCTGCACCTTCCCTCCACCCTCCCAAGCATGACATCTCTCTCCAAGGACTGGTCCTCCTTACAACATGTCCAAAGTATGTCAGACAAAGCCTCAGAATCCTTGCCTCCAAGGAGCCACTTGGTTTAACCCTCTCTAGGATGAACCTGTTTGTTTTCTTAGCAGTCCATGGTATATTCAATACTCTTCTCCAGCATCACAGCTTAAAGGCATCAATTCTCCTTCTATCCTCCCTAGTCATTGTCCAACTCTCTGACGCATAAGAAGTGATTGCAAAGACCAGGGCCTTTATCAGACACACCTTAGTCTCCAGAGAGACACCATTGCTCTTTAGTACTTTGGAGAGGTCCCTAACAGCAGACTTTCCCTTTGCAATACATCTTTTAATTTCCTGGCTGCTATTGCCAAGCATGTTAACTGTGGAGCCAATCAAATTAAAGCTTTGAACAATCTCAGTCTCTTCACCATCCATCCTGATGCTGCCAATTGGTCTAGTGGTGAGAATTTTTGTCTTCTTGACTTTGAGCCTCAATCCATATTGAAGACTGCAGTCCTTGACCATCTCTATGCAGCAAGCACCTCAGGTCCTCCTCAGTTTCAGCAAGCAAGGTTGTGTTATCAGCATAACTCAGATTGTTGGTATATCTTCCACCAATCCTGACACCACGTTTCTCCTCATAGAGACCAGCCTCCCGGACAATCTGTTCTGCATACAGGTTGAAAAGGTATGTAGACAGGACACATTCCTGGTGGATACCCTTCCTAATTTTGAACCACGCAGCGTTTCCTTGCTTTGTTCTGACGACTGCCTCTTGGTCTAAGTATTGGTTTCGCATTAGCACAATCAAGTGTTCTTGGATTCCCATTCTTCTCAGAGTCAGCCACAGTTTGTTATGACCCATACAGACTCGGTGACAGAAATGAAGCTGAATATAGAATGATTGAATTTTGCACAGTCAATGACTTATTCATTGCAAATATGTTTGGTTTGTTTTGTTGTTGGGTTTTTGTGTGTGTGTGTATGTGAGGAAATTTATATTTAGAATTGGCCCGCTGCACTCAGTTTAGATGATCCCAATTTTGTTGGCAACATCCAAAGCATCATAATCAGGAGCAAGTCAAACATAGGCCTTCTTCTCTCTATCAGGCCTAGTCAAAGTGTTGACCTTAGCCACATCAATGTCATAGAGCTTCTTTACAGCTTGTTTAATTTCATGCTTGTTGGCCTTGACATCCACAATGAACACAAGTGTGTTGTTATCTTCTATCTTCTTCATGGCTGAATCAGTGGACAGGGGAAATTTGATGATGGCATAGTGGGCAAGCTTGTTTCTCCTTGGGGCACTCTTCTGGGAGTATTTGGGCTGCCTAAGGAGTCTCAGCGTCTTAGGCCGCCAGAAGGTGGGTGACATGTGGATCTTCTTTTCTTTTTTGGCTGTGGACGCCCTTCAGGACTGCCTTCTTGGCCTTTAATGCCTTTGCTTTGGCTTCAGTTTTGGGAGAGGTAGGGCATTCCTTCTTCGCTTTCGGCTCCATCTTCATAGAAAGGGTGCAAATACGTTTTTTAAGAGACATAAAGGTAGGTTATATACATGGATTTCACCTGATGGTATGCATAGGAATCAGATAGATCACATCCTCTCAAAACCGCTGGAGAAGCTCAACATCAGCTGTGAAAAATAGGCTAGGAGCTGATTAAATTAAAATTAAATTAAATTAAAACAGACCCACTACTAATATGCAAGTTCAACCTGAAGCTGAGGAAAATTAAACGAAATCCACGGGAACCAAAATATGACTTTTATCTATCCCACCTGAATTTCAGAACCATCTCAGGAACATGTTTGAGGCCTTGAACACTAATGAGTGAAGACCAGGTGAGCTGTGGGAGGATACCAAGGGTATCATCCAGGAAGAGTGCAGATGGTCATTACAAAGACAAAGGAGGAATAAAATACCAAAATGGATATCAGAAAAAACTCTGAATATTGCACTGGAGTGCAGAGAACCAAAGGAGAAGGAAGAATTCAAGATACTAAAGAGCTGAATAGAAGATTTCAGAAGGCAGCGCAGGATGACAAAGTAAAATATTACAAAGAAATGTGCAAGGAGCTGGAGTCAGAAAATCAAAAGGGCCAAATTCTCTCAGCATTTCTTAAGCTCAAGGAA
The DNA here is from genome assembly GCF_000299155.1 of Elephantulus edwardii. Classification (NCBI taxonomy): domain Eukaryota; kingdom Metazoa; phylum Chordata; class Mammalia; order Macroscelidea; family Macroscelididae; genus Elephantulus; species Elephantulus edwardii. The sequence goes on from NW_006399969.1 coordinate 2,663,907, forward strand.
CTGAAGAACAAATTCAAACCTTGAGTTGCAATAATCAAAGATGTTTTAGGCAGAATATTAAATGATACAGGAAGTATTAAAAGAAGATGGAAAGAATATACTGAGTCACTATATCAAAAGGAACTGGAAGATACAGAATTTAATGAAACAACATATGAGCAAGAGCCTATGGTGCTGAAGGAAGAAGTTCAGGCTGCTTTGACGGAAATAGCAAAAAATAAGGCCCCAGGAATAGATGGTATACCAATTGACATATTTCAGCTAACAGATGCTGCCCTGGCCATGCTCACCAAGTTGTTGCCAAGAAGTCTGGAGAACACTCACTTGTCCAACTGACTGGAAGAGATCTTTATTTGTTCCCATCCCAAAGAAGGGTGACCCAACAGAGTGTGGGAACTATAGAACAATCTCATTGATTTTACATGCAAACAAGATTCTACTGAAGATAATAAAAAATGGCTGGAACAGCACATCAGCAGAAGTCCAGGCTGCGTTTAGAAGGGGTCGTGGTACTAGGGATGTTGTAGCTGATGTTAGATGGATATTTTTTCACTGTATCATATAAATTTCATTATTTCCACAAAAGCTAGAAATGTCTTCAACCATCATTTTGGACATAACCATGTAACTTCTTTTCACTAATAGAATGGGAAGAGAAGGAAGAAGCCCTGCCTGCACAACACTACAAAACAGAGATAGACAGGAACAGGTAAATCACAGAAAGACCAGCAGACATGGCTTTACAAGGATTTGTAAAGAATAGAGAGGTCACAAAGCAATTCTCAAGAAATTAAAATAACATGGAAATATTACAAATCATCTTCTCAAATCACAATATTAGAGAATTATAAATCAACAAGTAGATCAAGGAGAAAAAAAATCAAGTAATTAGAAACTAAATAACATCTTGAACAGTATTGGATAATAGAAAAACCAAATGAGAATGAAAACACAAACTAACAAAATCTTTAGGACTCATCAAAACACTACTTAGAGGTCACTTTATAGCAATAATCACACACATCCGAAACAAGCCTACAACCAGTATCTCTAACAATTAGGAGAAGAATAGCAAGCAATGCTTACAGTCTCTAGATGAAAGAAAATAATAAAGAAAAGAACCATAGAGTGAATTAACAGACTAGAATTTGGTTCTTTGAAAAGATTAATAACTTTGACAAACCCCTAGCAAATCTAACAAAGAAAAAGGAAGCTATAAATAACACTAATCAGGAGTAAAATAAGTGATGTCACAATTGTTGTTGTTACATGCCGTCGAGTCGTAGACAACTCATAGCGACCCTATGAACCAAAGGCCTTAGCACTGTTCATAGAGTTTCCAGAGGCAAGACATTTTGGGACTGGATGCCACTCCTGTTTCCAAGCTTGTTTAGTCTGGAAGCTCAACCAAATACTTTCCACCATGTGTAACCATTATCACATTTGGCATATCAATGTCACAGTGTTTAGGATCTCAGCAACCATGTACAGCAATGCACAGACCAGTGCTGTACCACTTAGAAGAATGTTTGACAAAAAGTCAATATGAGTCAGGGTTGAGGGCCGCAGATTAAAATCACCCACCAAGGGCTTGGTAGTATAACTTTTTGTCCTCTAGGCAAATGTAGCTATCTCAATGATGTCACAATAGAACCACATTAAATAAAACATAAGAGAAAACTATTAAAAACCCATAATATATTAGAAAACCTCGAGTCAATGGGCACGTTTGTATAAACTCACTACCTACCTAAACCAGAAGTTTGGTTGGTTTTTCTTTTTCTTTTTTATAGCAGTCTTTCTAATGGCACAATAATGGCAAACTGTTATTTGGATTAGAGTGAGGTTTGACTGGGATTTGCAGTTGTTGTACTAGAAATACCATTAACTTGTGTTTCACCTTTGTGTGTATGTGTGCACATGTACCAAAGTCAGGGTCAATTTTAGGGTTAAATTTATCAGTTACATGATAGTGTTTAGTGTAATCTTTGATGACTAATTTAAAAAGTCCTGGGTGAGGTCATCAAGAAACATTGAATTAAAGGCAATTTAAGATCCTGTTTCAGTGATTATAAGCAATTTACTATTTTTCTTATTTACAACTATAAACTTTTCCCTAGCTTGTCTTCTAGAGAAACAGAATGTCTTTGAAATGGACTCCGGAAGATAAGCAGCTATGACTTCTTCATCACCTAGTAATTCAGATAAAGTGGCTTTTATTGTCAGAAATTTGTCTGTGTTTTTACAATTAGATTCTTTTGTTCATAAATGAGTCTTTTCTGTTCCAACTAAAAATTATTAATTTATATAAGCTAAACCAGGTTCATAGCTTTCAGACAAGATTTTTAATTCTTCTGGGAATTTTGGGGTATCTTTGTGAATATGTGTTAGGAAATTTTTATGATCACGGGAAATTCCACTTTGGACTGAGGAGAGAAAATAACTTGTGGAGATTTCTTAATTTCCGCCATGTATTTTCCCTTAAAAGGCACTTCATACAGAGTTTTTAATGGAATTTTTTTCAGAAGAAATTTAATTTGGCTTTTCAGGAAAGAAAGGAAGTTCAGATAAAGTATCATTAGAGAATAAGTAAGTAAAGAATAAGAATAAATAAGAAAGAAAAAGTAAAAAACAGATGACATTGGAGAAACAAGAACATATGAAAGAGAAATTCTACCCTGTAGCTTTTTATTTCATTTAGTTACAAACAATGTCTTGCATGGAAGCAATTTTGCTATCTTGATGTCTTTAAAAGCTTTTAGATTCCAGTTAAAATAGGTGTCCTATTAAGAGTATTTCATTCAAGAGTCTCTTTTCTAATTCATAGTGCAGAAACCCAAATTTAGGTAAGTCAAAGTTACCCAAAAGTAGAAACTGATTTTTCAGACTAAGGTGATGTCAAATATTGAAAATCACACATTTTATATACATATACACATGTGTATATATATGCATAGATGTATATGTGTATATATGTGTAGTTGTGTATGTATATGTATGTATTTGTAGATATGCATGTGTATGTATATGTATATATGTATGTGTCTATATATATGTGTATGTATATATGTATGTGTGTGTATATATATGTATGTATATATATACACATATATATATAACTAAACTTCTTGTTCATGTGCTACACAAGACTTTCAGAAGATAACACCAAATTCTCCCTCAGTTATCTAGAAAGATGGTGTGTTAATTATCTAAGGTAGACATCCTCAAGCGAATGACTTTAACAAACCAGAATACATTTTCCTGTAGGTGCCAGCTGTACTGGAATGATTATTTTTATGTTGACTCAAAGAGACAATTCTGTCAACTTGTAAGAGCAGCATCTGCTTGTATTTTGGTATCGAAATTCTACTGGGTCTAGAAACCCTGGGTCCAAAGGATATCATCCATTCCTGTCTCTTTTTCTTAATAGTAAGAGGTCTCTACTTCTCTGCTTGCTTCTCCCTCTATTAATCTCTTGTAGGATAAAAGGTGATGCAGATCATACTTCATGAGAACTCCCTTTACAATTGTTCAAGGATGTGATCCAAGCAAGGCTGTTGTATCCTACTCTAATTTTCTTAAAACTGATTGGCTAGCCACTCCAAATATAATGGTTATTATATAAATACATAATTGTCAAACTACTGAGAGTTGAGATCCAGCCAAGTTAATATATATTTTGGAGGGACATATTTTAGTCCATGGAAGATAGTAAACTTCTTTGCAAGATCAAAAATGGACTCTTCTTCAACTAAATTAAAAGAAAAACAACACAAAGGAGTGGAGCTCATATTTGAGAGGCTATTTACCTTAAGACAACTTCTGCAAATCCATGTAGAGGGAGATCCCAAATGACTCAGTTGGTATTGAAGTACAAAGTATTGACATTTCAAGGACTCATAAAGACAATGTACCTTAAAACACCACTTTGGAGACCAAATAAATAAAAAAGAAAATCTAGTACTTTATTGTTGTTATTAGATGCCATCAAGTATGACTCATAGCATCCCTGTGAAGAATATAAACCTGCAACCCGTGCTAGCTTGTGCTATCCTCATCATCTCTGACACAGTTGTTTCCATTGCTACAGTCACTGTGTCAATCCGTCTGGTTGATGGTCTTCCTCTCTTTCCCTGACCCTCCACATTTAAAGCATGATGTCCCTTTCCAAGGAATAGCTTCTTCTAGCAACATGCCTAAGTACAAGAAATGAAGCTTCTCCATCCTTGCCTCCAAAGGAGTATCCTGGCTCTATTCTCTCCAGGACATATCTGTTTGTTCTTTTGGCAGTCCATGGGATATTCAGTACTCTTCTCCACCATGACAACTCAAAGGCATCAATTCTTCTTATATAATTCTTATTCATTATCTAGCTCTCAGATGTGTAGCAAGTGGCTGAAAAGATTATGTCCTAAATCAGGTACCCTTTAGTGTTCACCGATATCATTACTCTTCAGTACCTTGGAGAGATCCCTGACAGTAGACTTAGCCAGTGCAATACATCTCCTGACCTCTTGACTGCTGGTACTAAGTTTGTTGATTGTTAATCCAAGCTGATCATTTAAACTTTATTTCTTTCTCTCTATCTATCATGTTGCCAGATACTGGTCCGGTGATGAGGATTTTTGTCTTAATGTTGAGATGTAATCCATACTGATCTTCTGCAGTATGATTTTCAAGTTCTCCTCACTTTCAGCAAAAAGACATGTACATGCATGTTTGTGTGTAAGTTGTGTTTATGAAGAAATCAGTTATTCACTGACTGCTGAGTCAGTTCTGATGCAACCATCTATTGGGTTTCTGAGGTTGTAAACTATAAGAGGAGATTTCTTATCTGCCTCTTGCAGGACTCCTGGTCATTTGGAGCCACTGGGGATGCACAGCCTTTGGGTTACCAGTGAAAGTAGCTAAGGACTATGCCACCAGAACTCCTCTTTTTGAAGAATAAAACTGAAATTGGACAGCATACTAAACACTCCAATTAGCTTGAATTTTCCTTGTTTATGTATAGCAACTAACAGGCAATTTCCCCTGTTGGCTGGTACACACAGAGCTTTGTCTAGTCAGTCATGATTATCATCAGACTTCAGAAGTTTCTGTTGAAAGCTCATATAACATTTCTAAAGAGCTTGTTTTCCACAAATTTGTTAATCGTCAGACTTTTTCAGAACCTGCCTGTCCAAAAATGAAATGTAAGCAGATTTTCCAAGACCATTGTGCAGCAGAAGGCATTTTGTGATAAGCATTCTGGAACATTCTCATTGTAATCTTAGCCACATTTTCCAAGAGTAGTCCCATTTTTATGTTTTCCCCCTCTTGTATCTCACGAGGAGCAGAATTTAACTTCTTAGTGACAGTCTGCACCAGGCGCTTCTGTGTTTAGAGTTTTATAACACAGTATGAACACATTTTTTTTTGTAATTTATAAATCAAAATGCACCAGGCAAGAGCTCCAAAGGACAAGAGACTAGATGAAAGCTATCTATGTGAAAATAATATGAACAAGGAAGTAATGCTGAGCAAAAAACTGATCAGTTCTAAATTACTTTCATGGTGTAGTGGGAACATGCAGAAGCAGGCCATGTACTATAGCTGAGGCAGCAAGCTTAGATTTGCTGACTTGGTTTTCAGCTCCTGACAAAATCAGTCATAACTGGAAACAGAAAGGTAGGTTGATTCTGGGTTGCTCTCATAAAGCTTAGCATGAATTACTCAGACATGGACCTGGGATAGTCATGTTAACAAGATTCTCAAGTGGTTTTGAGGTGATTGTGGTGAAGATGAAAGGACAGAGACATGAATGTGAAACATCTGATTGCTCTCTGCCTACACTGGTGGCCCAAAATGCCAACCTTCAAGTTAGTCAGTCATTGAGCCCTTGATGCTATTTGTTGTTGTATACTATTGAGTTGGCACCTACCCATAGCTTATCTTCCAGTGAAATTTCAGAGGCAAGAGGAGATTGCCCATCTTTCTCACATAGAGCATCTGGTGAATTTCGAACTGCGTGCTTTTGTGGTTGCAGTGCAGCTTCTTACCGCTAGGCCACCATAGTTCCAAGTGTGATACCTATGAACCTAAATTATAAATTCACAACAAATATTCTTTTAGTATTTCTCAGCTCTGTACTTAATCTTAGAAAATTACTGTTTATCTTAAATGCACATTTAATTGACCATCTGTTATTTTATTTGTGTATCTGACAATCTTGGTTAAGAAGACTCATTCAGAACATCTGCATGATGAGAATATAACAGGCCAGAGGAAATAGCAAATCAGCTCCTTACAGCAAAGATTAGCAAAGATTCAGAGCATCTTTTCACTCTCCTTTCAAGGACTTCTCTAGGGTGTTAAGAGCAATAATGTCAGTTTAAAGACTAAGGTGCATCTGACTCAAATAGTGGTATTTTGAATGACTTGTTATGCATTTGATAGTTGGACAATAAGTAAGGACGACAGAAGAAGAATCAAAGCCTTTGAACTGTAGTGTTGGGGAAAAGTACTGAATATCCCAAGGGCTGCCAAAAGAACAGATAAGTGTTGGAGAAAGCGCAGCCAGACTGTTCTTTGGAAGCAAGCATAGTGGAGCTTCTTTTCACTATTTCAAGCATTTTGCTAGCATGGGTCAGTCCTTGGAAAAGGATATAATGCCTGGATAGGTGGAGAGTCAGAAGACGGTCCTTAACAAGATGGATTAACATGGTGACTTTAACAGTGAGCTGAAGTATATTGGACATTATGAAGATGACCTAGGAGAGGATAAGTTTCAGGTCTGTTGTTCATAGGGTCACTATGAGTAGTAATCTACTGGAAGGCACGTAAAAACGGTATCACTGAAATGTACAACCAGACACCCGAAGAAGGACAGACAGAGAACTATGGAATCCAGTGTAATCCAAGCAGTACCATTTAAAATAGAAGATAATTTGTTCCCATTAATTGACAAGTGTGTTCAAGACTTATGTAACCAAGCTGTTAAAAAAGAAGAAAGTATATTTTTCTTCTAGACACACAGTTTACATTTAAACAGTGTGCAATTGTTTTTCTGTGGTGTGTTTCACCATGTCCTCCTAACCCCCGTTACATAGGCTCTTGACAGATAAATATGTAATGAGTTGTGGGGTAGGCAAGAAAGAAGACATTTCTTAACAAGAAGGGCCAACACTGTGCAGTATTCCCACAGAGAGAAGCTCTCAAAGTTCAAGTTCTGCCCTGAGATATGGACAAATGTGCCTGCCTGCTAGAACCGCCCACCCAGCTCCTTCCTGACGAGGTTCCTGAAAAGCATGTGCCTCCTTCACTTTCTCTCATAAAACAGTGAGGGGCATGCTCTTTGGTTAGGAACATTTATTATGTATGCTATGACACATCTGGAGGGCCACAGGGAACTTTGAGAAATGGCTAATGGAGCAATTAAGTAAAATTAGCAACTAAAATTTCCTTTAAACAAAACACCTGGGGTCCTCACTACGGGAAGGAATTATGTCTTGCACTTCAAAGCTTTTATGAAGATTAAGAAATTGATATTTTCTAAGGTGATTGAAAATGCAGAATAATTGCATCTATATTGTATGTTTTAGAAATTTACAAGATTTTGATTAATGAAGTAGTTATTTTGTTTCTTACTTCTCACCCACCTTCCCACAAAATATCCAACAATCACACAACAACAACCCCCCCCCCAAAAAACACCCAGAAAAAACCCTACAACACAACAAACCAAGAAAAATCAACCAACAAAAAAGAGATGAAAGTAAATTCTCAGGAATAATCCACATCTGACATGGTACCTACTTGTCATGTCGGCATAGTGAATGTTTCAAATGTACCTCATATGATAGTTTTATTTAATGAAAATTTATGCCTTGGAGAAAGTGCAGCCAGGATGTTTCTTAGAGGGAAGGGAGGTGATATTTCATTTCACATACTTTGAGTAAGTTGTTAAGAGGTGCCAGTCCTTGGAAAAAGACATCACACTAGGAAAGATGGGGTCAGAGAAGGAGAGGAAGACCTCAGGCAAGATGGATTGACGCCATGACTGTATTAATGGACTCAAGCATGTAGGGAATGATGAGGAAGGCATAGGCTAGGTTAAGGTGCAGACTTGCTGTTCACAGAGTCACTATGAGTTGTAGTTGACTCAACAGCACCTAACAACAACATGTGGTTAATTGCTACATGCTGGAAAACATAGCACTGGAACAATCACAAAAGAAGAATGCTTCATATTTAAGGAGACTGATTGACACAGGAAGCCCCAAATTTATAGCATGTTTGAGTTATGAAAAATAATATTTATCATTATTTGGTTTATTTTGTGCATATTTTTAAATTTATGTATTTATCATTCATGTACATGTGTTTCATGTACATGTACACTATGTTTTGTACAATCTTCCAGTTAAACTATGTACTATATATTTTGTAGTGCATAAATTCATGATGTTATTATTCTCAGATGTTCGCACTGACATTCAGAGTTTGGATTTATAAAGACAAGTGTAATAAATAGAAAAAGTGAATGTTGCAGGTTTAAAATGAGAATAGATGTACACTAGGGTTGCATTCTTTCAATATAATTATTAAGTCTGTATGCTGAGCAGATAATTAGAGAAGTGAGATTATGTGAAGAAGGACACAGTATCAGGATTGGAGGAGGACACAGGCAGATGACACAACCTTGTTTGCTAGAAGCACAGAGTGCTTCAATATTTACTGCAGAATATCAAAGGTGACAACATTCAGGATAGATTATATCTCAACATCAAGAAAACAAAAGTTCAACTGAACTAATAGGTGACACTAACAAATGGAGAAAAGATTGAGGTTGTCAAGGATTTAGTTTTGCTTTAATCCACAGCAATGGAAGTGGAAATCAAGAATTTAGATGACATATTCCCTTGGACAAATCTGCTGCCAAGGACTTCTTTACAGTCTTTGTGACTTACCAACTTCATGAACAGGAAAATTTATCATTGCAAACATGCCAATTCTACCAAAAGTGATTTCCAGATACAACACAATTCCCATACATCATTCTTCAAAGATACGGGAAAGCTATCACCAACTCTATTTGAAAATGGAAGAGACAGCGAAGTTTAAAAAGACCATAAAGAAAAAAATGCTGGTGAGGGTGTGCAGAGATTGGTACTTTCACATACTGATAGTGGACAGTCAAGTGGTGGAACTGCTGTAGAAAGCCATTTGATGCTTCCTTTAAAAATTGGAAATAGAATTGCAGTTTGATCCAGCATTCCTGCTATTATACATATATCCTAAAGAAAGAAAAGCTGAAGCACATCTATGTTCACCCAAACATTCTTTGTAATATCAGAGACATATAAAAACCCCAAAAGATGTATAAAGAAACTATGGTACTCATACATAATGGAAACTAGAGGACATTAGGTTGACTGAAATAAGTCAATCACAAAAGGAAAACTATTGTACATGAGTAATATAAAAACTAAAGAAAGGTTTACACAGGAAAAGAATAATTCTTGGGAGGTTACTTGAGTTAGGAAAAGAGGGAAAAGAAAGTAATAATTGGTAAACAGAAGAATGACATTAAGTGAATGAAGAAAATGAATATACAATAGAGATGAAGAATAAAGTTATATAAAAAGTTTACAGAATCCTACAGGGCCTCCACAAGAAAAAGAGTGATCACACAATTACAAAATGGGCAAAAGACATGGAAAGACTTCACAGAGGAAGATATTCAGATGACCAACAGACACATGATGAAATGCTCCAAATCACTGGCAATAAAAGAGATGCAAATCAAAACCACAATGAAATGCTATCTCACCCAAGTAGCAGTGGCAAAATTAAACAGGACAGCAAGTAATAAATGTTGGAGAGGATGTGGTGAGATAGGAGCTCTTACACAGTGTTGGTGGAATTGGAAAATGGTACAACCACTCTGGAAGGCAGTTTGGTGTTTCCTCAGAAAGTTGAACATAAAAATTCCGTATGACCTAGCTATTCCACTGCTTGGAATATACCCTGAGAAAATGAGAACTGAGGCACAAATGAAGACTTGTATACCAAAGTTCATAGCAGTGTTATTCACCATCTCAAGAACATGGAAACAGCCTAAATGTTCAACCACAATAGAATGGATTGAGAAATTATGGTATATTCACACTATGAAATACGATGTAGTGTGCAGGAGCAGTGATTTTGTAAATCACTACAAAACTTGGGAGGGACTGGAGAGCGTTATGTTGAATGAACTCTCATTTGTCTCATAAGGACAAATACTGTATAAGACCATTATTAAAGAATGTGAATGAGTATCCAAGGGGGAGGGTAGAAGGAGGAGATGGGTGTGAATGGGTGACAGGTGGTGAGTAATCATAGGATTGCACAATTTGATAGTGGAGGGAGAGGTGAGTTAAGGAAATGGAAAAGATCTAATAGGAAAGACAATATGAACTTTGTAAGTAAACTAGTATAAAGGTTAAAAAAAAAGGAAATACAGTCAACAAAAGCAAACACTTTTAGTCGACATTTCTGGCACCAGCAGTCAGGAAATAAAAAGATTAATTGCATTGGGAAAATCTGCTGTCAAGGATCTCTCCAGAGCAATGAGAAGCAGCAATATCAGCCTTGAAACTAAGGTGCACTTGATCCAGACCATGGTCTTTTCAATTACTTGATATGTATTAGAAAGCTGGACAATGACTAATGATGACAGAAGAATTAATGCCTTTGAGTTGTGGTGCTGGAGTCTTGAACATATCGTGCACCATCAAGAAAACAAATAAGTCTGTCTTGGAGAGGGAGAAACCAAATTTCTCCTTGGAGGCTAAATTCTGATGCTCTGTCTCACATACTTTGAGCATGTGGCCAGGAAGGGCAGGTACTTGGAGAAGGACATAATGCTTGGAATGGTAGAAGTACAGTGCAGGAGGAGACCCTGGATGAGATGGATTGATAGAGTGACTGGAGTAATGGAGTTAGGTGTTGTCAGAGTCAATGAGATTGGCTCAGGATAGGACGGGCTTCAGAGCTGCTGTGCATAGGGTTGCTATGTACATAAGTGACTCAATGGCACATAACAATTACAGAGACTATCCTACAGTATCAACAATAATAAAATTGTTAATAACCAAGTGATCCTCCATGTGGTTTCCAAAGCTATAAATCTTTTGAAGAAGTGATTGTTCATCTTCATCCTTCAGAGTACCTGATGTATATGAACCTGATAAATAGCAGAATGACATATTATGCACTAGGGCTCCAGAAAAAATATAGACAGACAAACAATATGAACATATTTGGACAGGTGAGAAGGTTACACTGATGACCATACATAGGTTTGTTAAAGACAACTTCTAATATATGCTGTAAAAACCCATATATACAGCAGAATCAACAATGAACCACTTAATCATAACCAAGCATGGTGAGGGGATGAGTTGGTGTTTTTAGAGTTTGAAGACCATCCTCTTGGGTGACATCAAGGTCAGTATCACAACCGAGTTAAAAAAGACAATATTCCACATCTGGTTTGAGGAATATTGATCAGGGTCTTAGAAGCATGCAAACAGCTATCTAAGATACTAGGTCATGCCTATGAAGACGCAAGCAGAAAGGGACCATCTTGGCGGCTTTTCTTCCATGGCCTTGACTTGTAAATATTCCTTCAGGTCTTTCCTTCCTTGATACATATTTGGGAAGTTCATACTCCCTGTCTTCTATACACCAGCTTATTATAAATCTGGTTTTCCATTCCAACCCCTGTCTCCAAGACTGGTAACACATTTGCATTTGTGTTATAGCAGCAGTGCAGTAGTTACTGAGTGTATAGCAACTACTCTTTATTTGAAATTTGAACTTTTGAACTTTGGTGAAAGGGAGCTCAGTTAGCATCAGCACCAAACAAAGAGAAAAGTAGGGTGTTTAGCCCTTCTATTTTGACCAGCTGGGTGAGTCATAGCAGTTTTAAAGGCTTGGGGCCATTTCCCATTATTCCAGCAATCCCTGTTTGAATGGTCAACTATCTCCAAATTTAGAGATACACACTCATCAGACTACTTACTATTTTTTGAACACACAGACATTCCATTAGGGTCAGAGGTCAGCAGAATGAAATTGCTTTCAACCCCTATATGACACTTTCTATGGGTGACACTCTGGGATATCACTCTACTGTGTCTACTTCTTGGACAGTTGTTAGATGCAGGCAAATCAAGGACGATGCATAGTGACCCTATGAACAGCCAATCTGAACTCTCTACCCTATCCTGTGCCAAATTGGACTAGCCTCTGTATATTTCTTATTCTTTAAGAGATTTAGTCTCTCAAATTCTTACTCACTCATTTGCTACTTTTTAAAATTTGAATAATTTCAGCCAACCCTAGAATTTCCATAATCATTGTAAACTCATGAGACATTTTCTTTTTAAAGTCCAGATCACTTCTAGACTTGAATTTTAAGTAATCTTTTGAATATCATCCTAAAATTGTCCTACCAGCACTTTTAATTTCATGTACAGAGTAATGGAGAGGGAGAAAAAATGTGTTGAAAATTAATAACAGACATCTTACTATAATTTTAAGAAAAATCATAAAAATACTAAGATCTGGTATGAAAAACAACGTATATGAACTTTGTAAGAAAAAAAAAAGGAAAAAAAGACAGCCGGAACCCAGCATAGCCAGAAACCAGTGCAGCCAGGAGAAGGGCTTGAGAGCTAGAATTATAGTAAGGTCCCTGCACATGATCAATTAGTGAGAGACTGAGCATGCCCCCTCACTGGCTCTGGTGCCTGACTCTAGGTGCCTCGCCTTCTGCCTGCCTCTTCACAAATTGCATTGTGTCTGCTTCTCACCCAAAGCCTGGGTCTAGGCTCTGAGCCCTCCGCGCCTCAACCCTCCACCTACCAATACTTAGTGACTTCAGATCAAGAACCTATCATCACTTCAGGCATGAAAAACTCTACCACAGGAACATCATGAAAGAAACAGGCCACCTCACAAACTACACAAGTGCAAAGCAAGATGTCACCCCTCCAAAAGGGACACAGTACCAATGGATATCCTGAATCCAGAAAATCTGATGGAATTTAAAATAACAATGAATATTTTCAATGGATGAAAGACAAACCTGAAGAATTACATGACACTGCATGCAAAAACCGGGAGAAGCCTTCAAAACAATCCAAAACAATGCAGATAAAACAAACAAGGCATTAGAGGCTCTGAAAAAAACAAGAAATCACAATCCAAAATATGAAGTCCAATGTTTCAGATACTGTCAACATGACGGAGGGACACATGAGCAGAGTTGAAAAGATGGAACACAGAATCAGTGAAATAGAAGATAGAATTGTCAGCACTGATGTGCTAGAGCAAAAAACAGAATAAAAAAGGAAGGAAAAAGAATAAAACATAAGAAGAATGTGAAACACCATCAAGAGAAATACCAGAACAGGAAGAAGCAAGTAAAGGCACTGAAAAAGTTGTGGAAGAATTAGTAGAAAAAAAAAAAACTTCCCAGAAATAATGAAGAATGAGAGAATATATATATATTTTTTTTCAAGAAGCTGAGAGAACACTATATAGGTTAGACCCCAAAAGAAAAACACCAAGGCATATCATAGTCAAGATAAGGAGAGAGTTCTGAAAGCAGCAAGGGAGAAACAAAGAGAGTAACCTATAAGGGAGAGCAGATAAGATTAATTGCCAGTTTCTCAGCAGAAACCATGTGAGCAACAAGAAAGTGGAATGACATACATAAAACACCCAAAGAACACAACTGTCAACCAAGAATATTGTACCCAGCAAGATTGTCCATTAAATAGGAAGGAGAGATCAAGCTATTCCCAGGAAAACAGAACCTAAGGGAGTTTGTAAAAACAAAAACAGCGTTGCAGGAAACGCTGAGAGATATCTTTCTTACAGAGGTGCCACAGAAAGCAGAATGGACCAAAGTAATTAGCAACAATACCAAAAAGAACTCAACACAACAATAGCAAAAAAACTGTGCCTCTCAATAATCACACTGAATGTGAGTGGTTTATATGCACCACTAAAGAGAAAAAGAGTAGCAGATTGGATAAAAAACAAAACAAAAAACCCCATCAACATGCTGTCTACAAGAGTCACACCTGAAAAGTGAAGATAGACTAAAAATAAAAGGATGGGGGAAAATATACCAAGCAAATAGCAACCAGAAAAAAGCAAGAGTAGTGACATTAATCTCTGATAAAATAAATGTTAATGAAAAAACCATCGCAACAGATAAGGAAGGTCACTACATAATGCTTAAAGGGTCAATAGAACAAGAGGACATAGCAATAATAAATAACTATGCAACAAATGAAAGACCTGAAAAATATATAAAACAAACATTAGCAAAACTGAAAAAGGAAATAGACAACACTACTATAGTAGTTGGAGACTTCAATACACCCGTCTCAAGAAAAGATAGAACAACCAGAAAAAAAACTCAACAAAGAGGCTCAAGAATTAAACCACACAACAAACCAACTTGACCTCATAAATATTTATAGGCTAATGCACCCCTCAAACACACAATATAAATTCTTACCCAATGTTCATGGAACATTCTCCAAAATCTATCACATTTCAAGTCACAAGGCAAGCATCAATAAATAAAAAAACCATAGAAATAATACAAAGCATTTTCTCAGACCACAATGCTACAAAACGAGAAATAATAACTAGAGGATAAAGGAGAAAAACCCCCATACATTTGGAAGCTGAAAAACACCTTGCTTGAACATGAGTGGGTACTAGAAGAAATAAAAACTGAAATTAAAAGTTTCTTGAAACAAATGACAATGAAAACACCACTTATCAAAACGTCTGAAAAACAGCCAAAGCAATAATCAGAGGTCAGTTTATGGGAATAAGGAAATATTAAAAGGCAGGAAAAAATGGCATTGACTCTCTAACCCAACATCTCTAACAAATTGAAAAAGAACAGCAGGAAAGCCCGACACCTTCTGGTAAAACTAAAATTATAAAAATTAGAGCAGAAATAAATGAAATAGAAAACAGAAAACCAATTGAAACCATCAACAAAACTAGGAGTTGGTTCTTTGAAAAGGTCAATAAAACTGACACAAACCACTAGCAAAATTAACAAAGGAAAAGACCCAAATAATCCAAATAAGAGATGAAATGGGCAATGTCACAACAGAAGCAGCTAAAATTTAAAAAAGGCTAACTTTGGAATATTATGAAAAACTATACTCAAACAAATATGAAAACCTAGAGGAAACGGACAAATACTTAGAAATTTACAACCAGACAGCATGGTACTGGTACAATGACAGACACATAGATCAATGGAATAGAATTGAGAATCCGGAGATCAACCCTTCTATCTATGGTCAACTGATTTTTGACAAGGAGATGAAATCAGCCAAGTGGGGAAACGACAGCCTTTTTAACAAATGGTGTTGGCAAAATTGGAAAAATATCTGCAAAAGACTCAAGCAAGACCCAAACCTCACTCCATACACAAAAACCAACTCAAGGTGGATCATGGACCTAGGA
>NW_006399969.1:2682127-2686451 GCF_000299155.1 Elephantulus edwardii
TTGAAAAGGTAATAAAACAACTTCCAGCCAAAAAAAGCCCTGGACCACATGACTGTACAAGTGAATTTTATTAAACATTCAGAGAAGATCTGTCACCAATTCTACATAAACTATTTCAGAACATAGAAAAAGATGGAATTCTCCCAGACTCATTCTATGAAACAAACATATCCTTGATACCAAAGCCAGGTAAGGACACCACGAAAATAGAAAACAATAGGCCAACATCTCATGAACATAGATAAAGAAATCCTAAATAAAATCCTTGCCAATAGAATGCAATGATACATAAAAAATAATTTCCCTGACCAAGTGGAATTCATAACAGGTATGCAAGGATGCTTCAACATAAGAGAAACAATCAATGTAATTCCTCACATTAACAAAGCAAAGAACAAGAACCACATGATACTATCAATTGATGCAGGAAATGCTTTGACAAAATCCAACACCTTTTCCTAATTAAAACACTCAACAAAATAGGATTAGAGGAAAATTTCTTCAACATAGTAAAAAGTATATATGCAAACCAAAGAGACAACATTTTTCTCAATAGAAAGAGATTAAGGCATTCCCTTTGAAAAGAGGAACTACACAAAAATGCCCACTGTCACCTCTTCTATTCAATATTGTATTGGAAATCTTAGTGATAGCAAGAGAAGGAAATAAGAGGTATCCAAATTGGCAAAGAGAAGGTAAAGTTATCTCTCCGCGCAGATGATATGATAATATACTTAGAAACCCTAAAGACTCAGCAAGAAAACTGCTGGACATAGTTGACCAATTCAGCAAAGTAGCAGGATACAAGATCAACATACAAAAATCAATTGGATTTCTTTATAGTGACAAAGAAAATACAGAATTGAAGCTAAGAAAAACAATACCCTTCACAATAGCTAATCAGAAGATTAAATACTTAGAAGTAAATCTAACCAGAAGAACAAAGGATCTATTCAAAGATAATTAAAAAACATTACTATAAGAAACAAAAAGATATCTGGAGAAGTAGAGAATATCCTTTGCTCATGGATAGGAAGACTCAATATTGTGAAAATGACAATACTACCAAAGCAATTTACAAGTTCAATGCAATCTCAATACAAATACCAATTCCATTCTTCCATGAGATTGAAAAGGCAATCTCCAATTTCATTTGGCGTGGAAAGAGGCCCCAGATAAGCAAAGTACTCTTTAAAAAGAGAAACAAGATAGGAGGCATCTCACTCCCTGATTTCAAATTCTACTACACTGCCGTGGTGGTTAAGACAAACTGGTATTGGTACAATTACAGACACAGATCAATGGACTAGAACTGAGAATCCAGAAATCAGCCCATCTACCTATGGTCAACTGATTTTTAACAAAAATATGAAATCAGCTAAGTGGGGAAATGACAGCTCTTTTAACAAATGGTGCTGGGAAAATTGGAAAATCATCTGTAGAAAACTCAAGCAAGATCCACATATCACTCCATACACAAAAACAATTTCAAACTGAATTATGAACCTAGGACTAAAACGAAAGACTATAAACTTCATTGAAGAAAAGCTTGAAAGAACTCTAGAAGTCCTAATCCAAAACATAACCAGTCTTCCAAGCGTCCTGAAAAATCTACAACCAGGAAAGGATAAAATAGATGAATGAGACCTTCTCAGAATCACATCCTTATGCACATCCAAAAACTTCTCCAATAGGTTAAAAAGGGAAGCCACAGACTGGGGAAAAATATTTGGTAATGACATGGCAGATAAGGGACTTATGTCTAGAATTTATACAATACTCGAGCGCCACACAAGATAAAGGTAAAAAATCCAGTTGAAAAATGGGCACAGGATATGAACAGACACTTCACCAAAGACATTCAGAGAGCCAACAAACACATGAAGAAATGTTCAAAATTCCTAGCTCTAAGAGAGATGCAAATCAAAACAACTATGAGACATCATCTCACTCCAACAACAATAGCAAAATTTAACAGAACAGCAAATATCAAATGCTGGTGAGTTTGTGGAGAAACTGGAACCCTTATTCACTGATGGTGGGAGTGTAAAATGGTGCAACCACTTTGGATGGCAATATGGCACTTTCTCAAAAGGCTGCAAATAGAAATACCATCAATTCCACTACTGGTAATATACCCTAAAGAAACGAGAACTGCCACCCAAGCAGATACATGCACACCCATGTTTATTGCTGCTTTGTTCACAAAAACAAAGAGTAGTAAACAACTCAAGTGCCCATCAACAAATGAATGGCTAGGGAAGCTCTGGTATATTCACACAATGTAATACTACCCTACATTGAAAAACAAGGTGAGAGGTCCTTGACAGCAGAGACTCCACTGTTTTGGTTGTTTGTTGATGAGTCAGAAGAGACGCATATCTGACTTTTTAGTAGGTTTTCAGAGGCAATAAAGCGCACAGGAAGATTGCCCATTCTTCTCCTGCAGAGTGTCTGATGGATTTGAACTACTTGACTTAAGATTGTAGTGCAGCTTTTTAGCACTAGACTACTAGAGCTCTCTAATACTAAGCTGAAAATTAGACACTTCCTTTATCAGGCAATTCTAACATATTGGGTTGCTTGATTAAGAAAAACCTTGATGTCAGTAGGTATGTTCAATATCTAGTAAATTGTTATTTTTTTCCTTGGAAAATAGAGACAATAAGGAACAACAACAAAAACTATAATATAAAAACGTTTATATTATTTTCCTCAGATTCTGAGATGTTTGCCAAGAATCACAAAAAATAAATACTGTTTTTAACACAAAAAAAAGGAAAACAAAGAACTCATGAAATATTATACAAAATGGGTCACCCTGTGGGATATTATGCTGAGTGGAATATTTCAGTCACAAAAGAACAAATATTGCATAGTGTCACTGTTGTGAAACAGGACTGACAATGGGGTCGAGGGGAGACTGAGAAAAAGGGAATAATGTGTACTGTATTGAAACAAAAGTGATATATTATTAGTTGTTATTGTCATGACAGGAGTTCAGAATGAAGATTGCATAGTAGAGTGGAGTTGGAGGGGGGGGAAGAATTGTATAACAATGAAAGAATTTTAATTTTCATAGAGAAGAGGGAATTGAGGGGCAGGGGTAGGCAGGGAGAAAAGTGCAACAGTGAATGAATGGAAACCCTAAGTCTCTGTAAACTTTCATTAAAATTAATAAAAAAAAAGGAAGAAAAAAATACTGACCCTTGGGAAAAAAGAAAAATTCTGACCCATATTGCAAAAGCCTGCTAGGAACTATCCTATAGTTATGTGAATGTGTCTTATCCTCCTAGAATAAGACAGTGATCAAGTCATTCTTCTTGATTTAAATTGTTAGGTATTCACACTGGATGTAAGGCCAAGGACTCAAAGAAGGGACCAGAGAGCAAAAGGGAAATGTTAAAGCAGCTTTATTAAGGGAGCTCCCAGGCAAGGTTCTTTGGTCTCAAAATGGAGAATAAGGAAGTCATACTTGGGAAGTCTTTGGGAGGGTTTATATTGCTGAGTGTTGAGGGAGGAAACGGAGTTCAGCCAGGTGGGTGAGGCCTTTCAATCTCTTTGTTGACATGTCATATTCTTTGAATCCTTTATTCTCCCTCTTGGAGCTAACATAAATATCAAAAAAACTTCCTGACTACCAGTGAATTGAGGAACGAATTAAATATTAGAGACTCCAATCAATTGTATATTAAAATGGGAGAGAACTTCCCATCTTTTTTCCACAGAATCTTTGGCGGATTCAAGCCACCAGATTCCCAGCCTTTGAACTGGTTAGAAAGTGTCCCACCAGAGCTTCCCAAATTTTTTACAGCCAAATCAGAAGTAGCTAGTTACTAGTTCACCTCAGTAAAAGCAAAAGGTGGGTGTCCAGCATATTGTTGTGGTTATGTGCTGTTATGTGCATGTGACTCATAGCAACTCTTGGTACAACAGCTCTGAAGCCTGCTGTGTCCTGAGCCAGTCTCAGGATACATCTGACACAATTGTCCCAGTTATTGTATCAATCCATCTTACCCAGGGTCTTCCTCTCCTGTGCTGTCCCTCTACCCTTCTGAGCATGATGTCCTTCTCCAAGGAGGGGAACAAAAAGTTTGTGAGATCAACCTTCAAAATTCTAGCCTCCAAGGAGAAACTTGGTTTCACCTTCTCTAAGACAGACCTATTTGTTTTCTTGGCAGTCCGTGGTATGTTCAAGACTCTTCTCCAGCACCACAACTCAAAGGCATTGATCTTTCTGCCATCCTTAGTCATTGTCCAGCTCTCTGATGCATACCAAGTAATTGTGAACCAGGTACATCTTAATCTCTAGACTGACATCTTT
>NW_006399969.1:2686740-2692063 GCF_000299155.1 Elephantulus edwardii
CATATTTAAGACTGCAGTCCTTGATTTTCTGCAGCAAGCATAGGACCTCCTCAGTTTCAGCAAGCAAGGTTGTGTCATCTGCATAAGGTAGGTTGTTGATGAGTCTTCCTCCAATCATGATGCCACATTCCTCCTCATAAAGCCCAGCCTCCAAATGATCTATTCTACATACAGATTGAAAAGGTATGGAGACAGGATGCATACTCCTTTCTTGATTTTGAAACATGCAGTGTTTCCTTGCTCTGTTCTGAGGACTGCTTCCTGACCCAAGTATATGTTTTGCATAAGCACAATCAAGTGTTCTGGGATTCCCATTCTTGAAGTTAGCTACAATTGTTGTGATCCACACAGTCAAATGTTTTTGCATAGCCAATGAAACACTCTGGCACTCTGTTTTTGGCCAAGATCTATCAGACATTGGCATATTAAGGTTAGCTAAATATTGATTTTTTTTTTTTGTAGTTCTCATCTCTCTTCTCTTTATAATCCTTATTGTATCCATTTCTTTGAGTCATTACCTTTTTGGGGATCAAAATGGCTTGGGTTCATATGCTTAGAAGAAATTTTATGTTCCCATTTCTGTGATTTTTTAAAACATTTTCTATCATGTTGGGATTAGAAAAATCTTTGCTCATATGCGAGAGCATATGCTCCAAGATTAGCCATTTATGCTGTTTCTACTAGAAATTGTTCTCTATTTTCTCTTTAAAAACTCACCATAATTAGTCCTAAGATGAGGCTACTTGTTTGAATGGGCAGCTTCCCTTACATGCATGCAAATGGACTGCTTCAATAAACTCAACTTTATTATGCTTTATGTTGACATGTTCATGACTCACTTTCTCCACAAGACAAAAATAATTGTGTAAATATGAGTACTGGGAGGAATGATGTGTCCATGTGTTGTTGTTGTCATCATTGTTAGCTGCCTTCATATTGATTCTGATGCATCAAGACCCTATGTTCAAAATAACAAAACATGGGCTGGTCCTTCACATCCCCATAATAATTTTGTGGGCCCTTGAAGCCCCACAGTGGGCTTTATCTGAGCTCATTCTTGTAGCTAATGTACCATCTCATCTCCTTCAGGATCCTCTTTTATCATTGACTTATTGCTTCCAGATCGCACAGTCTAGATTTTTGCCTTCACTAAAGAAAGAATCCAATCAGAAGGTTCAGGCCAAATTGAAGAGGAAAGTTAAATTTATTGGGAAACACGCTAGTCCACAGATCCACTGCAGAGTTCCTAGGTATTCCACACAGCAAAGAGTAGGTTAAGTTTTTGTACAAAGTAAAATTTGGAAGTGAGGCTAGGTGGTTAATTAAGTAGTGTGGCTCAGCTTATCTCCTTATGTGGAACTTGAAAGGTATGTGCGTCCAGTTCTCCTGGGGCTGTGTGTGCAGTTGTAACAAGGTCCTCTGGTTCAATTGCTCTATGTCATGGGTATCTTTACTTATGGCTTGAAAAGGTCAGTTCTTGGTCACAAGTGGTGTTTCTGACATGCTCCAGGGTTTGATTTCAGACCAGGTTTCCAGGAAATCTAAAGAGAACAAAATGTTACCTACAGGGAAGTTTAAGCAATCATTTGATGTTAATAGATAGCAGAATTTAAGACAATTACAGAATATCAGGAGCAGCTGGAGGTGACGTTCCCAGAATGCGTAGACTTTTTTGAAGGCACTGTAGAAAACTGATAGCTTAAGGATAAGGAGTTGCACTGCCAACCCAAAGGAACCCAGTTGGAATACACCCGCTGCTCTGTGGAAGAAATGTAGGCAGTCTCCACTTGTGTGATTTACTGCCTCTGAAAATCTGCTGGAGGGCCAGATACGGGCTGGTACCAACTCATACCATTCTGATGGTACATAACATCAACAACATATCTAGGGAGCTCTGGTGGCTCAGTGGGTGAGTAGTTGTGTTACCATCCTAAAGGTATTCCTTTCGAACCTACCATCTGCTCTACTAGAGAAAGATGGGCAGTCTCTTCCCATGTGATCTGTAGCTTCTGAATATCATCCAACAGATTCACCTATGAGTTGGTTCTACCTTGATGATACATAATAACAATGTGTATATGTTGCAGTTGCTTGGTGCCTTGGAGTCATAGATGACTCATGGCGATCCTATGAACGAAACTGAGCATTGTTCATAGGGTTTCCGACACATCAGTGTCACAGTGTTCAGCATCACAGCAACCACGACACATATAATAACACATAAAATAGCATATGTATATATCTGTGTCTACGTATTTGTGTGTGTGTGTGTGTGTAGATACTATTAGGTCAGCTCTTGCAACATGTCCAACTGAAGAGTTGTCCAACCCTGTCTAACTGTGGGCAACCCTCACACAGGATTTTGTGTGCTTAGCCCACTGTTGTGTAGTCACTGTGTCAGTCCTTGAGGATCCTTGAGGATCTTCTTCTACTTTCCTAAGCATAATGTCCTTTTCCAGGGTCTGCCACCTCTGATAATCTGCTCAAAGTATGTGAGACGAAGCCTTTCAATCTTTGTTTCCAAGCAGCACTATGGCTGCACTTTTCCACGTGCAGATCTTCTCAAAGGATGACTCGACTGAATTATGCATTTGTGTACCATGTGGTTATCATCTCACTCATGGTTAAGGCAAGTCCATACCATGGACCACAATGCCCTGCACAAATCGACAGCTGGCACCATGCAGACTTTTTCTGGAGACTTATTTCCTTGCCTCTTCTAACTTCTAGAGGTGTCTCAAATTCTTTGGCTTGTTTTCTTTTCTCATTCCTCAAGTCTTCAAGGTATCTCTTTCTGACCCTGCATCCAGCTCACATGTCTTTCTCTGACCATTGTGATTACATTGATGCTGTTGTTGTTACATTATGTCAAGTCAACTACTAATCTTAGCGACCCTATGCACAATAGCTTTGAATCCTGCCCTATCCTGAACCAATCTCTCTGTCTCTGACACATCTGCCCCCATTACCCTAGTAAATGTGTCAATCCATCTCATCCAAGGTCTTCCTCTACTGCACTGACCCTCTAACCTTCCAAGCATGATGTTCTTCATAGACCAGTCCTTCCTGGCAACATGCCCAAAGTATAAGAAATAGAGTTTCAAAACTTTTGTCTCCAAGGAACAACTGGTTTAATCTTCTATCAGATATGCCTGTTTTTTTCTCTTGGCAGTCAGTAGTATGTTCAATACTTTCCTCCAGCATCACAACTCAAAGGTATTTGACCAGGATAATTCCCTATTTTAACATCAACAACCTTAGGTCACCTTTGTCATGTAACTTAACAAAGCCATGAGTTCTAAAAATGAGACTATGAATGTCTTTGTGTTTTAAGGGGCATAGTTAAGGATACTATGGACAGAATATTGAATGACCCAGGAAGCAGTAAAAGAAGATGGAGGGAGTATACAGAGTCACTGTATCAAAAAGAGTTGGCTTATACAGAAGAATTTTCAGAAACAATATATGATCAAGAGGCAATGGTGGTGGAGGAAGTGCACCCTGTTCTGAAGGACTCATAAAAAAATTATAAGGCCCCTTCAACGAGTTAAAGGTAAATAACCCAATTGAAAATTGGGCACAAAATAACTATGAGATATCATCATCACCCCAGTCAGAATAGCAAAATTTAACAGAACAGCAAGCAATAGATGCTGACGAGGTTGTGGAGATACCGGAACCCTTATTCACTGTCGGTGGAAGTATAAAATGGTGCAACCACTGTGGAAGATGGTATGGTGCTTTCTCAAAAAATTGTAAATAGAGATACCATATGACCCAGCAATTCCACTACTGGGAATATACCCCGAAGAGACCATAACTGACGTCCAAGCAGATATATGCACACCCATGTTTATTGCGGCCTTATTCACAATAGCAAGGAGTTGGAAACAACCTAAGTGCCCATCAACAAATGAATGGATAGAGAAGATGTGGTATATTCCCACAATGGAATACTATGCTGCATTGAAAAACAAGGAACTCATGCAATCTTATTCAAAATGGGTGACTCTGGAGGACATTATGTTGAGTGAAATAGCTCAGTCACAAAAGGACAAATACTGCATGGTGCCACTGTTGGAAAACAGGACTGACATCAGGGTTGGGGGGAGACTGAGAAAGATGGGTTCAATAATGTATACTGCATTGAAACAGATGAGGGAGAAAACTATTTAAAAGGGAAATGTGATTAGGTATTTTTGTCATTACAGGAGTTCAGAGTGAAGGCTGCATAGTGGAGTGGACCTGGGGGGAGGGATTGTAAAACAATGAAAGAATTTTTTCTTTTACTTTTTCAACAGGGTAATGTACTAGGGAGGAGGGTTGGGAGGGGAGAAAAGTCCAACAATGAATGAATGGAAACCCAAAGTCTCTGTAAATTTTCATTGAAATGAATAATAAATTTAAAAAAAAGAGGACCCCCCCAGAAAATTGGGCACAGGATATGAACAGATACTTTACCAAAGAAGGCATTCCGATGGCCAACAAACATATGAAGAAATGTTCAAAATACCTAGGTCTAAGAGAGATGCAAATCAAAACTACTATGAGGTATCATCTCATTCCAGTAAGAACAGCAAAATTTAATAGAACAGCAAACAACAAATGCTGGCGAGGTTGCAGAAAAACTGGAACACTTATTCACTGTTGGTGGGAGTGTAAAATGGTGCAACCACTTTGGAAGGCTGTATGGTGTTTTCTCAAAAGGTTGCAAATAGAAATACCATTTGAGCCAGCAATTCCACTTCTGGGAATTTACCCTAAAGAAACCATAACTGCTTCCCAAGCAGATATATGCAAATCCATATTTATTGCAGCTTTGTTTATTTTATAATAGCAAAAAGCTGGAAACAACCCAAGTACCCATCAACAAATGAATAGATAGAGAAGGTCTGGTGTATTCACAAAGTGGAATACTATGAAGCACTGAAAAACAAGGAACTCATGAAATATTATGCTAAGTGGATGACCCTAGAGGACATTACGCTGAGTGAAATATCTCAGTCACAAAAGCTCAAATATTGCATAGGTCCACTATTATAAAACAGGACTGACACTGGGGTTGAGGGAAGACAGAGAAAAAAGGGAGGAATGATGTATACTGCATTACAACAGATGAGGGAGAGAACTCTTTAAAAGTGATATGCTGTTGTTGTTATGTGCCGTCGAATCACTTGCAACTCATAGCAACCCTATGTACAAGAGCTCTAAATGCTCTTCTATCCTGTGCCAACGTAGCCATCTCAAATGAACTTATGCCCACCGCTCCAGTCACAGAATCAATCCATCTCATCAAAGGTCTTCCTTTCCTTCGCCGCCCCTT
>NW_006399969.1:2692808-2695981 GCF_000299155.1 Elephantulus edwardii
TCTTCTCAGAGTCAGCCATAGCTTGTTGTGATCCACACAGTCAAAAGCCTTTGCATAGTCAATGAAGCACAGATAGACATTCTTCTGGTATTCTTTGCCTTCTGCCAAGATCCATCTAACATTAGCTATAATATCTTTAGTACCATGACCTCTTCTAAACCCAGCCTGCACATCTGGCAGTTCTATGTTGACATATTGTTCCAAACATTTTTTTTGGATAATTTTCAGCAGAATATTGCTTGCATGTGATATTAATGATATTGTTCAATAATTTCTACACTCTGTTGGGTCACCTTCCTTTGGAATGAGAACAGATATCAATCTTTTCCAGTCAGTGGGCCAGCTGGCTGTCCTCCAGATTTCTTGGCACAACTTTGTGAGCACATCCAGGACAGTGTCTGTTTGTTGAAATATGTCAATCGGTATGCCGTCAACTCCTGGAGCCTTGTTTTTTGCCAATTCCTTCAGAGCAACTTGAACATCCTCCTTCCTGAGGCACAACCTTTCTGATTTTGAACCGTGCAGTATTTCCTTGTTCAGTTCTGATGACTGCTTCAAGGTCCAAGTATAGATTTCACATGAGCACAATCAGGTGTTCTGGAATTCCTGTTCTTCTCAATGTTAGCCACAATGTGTTGTAATCCGCAGTCAAATGCCTTTGCATAGTTGATAAAACACAAACATCCTTCTGGTATTCTCTACTCTCTGCCAAGGGCCATCAGACATAGAGTATGATTCCCCTAGTACCATGGCATCTTCTCATCCCAGCTTGCACTTCTGGTAGTTCTCTGTTAATATACTGTACAAGCCATTTTTGGATTACCTCCACAGGATTTTTCTTCTGTGTGATATTAGTGATTATTTTTTTATAATTTCCACACTTTGTCAGATCACCTTTATTTTGGAATAGGAATAAATATGAATCTCTTCCAGTCAGTTGGCCTGGTAGTTTGGCACAACCTGATGAACATTTATAGAGGAGGCTCTCTTTATTGAAATATGTCAGCTGATATTCCACTAATTCCTGAGGCCTTATTTTTTTACCAAGTCCTTCAAAGCTGCCTGCACTTTGACCTTCATCACCACTTCTTCTTAATCGTATGTTGTTTCATGAAATTCTACTGTGCCAGGTAGGGGTTTTTTTGATACAGTGACTCTGTACTCCTTCCATCTTCTCCGCCCCGCGTACCATCAAATTCGATATCACTGGCACAGGAGGAGATTGAACACCTCCTTCTCCAGAAAAGCATCTGGAGTTTTCAAATCACACGCCTTCAGGATTGCAGCACAGCTTCTTGCCTCTAGGTCACTAGAACTCCCTTCCATCTTCTTTTGATGATTTCTGGATCATTCATTATTCTGCCCACAGCATCCTTAAGTATTGCCACTTGAGTCTTGAATTTATTCTTCCGTTTCTTCAGCTTAAAAAATGCTAAACAAATTCATCCCTTTTGATTTTCTGACTCCAGGTCTTGGCATGATTACACTTTATTCATTATTCATTATTACACTTCGTTTTGTTTTCACGGGCTGCCCTTGAAATCTTCTATTCAGCTCCTTAACTTCCTCATTTCTTCCTCTTGCTTTGGCCCTCAGTACTTTAGCGCAACATTTAGAGTCACTTCTTACATCAACCTTGGTCTTTTCTTCCTCCTCTGTCTTTTTAATGACCTTTTGCATTCTTCTGGATAATACGCTTGATATCTTCCCACAGCTCATCTGGTCTTCGTTCGTTATTGCTCAAATCCTCAGGTTACAATTCTAGTTGAAAATGAGATGTGATTCTTCAGTCAGGACAGCCACTCAAGTGAGCGCACAGGCTTTATGTCATTGCTACAAAGCTGTCTTCACTCACCCACTCAATCATTGCCACTGAGCTGAAAGCAACTCATCACTGACCATCATTAGTATGCCATTGTTAGTATCTACTCACCTTGTTTGTATATTCTCATCTAAAAGATATTATTCACCAAATTCACATCTATAGCATATGTCCACTCCACTCTATGCATGTGGTAAAAGTAAAAATTTTGTACTAGGAAAGAAGTTGTTTTGACAGCTAATCCTTTGTACCACAGTCATGATGAACAGATTTAATCAAGATAATCTAGGAATAAAGACCTGCTAATATATTTCTGAAAATGAGCCAGTGAGAACACTAAGGATCACAGTAGAGAACTGTTCTAGAAGATTAGCTGTAGGTTAGAAGGCATCCAAAATATATTAGGGCACAACAAAACACTCAAGCACACCAATAATATAGAATATGCATATTGTTGTGTCTGCTATGTGCTGTTGTGTCACCTGTGACTCATAGCAACTCTTTGCACAATAAATAACTCTGAATTCTGCCCTATCTTGAGTTAATATCACTACCTTCGATACATCTACTCCCATTACCCCAGTTACTGTGTCAACCCAGCTCCTCCAGGGTCCTCCTCTCCTGTGCTGTCCCTCCACTCTTTCAAACATGATATCCTTCTCCAAGGACTGGTCACTCTTGACAGTATGCCCAAAATATGTGAGATGTAGCTTCAAAATCCTAGCTTTCAAGGAACAAGTTGATTTCACCCTCTCCAGGACAGAACTGTTGGTCTTCTTGACAGAACATGGTATATGTTCAAGACTCTTCTCCAGCACCACAACTCAAAGACATCGTTTCTTCTTCTGTCATCCTTAGTCGTTGTCTAGCTTTCTGATGCATAGCATGTAATTCTGAAGACAAAGGCCTGGATTAGGTGAACCTTAGTCTCTATACTGACATCATTGCTCCACAGAACTCTGGAGAGGTCCCTGGCAGCAGACTTCTCCAATACAATTAATCTTTTGATTTTCTGACTATTGGTGCCAAGAGTGTTGATGGTGGAGCCAAGCAATCTGTAATTATTAACAACCTCAATCTCTTCTCCATCTATCATGGTGCAGTAAGTAAATGGTTAACAACATTGTTTGAGATGAAAAAAAAAATCTGATCCCAGGAAAATGCTGAAGGTGTATGAAGTGCATTATATTAACTTTCTACTAATCAGAGAGGATCAAGTAGAGAAAGAGGCAGAAAAACTCCCATATCCATCCTGGAAATAAGACAGGAGAAGAAAGAGTTTCTTTCTTTCTTTCTTTCTTTCTTTCTTTCTTTCTTTCTTTCTTTCTTTCTTTCTTTCTTTCTTTCTTTC
>NW_006399969.1:2696081-2700439 GCF_000299155.1 Elephantulus edwardii
TCTTTCTTTCTTTCTTTCTTTCTTTCCTTCCTTCCTTCCTTCCTTCCTTCCTTCCTTCCTTCCTTCTTCTTTCTCCTTCCTCCCTCCCTTCCTTCCTTCTTTCCTTCCTTTCTGAAAGTTTACAAAGACTTAGTGTTTCCAGTCATTCATTGTTGCACTTTTCTCCCTGCCCACAGGAAAAGGAAGAATTTTCAATGCCAACTCTTAGTGTGACAGGTAGGAATGTGTGCACCACCCCCACCCCTACCCGTGGTGTCCTTTGACAGGATCCTGAGAGCTTGGCTATCAGCGGTGGCCTCTTATGAGCTGCCAGAGGAAAGGAAGCGTGTGAATGAGTACAGGAACCAGATTAAAAAACCTCAACAAAATTTGAAGAAAAGACATCATCTTTCAATTTGCCTGAATGTCATGGGCATCTGAATGTGACAAGGTTCTATATTTCAAAGTGCACGTAGACTTCCTCCATAGTTGACAAGTGAGACCTGCTCAGATCATCTCCAACTAGCTGAGGACAAGTGGGAAGTGTGAGAGGAAGGGGGTGGACCAAGTGGTTTCTGGTTGGTGCAGCAGGTTCTCAGAACACTCATTTAGAAAGGGATTTATCAGGTTAAAATTTTGGCAGGGAGAGAATATCAGCTCATAAAGAATGCCTGCCCTGTTTTTGTGGCCTCAAAGAATATTTCCTGGGTGGGTGGTTTTGGTTTTTTATTTGAGTCAAAGACCTTTGCACTTCTGATGGAAGTTAGGTAGCTGCAGATAGAGCCATGACACCAGAACATCTGCTTGGGAAGCACTGCTTCCAGCAAAGTATCACATCCCTGTGCTGCTGCTGTAATCACTGGGCTTAAAAAGGAAAATCCTATATAAGTACCTCTTAGAGTATTGGGAAACATGGTTTCTCATTAACACTTATCAAAATAGAAGAGGTATTTATGTTAATACCATAATTTTAAGGCAATATGTCCACCCCATCATATCATCACAAAAGTCTCAAATCAACCCCAAGTCCATAACCTATTCTGGGTCCAAACTCCTCTTCATCTATTCTAGAAGCAAGTTATTTGCTTCCAAAACAGAATGGTAACATGGTCACCAGGTAGATTTTTCTATTAGAGATGGGAAAATTAGAGGTAAAGAAAAGACATAGTCACCAATCAAGTCAAATATGGAGCAGAACAATTTACACTAGCTCTCAAAGTTTACAAAAATGTTCTATTTTCTATGTCCATCTATGTAATGGTTCTGCCTTCCATTCTCTGTGTTTTGGCCAGCTTCTCGGTTCATAGTGGCTCTGGGCTTCAGCTTTGTCTTTAGGCCCATTTACAGAGCAATTCTCCTCTCTTGGCTTTGGGGTGCTCCATTCTTCTAATATGAGAGGTGAACCTATGTCCTGGTCTCAGGAAGCCCCATTCCTCTTTCCCCTCAGTTTTGGTAGTCCTACTTCCTTCATGTTGAGTGGCAGCTCCATCTTAAAATCAACTTTTGAAACAGAAAACTGTGACCTCATTCTTAGAAATCGCAATCCATAACAAAACATGAGGCTTGGAAGTTTTCTTCAGCCTGAGAAATGCTGAATGTGTGAATTTTAGAGATTTGGGTCTTTACACATAACACTTTGCTCTATCTTTTCAATTTGTCTTTTGAAATCTTTTGTTAAATTTTCTTATTCATGATTAATACACTTTTTACATCTTTAGAATGTACTAGGGAGCTCTGGTGTCTTAATTATAAGAATTGGGGTGCCAACCCAGAGGTATGCTATTTGAACCCACCAGCTGTTTTGAGGGAAAAAGGCAATCTCTTCCTGTGTGATTCACTTCCTCTGAAAACCCACTGGGGGCAGCATGAGTTAGTCCCAACTGGAAGATACACAACAAAAGATCAGGTTTCATAATAACTTCTAATAGTAATTTTGATCTTTGTTTCTTTCTTGTGTTTTAATGAATTTTTGCTTTATATATGATGTCTTTGGAGTCATCATCCCACAGTTCATCTGTTCTTTAGTCATTTGTGTTCAATTAATTAACTTTATTCTTATTACAGTGTTTAAATTTAGGTAGAACATAGTCAAGGTCATAACTAGGTCCTTGTGGATATGCTTTCATTTTCTTCAGCTTTGACTTGAACTTAAGTATGAGCAGTTTATGGATAGTGTATTTCACAGTGAACATCTAGTATATTCTGACAGGTTATATTGAGCTTCTTCATCATAACTTTCCACAGATTTAGTCAATTTGAATCTTGTGTGTTTCACTTAGTGAGGTATCCACATGTGTTGTTGTTGGGTGCCACTGAATCAATTATGACTCATAGCAACCCGATGAACAGCAGATCTGAACCTTGCCCTATCCTGCTCCATCATCACAATCTCCCTTTTGCTCAAGCCCGTTGTTGCAGATACTGTGTCAACTCATCTCCATGAGGACCTCCACCTTTCCCAGCATGATGTCTTTTCCCAAGAATTGGTCCCTCCTGACAACATGCCCAAAGTATGTGAGACAAAGTTTCACCATGCTTGCTTCTAAGAAGCACCCTGATTGTACTTCCTCAAGGTAGATTTTTTTGTTCTTCCAACAGTCCATGGGCTATTCAGTACTCTTTGCCAAGACCACAATTGAAATGCATCTTCTTTGGTCTAGATTTCATGAATATACTAAACTGAAAGAGACCTGATTGGAGTTCTGTTGTCATTTTTAGCTTCTTTTGATTCAATTTGGATTCACAGGGACTTGTACAAAACATGGTGCCCCTGCCCGGTCCTACACCATTCTCACAATCTCTGCTGTCCTTCAGCTAATTGTTTCAGTAACGCTGCTAACTCAATTCAAGTCCTAAGGACGCACAATGTAATTTTGTTTCATTTGAGCTCTTTCCTTTACAATCTGATTGAAATTAAAACACATTGACTCTCCACTTACAACCTCCACGCATCAGGCTTTTGAGGTGTAATTCATAATGGAAAGAGACTGCCTTACTTTCTTCAGTAGAGCTGCTGGTGGGTTTGAACAGTTTGAGGCACACAGCCTTTGGGTTAGCTGTGCAACTTGCTAGAGCCTATGCCACCAAGTTGCTAATGAGTTTTTCTCTAATCCTAATGCCACATTCTTCTTCTTAAAGTCCAGCTTTTTAATTATTTGTTCAGCATAATGACTGAGTATATAGAGGATTGCAGAGAAAGGATACAACTGTGACACAATTTTCTATATTTTAAACTGTGCAGTGTTCCTCTGTTCTGTTTGGATAACAGCTTTTTTATCTATATATAGATTTCACATGAGCACAGTTAAGTGTTCTGAGATTTCCATTCTTCTTAATAATAGGCATAATTTGATGATTCACACAGTCAAATGCTTTGGCATAGTCAACAAAACACATAAACATTGTGTAGTGTTTTCTGTTTTCAGGCAAGATTCATCTGACATCAGCAATGGTATTTCTCATGCCATGGCCTCATCTGAGTCTCGCTTGAATTTCTGGCAGTTCCCTTTTGAATTTCTGACAATTCCAGCTATTTCTGAATAATCTTTAGCAAGATTTTATTTGTATGTGATATTAATGATATTGTTTGATCATTACCAGATTCTGTTGGATCACTTTGTTTTGGAATAAGGACAAATATGAATCTTTGTCAGTCAGTTGGCCAGGGAGCTGCCTCCAACCAATTGTCTTGGCATAGGTTAGTGAGCACATGCAGAGCTGCATCTGTTTGTTCAAACACCTCAATTGATATGCTATCAATTCCTGGGGCCTTATTTTTTGTCAATGTCTTCAGTGCAGCTTGGACTTCTTCTCTCTGTACTATTAATTCTTGATCATATGCTATTTCATATGTTTCAGAGTTGACCAGCTTTTTTGGTACAGTGACTCTATTTCTTCTATCTTCTTTTTTTAAATTTAAAAAAATTATTTATGTGTGTGTGTGTGTGTGTGTGTGGTACAGGAGAAGATTGATCCTCCTTCTCCAGCAAAGCATTTGGTGAATTTTTACCATGTACCTCTGAGATTGCAGTGTGGCTTCTTGCCACTGGGCTACCAGAGCTCCCTCTTCTATATTCTTTTGATATTTCCTGCATCATTTAAGATTTTGCTCACATAGTCCTTCTGTATTGCAACTCAAGGCTAGAATTTGTTCTCAGTTCTTTTGGCTTGAGAAATGGTGAGCCCATTCTTCCTTTTGGATTTTCTAACCTCAGCTCTGTAGTTTGTAGTTTCCACACTCTGTTGGGACATTTTTCTTTGGAATGGGAACAAATATAGATCTCTTCCAGTCAGTCGGCCAAGTGGTTGTTCTCCAGATTTCTTGGCACAACTTGGTGAGCACATCCAGGGCAGCATCTGTTAGCTGAAATATGTCAATT
>NW_006399969.1:2707019-2720318 GCF_000299155.1 Elephantulus edwardii
GACTCGACGGCACATGAGAACAACAACAACAACAACCTCAGCTCTTTGCACTTTCATTAGTAATACTTTGTTTTGTCTTCACGAGTTGCCCTTTGGACTCTTTTGTTCTTCTGTTTAGTATTTCTTCCCTTTTGTTAGTAGTATAACACAAGACATGTGTACTACCCAACTATTACCCGAATTAAATGCATATTCCTAAAGACAAATGAGAGAAAGACTAGTTAAGAGAGGGAAGGAAAGACAAAAGTAAAAATGGAAGAAATATGCAGACCAAGGTCATAGAAGATTATTTTGTTGAAGACTGGAAAAGAAAGTTCATTGCTCCATCAGGTGATTGATTCTCTGCTAGGACGTTCAGGATGTCCTCTGTGGTCCCAAGGATGGGGTGGCTGGGGCATGCAACTGCTTCAGCCCTTACATTCTTTAGAACGATTGATGCATCTCAAACAAAAAAAAATCACTATCATGGAGTTGAGTCTGACTCATAGCAAACCTCTACTGAGTTTTCAAGACTAGAAATCGATGCATAGTGATTTTTTTAAAGCAGGCAGACTTTCAATAAGTTTTAGTATTACTTAAAAATTTTCCACAGACAATGCCTTTTTGGGTTTCTGAGTAGGCTGATAGGTCCCTGGAGGACTTTGGGATTTTACAGACCAAACCATTTCTAAAGTTGTAATTTCATGGGGGAGTTTGGGCAGTAGAGCAGAGTTCAGTCTCATTTTCAGGGTCGTTAATCTTGGGCTCCCAAAGGCTATGGGTTTCCTCACTTGCTTTTTGTTCTTTATCATGTCTTGGATCACTTGTATTTTCTATTTTCAATGTTCTTAGAGCTAAAGTTTGAGCTCATGACCCATAAAACTGCTTCAGTAGAAATAATATTTCACCTAAAACATCTTAAATAGATATTGCTATATCCACATTTGAAGGCAGAATCCAAGTTACGTGAGAAATAAGAATATGTCAACTTCACACAATGACAGTCTTCATGGAGACAAATTCCAAGACCTTTCTTATGCAGTGCTGTGGGGTGGGTCTGAACCATTAACCTTTATCTTTAGTTTAGTAATTGAGTGCAACCCATCTGTACCACCCAGGGACCTGAAATTCCATCAAGTCATGTAGTGTAGTCTCTCTTGCTCTAAAACAAAAATGCCCAAGACGAAGTTTGAATTTTCCTTTTTAAAACACATTTTTTTAAAAAGCACGTTTTCCAGAAAACACACTTTTGTTATTGTTAGGTGCTGCTGAGTTGACTATGATTCATTGCAACCCTATAACCCTTCCCCTTTTCTGTGCCATCCTCATATCTACCACACTAAGGCCAATTGTCGCTGTGTCATTCTGTCTTATAGAGGGTCTTCCTCTCTCTTTTTGACCCTCTAGCTTTCCAAGAATGATGTCTTTTTACAAGGATTGGTCCCTCCTGACAACATGTCTGAGTATATAATATGAAATTTCATCATCCTTACCTCTAAGGAGCAGCCTGGTTGTAATTCTTCCATGAAATATTTATTCTTTTAGCAGTCCATGAGCTATTCACTGCTCTTTCTCAATACCACGATTGCAAGGCATCAATTCTTTTCTTCCGCCATACTTAATAATTGTCCAACTTTCAGATGCATAGGAAGCAATTAAAAATACTATGACTTAGATCAGGAACACCTTAGTCTTTTTACTGATATCCTTGCATTTTAGAACTTTGGATGGGTTTTTGACAGCTACTTTTCCCAATACAACACACTTTGTTTTATTAACTGCTGTTACCAGTGATGTTGATTTTTTCATTCAAGCACATTGAAATCATTGGCAACTCAATCTTTTCTCAATAGGACATATAGATAAACACAAAGAATAGAAAGCAACTATGATTTCATTATTTAGATATAATAGTTATTTCTTTGGGTATTATTGCCATGGATTGAATGCTATGTCTTCCTCTCAAATACAGGTATATAATGTATAAGCTATGCCAAAATCTCATGTATTTTAGTAAACCTAATAGTTGTAGGAAGTTTAAAAGTGAAATATAACACTACTCCATCCCATCACAGCCCTGTTTGGATGTAAGCAGAATTCCCTTAGGATGTGGTCTGTGATAACTATCACCTCACTAATATGAAAAGGGAGGAAAGCAAGCTAAGAAGGGGGATCTCAGTATTACACAGAATAATCACCCTGCGTAGAGTGTGTCCTTGGGGTCAGAGTCCCTGCAGGACAAATGTCTTGAAACCAAGGAAGGTTAGAATACATAAAGGTCTCCAGGGCTTTTACATAGAGAAGGACAAAGGACTTTCTTCCACAAATGACAGAGTAAGGGAGACTTCTTCTATATCTGGCACCCTAAATTTGAACTTCTAACCTTGTAAGTGGTAACAAAAAATAAATAAATTTCTGTTTGCTAAAGCCATCTACCTGTGCTATCTCTGTCATAACGGCATTGGGAAATGAAAATAGAAATAACTTTATCTCTATCTATCTATCTATCTATCTATCTATCTATCTATCTATCAATCATCTCTCTATATCTATCTAATGCTTTATAGACCATGTATGTATACAGATATACACATATTTATGCACAGACATGTGTATATAGACTTATGTGTCTATCTATATGCATAACATCATTAGATATGTATATGGTTGTATGTATCTATATATATAATATCGTTTCCTAACTTATTTCCACTGACTGGATAATTAATAATATTTATTACATTTCTTCTTAAAAATTTTCTCTAGAATCAGACATCTCACACGTTGTTTGAGGATATACTTTCAATGAGTTTTTTGGAAAGAGCTATTGTCGATACGGTTTTCAGAGGCTGTAAATTGCACAGGAGGGATTACTCCTCTTTCTCCCTCAGAGCAGCTGACAGATTTGAAGTGTCTTCCTTTAGACTGGCTGTACAACTCACAATCCACTAAGCTAGTAGAATTCCTATTGTAGCTGCAGGTACTGCCAAGAAAGGAAATGCTTATGGGCTTTAAAGTGCTCTATTTTGTGCAATATTTTTGTGGTTCAAGAGAGGATAGAACTGTTCTGAGCTTCCTGGTATTTTTTTCTCTGAGAAAAAACAAAATTCAAAGATTGTTTATTAGGGAGGAAATGCAACACTTCTAGGACTCATCTGACTGACTTGTGTGAAAAACACGATTGTTTAAGAGGGGCCTGGTCTGGGAAAGTGCTGGCATCAGGTCACTGAGTCAGACTCTCACACCTGTAAAGAGTGAAACGCTGGATGTTCTGTCAGGGGAGGCTATCTCTTCTACAGCTGTCCCAACAGCAGGTGTCAGCCTCACCTGTGATAGACCTTGTAAGTGACAGGAG
Organism: Elephantulus edwardii; assembly: GCF_000299155.1. NCBI lineage: Eukaryota > Metazoa > Chordata > Mammalia > Macroscelidea > Macroscelididae > Elephantulus > Elephantulus edwardii. The sequence continues at coordinate 2,710,354 of NW_006399969.1, forward strand.
TTTATGCCAGCCAGTTGTAATCCATGTCACAGATGGACACTTCCAAAGACCAAGCCAAGAACTTATTGTTTATTTTCAGGTAAATTTTGTTTCTTCTTGCATTGGAAAAATTTACTGTCAGGGACCTCTCCAGAGTAATGAAGAACAACAATGTCAGGCTAACGGCTTATGTGCTCCTGATCCAAGTCCTGTTTTTGTAGTTGTTGCGTACTGTAGAGTCAGAGCTGAACATAGCTGACCTCCCACTGGTTTTTCAAAGGTGGTTAATGCACAGAAGGAGATTGTACATCCTTTTTTTTCCCACAGAGCAGTTAGTGGCCTTGAACTATGTGCCTTTAGGATTGCAGCTCAGCCTCTTGCCACTAGGCCACCAGAGCTTGGGGATGGAGGCTCTAGTGTTCTCAATTACTTGCATGAATCAGAGAGCTGGACAATGAAGAAGGGTGACTGGAGAATAATTGGTACATTTGAGTTGTGGTGCTGGAGAAGAGTAATCATGGACTGCCATTATAGGACCCCCTCTGATCTGCAACTACCTTAACTGCATAAACATGGTCTTGGAAATCATCAACAGCTGTGGGACTGGAGAGAGAGAGAGAGAGAGAGAGAGAGAGAGAGAGAGAGAGAGAGAGAATGAATGCCTCCCACACTGAGCAGCAAGACTTGAGGGAGATTAGAGCAAGACCCTGGTGAAAGTGAGACCCTGGTGATGGTGGTGGAGAGACTCTGACATTGCTATGGAGAAACTGTGTCAAGGTGTAACCAGAGGAGCTCTGAGGTAAATGTCATAGTTAAAGGTTTTACTGTTCTTGCCTGATGATTGAAGGAGAAGCTGACTTTGAGGCAAACCTTGCTGGTTGATTTTGATTTGACTGCTGGACTGAAATCAGGACTTCTACTAATTAAGGAGTTGTGATTTCCTGTTAATCTGGTTTAAGACTCTAGAACTAACCCTGGAATTTTAAGATATTCTTTGCCTCTCCCACTCCCCAATCTATTTCCTTAATAAACCCCCTCTTGATATTGAAAATGTGAGTAGAGCCTGTGAGTCAAGAATAAATAATTAATCCCTTGTTGTTGACGTGGCTCTAGAGGTACCATGGGGCTGGTCTATCAGCTCTTTATTTGCTTTCTGCTCTAGGACGTCAAGGGATTGTGCCATTTTCACTCCCTCTGGCCATTTCAGAAAGAGGCTCACAGCCTTGTGCCTCCCACCTCATCCCATTTTCTGCTCTTTCCCCATAGGATTAACAGGTCCTATGGTCATTTGGGTATCAAATACCATAATGGTTTACCAATATGGACAGTGTTTGGTGGAGCTCCCAATTGTAAAACAGGTTTGGAAGCAGGAGTGGCACCCACTTTCTAAACCACAAACTCTATGAACTTGGAGAAATGACGATAATTATGGAAAGGCATTAGGTCTTTTGTTCATAGAGTCACTATGAGTCGTACTCGACTGACTGCAATCAACAGCAGCAAGAACAACAACAATAAGGCTGAATTAGCTTTGCTATTTTGTGTCTGAATGACTCCTGGATGAGAATAAATGTGCTGCTTGTTCTCTCTTCTCTAGCATATATAGTCTCTATCTTTCACCTTCTTGTAGCATTCCTCTGGATAGTGTAGAACTTACTCTCCAGATGCCTCTGCTCTCTAACTCTTCTAACTTTGGCTACTGGAAATTGCAGAAAGAAGTTTGAAGGGTAAGAACAAAGACTCACTGGACATTTAAAAGGAAAAAAAACCCCAAACACCCCAAAACCAACCCCAAATCAATAGCTCCAGTCTTCTATATATGGTCTCAGCTCCTGTTTGGTAGCTCGGCTTCCATCGTTCTAGCTTTTTTGCCAGATTCTGGCACCATCATTCCCTTCCCTTAACACTTCAGGCCTAGTGAGAGAAATGGCTTTCGACTTTGCCAATCATCCCACCATTACTTGTTAGTTCCTACAACAAACCCTACATTAAACTCTTCTCAGCTAAACACTTTGTCAGTGCTACTATTTTCTTCTGGAGCATTGACTGTTATATGGAGCATGTTGTTATTAGTTATAATTGTGTTTACTTCAACTCACTTTGAATCCATGTACACAGAACAGAACTTGTCAACAGAGTTTGCAAGGCTGCTACCTTTTGGAAGCAGTTTGTTAGGCTTGTCCCAGCAAGGGTCTCTTGGCAGATACAAACTGCCAACCTCTTGGCTAGAAGTCAAGAATTTATCTACATCTCATGAAGAACGTACGGATCCTCACAATGCTAAGCAATTTTTCACATTAACACTAGCAGGGCAGATTTTTCTAATTCTCTGTGCGCTAAGTTATTATTCTTTTAAATGCCTAAATATAGTACTTTTCATTTAGCCCTCAGGGAGTCCTTTTTGTTGGTGTCAGCTAATCATTTAGATTTGGCTGTTGAGGTTATTTGGATATTGATTTAATCATTCAGGGTTTTAGCTTTCCTTTCCAACAATTTGCCAACTGCATACAAATTTTATTAAGATGTGATTTCTGTCTCTAACCATGAAGAGGCTGTTTAATATCATGAGGGAAAATAGTGGTTGGAGTAAATAGAGCTAGATTGAAATGAATATAACTGCCATGTGATTTTAAGTCTCTGGGTTTTAATTTATTCATTCAGAAAAAAAGATATTTCTGTAATTGTGCTCACCTCCTCTATGACTCTGTGATTGTTTTTAAAAAATTGATGTGATTTAGCAAAATTTTCTGTAAAATCTCTTTACCCTGTTTGTTTAATGACAACAGCCACTGTCATCAAGTCGATTATGATTCATGGCAAGCCTCCATTGTGTTTTTAAGACTATAAATCTTTATGAGAGAAGGCTTACTATCTTTGTTCCAGGGATCTGTGGATGAATTAGAACTCTTGACCTTTTGGTAAGCAGTACAACATAGTAGGCACCATGTGATCAGAGTTCCTTCATGACAGTCATCAAGGATTTGTTGTTCAAAATGGCTTTCCTGGCCATTGAGTTTGACTTTGCCACATGGATGGGAGGGAACACGTGAATGGGGTGTATTGACCAATTCACAAAGGGATTGGCTAATCTTGCAATTAAATTGGGCAGGTTCAGCAGCAGAAATGGAATCTCACCACCAGTAAAGAAGCAGCAGAGAATGCACTTCCCTTGGGGTCAAAGATTTCTGTGCCTCTCAGAATAGGGCCTCCAGGAGCAGAAGGAACTGATCACAGCACAGAACGATAGACCCATTAGGAGACAGAGCTGACATAGGGACTGCTACCCCATGGAACCAGAACTGGGAGCTTTCACTTAAGTTTGTTGGAGCATTTAAGAGGAGAGCCATAATTGGCAGAGCTAAGAGATTTGTAACACTGGCCTAAAGCTGCAAGGCTGAAGGCTTAGGGACCTGTGAGCACATTTCAGCAGCTTTCCTAACTGATTGCACCTTCCCTTCTTCCCTGCATTTTGATTTCCCCAATAAAGCTCATAATTATGAGTATGATTCTATGTGCTCTGTGAACTATTGCAATGAATAGAGCAGTCAGAGATTGGTGTTTGAGTCGATAGAAAAAGGTGCAGGAGTATGGGGGACATGTCTGATCCCATGAGAATTGGTTCTGTGTTGTAGATCTTGGTGATGGGGGAAGTTCACACTTGAGTAGTTTGTTGAGGTCAGATATGTTGCCTCTGCTCTTTTTACAGCAAGTATTGGAAAAATGGAGGAAATAATGTGCTGTCCTTACAAGAAATGAGAAAGATAAGATTTATATTTGAGATATAAGTGTAGAGTGAGAGAAGCATGAATGATGTGTGTGTTTGGTGGGGGACAAAGGGGAGAAAAGGAGAAAAGAAATAGACAAATGACCTGCCCCTTAAATTTGCTGTAGAAAGAATTCCACTTCTAACTGCAGCCATTTGAAGAATATGGCAACGAAAATAATTCCTTTTGATCCCTGGTAGTATTTCAGTCACTGTCTGTCAGTTTGTCACACTGTAAAGATGTACTATGATGGTGTAAATGATACCACTTGCATTTCATATGCCAAAAGGATTTGGCCACAGAGAATAGGTTTCAGTGAAGCCCCCAGACTAGATAGAGTAGGAAAGATGACATAGAATTCTACTTGTGAAAACCCTAAGAAACACTTGAAAATAACATGAGTTGGGTCCAGTATACTTTAGTCTTTAAACTGACATTGTTGCTCTCACTAACCTCTTTTATTGAACACTTAATATATTTCTTTTAATTTTGTTTCAGCTATTTAAACATGCAATGTTTTCATTCTTACTATTTTTCTAGATATTCTGCAAATTTTATATGAATTTCTTTTAAACACAGGATTGATTTATTTATTAGAGAAGTTCCAAGTCTTCATGTTGTAATTTTGGTCCTATTTGACCAGGCTCAGAAAATATAATCTTTAATACTTTTGCCTTCTTTATTAGCTCATATTTTTGGAGATTTTTAAAATTTTTTTTATTATATAGTTTTATTATATAATTTTGAGATATATATTGTTGGGCATTGAGTATTTCATGTGTATTAGATCCTCTTTATTTTTCATTTGATAATTTCTTTGTTGTTGTCATCATGTACCATCAAGTTGCCTGTGACTCATAGTGTTCTAGGTACAACTGCTTTGAACCCTGCTCTATCCTGAGCAAAATCTGTTAAGCTACTTAAGTTCTTGATTTCTTCCCTTTGCTTTGGCTTCTTGGCACTCTAGTGCAATATTCAGGGTCTCTTCTGACATCCATTTTGGTCTTTTCTTCCTCCTCTGCCTTTGCAATGACCTTTTGCATGCTTCATGGATGATATTCTTAATATCCTCCCACAGCTCATCTGGTATTCACGGCCTCATACCTGTCCCGAGATGATTTTGAAATTCAAATGGGATAGTCTGAAGGTCAAATTTTGGTTCCTGTGGATTTGATTTAATTTTCTTTAACTTCAGCTTGAACTTGCTTATGAGTATTTGGCAATCTGTTCCACAATCAGTACCTGGCCTAGTTTTCACAAGCTAATATTGAGTTTCTCTCATGATTCTTCCCACAGATTTAGTCAAGCTGATTCTTATGCATACCAGCAGGTGAAATCCATGTGTATAGTCTGTTTATGTTTCTCATAATAAGTATTTGCAATGAATAGTTCATTGATTATACAGATATCTATCATTCTAATTCCAGCATCATTTCTGTCACCAAGTCTGTACTTTTGGACTATTGATCCTTCTTCTCTGTTTCCAACTTCTGCATTCCAGTCACCCATTATTTTTAATGCATCTTGATTGCATATTCAATCGATTTCTGACTGCAAAAATTGGTAGAAGTCTTCTATTTCCTCTTCTTTGGCCCTAGCTGTTGGTGCATATATTTGAATAAGAGTATTAATGTTTCATGTAACCATACCCCCCTTCCCCATCTCCTTGCACTTCACAGCAGCATTTTCTTCATATTTTTTATGTGTAAAGGTAGGCATAATTTTTGCATATGCCAAATTTTGGATTTTACCTTGTACAAAAAGATGCCTTCCTACCCATGAGTATGGCCTTGGCTGTAGTGTGCTTGCCTGATATTAAAAGCAAACTTTTAAAATCCCAGGGGTAGATTTGTTTGGGAGTCAGGGATCAGCACACACATAGCAGGAAACTTCTTGTTTACTCTGCTTCAATGTCTTGAGGATCATAGATTGGAAAAGGGATAGAGAGAGTCTATTTAAAATGATAATTACTTTTGTCCATATATAGGCCTACTTGAAGGCTGATAAACTGAGATACCAGGAATTGCCCAAGTTGAGGGATCATTCCTAGAATTTCAATGTTATAATCTCACAGGCAAGCTTGTTCTCATGATGGAGACTGCTATAAGCTATTTGACTAAGAGATGCTTCTAAGTATTTATGCAATTAACTTCTCTGGCTATAGTTCCTTGCTCAAACATTATTTTTTTATAATTTACTATCCCATATAATTTCATCTTCAGAAAGAGAATTGTTAGGAATGACAAAGCTGATTTTAGTCTATGCAATTATCAGTCTTACTACAATTTTTTTAAGTTTCACTATACTTAATACTCTAGTACCTATTCTCTATGAGCCTCCCATCAAGTAAAGATTGTACATCTATGACTTAACCAACTGCAGATGGAAACTAGTCAGAAAAAAAATACAGAAAATAAAACTTGAATTTGCCATCCACCAAGCACTGTGCTGCATCCACGGGAAAGAAGGGGTGTGTAGGTATATGTTGCTGTGCTCCCCCACCATCCACAGATCCTTACTCTACAGTACTCCTGTTTTATCCATGCTCATTTGGAGCCTGATTGACTTGCTACATATGTAGGTAGCTTCTTTCTAGGAAGATATGGCTTCTGAAAGCAATTCTAAAAAGTTGAAAACAGAGAATACCAGAAAAATGCTTACTTGTATTTTTAAAACATATTTATACTGATTTATTGACAAAGTTTGTATATGTTTTCTTTTCCCACACTGGATCTTTCCCATTTCCTTCACACACCCCCACTCATCAAATTGTACGACCCTATGACTAACGCCTCTCCCCACTCATTCTCACCACTCTGCTTCCACCCTCTCCCCAACCCTTGGGTCCTCATACTCATTTTGCAATGATGGTCTTATACAATATTTGTCGTTATAGGACTGAGTTAGTTCACTTAGCATAATGTTCTTCAGTCCCCACCCCCACCCCTGCCTAGTTTACTTGTATTTTATTGACTAAAGGTATTTGACTATTGTGTGCTGTAGAGTTAGAACTCACTCATAGCTGACCCTCCAGAGGTTTTCACAGACAGTAAATCATATGGGAGTTGATTGCTCATGTTTTTCCTGCTTAGCAGCTGGTGAATTTGAACTGTGTGTCTTTGGATTTGCAACACAGCTCCTTACCATTAGGCCAGCAGAGCTCCTAGGTGGATCATAATAAATTATGGGTAGAATTGAGATGATTTGGAATTTCACAGGACTTATTTGTGCTTATGTGAAATCTGAACATAGAAGAAGCAGTCATTTGAACAGACCAAAAGGATATTGCAAGTTTTAAAATAAAGATTGTATTCTTTCTCCATACTTATTCGATAGTATGCTATGCAAATAATTAATGAAGCTGGACTATATGAAGAAGAATGTGGCATCACGAATGCAGGAAGACTCATCAACAGCCTACATTATGCAGATGATGCATTTTTTCTTGTGGAAAATTAAAATAATTTGATGGAGAAGAGATTGAGATTGTTAACAATTTCAGCTTACTCGATTGCACAATCAACACCCTTGCCATCAGGAAATAAAAAAAAAAATAATTGCATTGGGAAAATCTGCTGTCCAGGACTTCTCTGGAGTGCTAAAGAGAAATGATGTAGTATAGAGAGTAAGGTGTAACAAACCACGCCATGGTCTTTACAATTACTTGCTATGCATTAGAAAGCTGGACAATGACTAAGGATGACAGAAGAAGAATTGACATCTTTGAGTTGTGGTGCTGGAGAAGAGCGTTCAACATACCATGGATTGCCAAGAAAACAAACAGGTATGTCCTGGAAATAATGAAGCTAAACTGCTCCTTGGAGACAAAGATTTTGAAATTCTGTCTTACATAATTTGAATATATTGCAAAGAGGGACTAGCCCTTGCAGAAGGACATCATGCTTGGAAGAGTGGAGGGACAGCATAAGAGAAGAAGACCCAGGGTAAAATAGGTTGATGCAGTAACTGCAAGAATGGGGTAGACGTGTCAGAGACAGTGTTACTGGCTTAGGATAGGATGGGGTTAAGCGTTATTGCACACAGAGTTACTGTGAGTCACAGGCAATTTGATGGCAAATAACAACAATAGTAACTGAAGACGATCAAAGAAAACACAAATCTTTGTAACTGATGATAGGCAATGTCATGATAAATTGGTGATGTGATGTTTTACAGACATTTCCTGCTATGATTTATTTTTTTAAGGATTTAATTATCTTAGGTCCAAAAAGTAACATCTGTGGTAGCAATATCCCAGAGGATGTGTTGCATTGGGCAAATCTGCTGTAAAAGACCTCTTTAAAGTGCTAATGGACAAGAATATAAATTTAAAACCTGAAGTTAACCTGCCCTACTGTTCCTGTAAAAATTGAACAATGAATAAGAAAAACCAAAGAAGAATTGATGTCTTTGAATTGCGGTGTTGGCAAAGAGTGTTGACTATCTCATAGAATTCCAGAAGAACAAACAAGCCTGTCATGGAGTAATTGCAACCAGGATACTCCTTAGATGTAAGAATGGTGAAATTTTGACTCATATACTTTGGATATGTTGTCAGAAAGGGTCATTACTTGGAAAAGGACATCATGATTGGGAAAGTAGAGGGTCAGTGAAATAGAGGAAGACACCCAATGAGATGGATTGGCACAGTGACTACAACAATGGTGTGATGGAGATTATGAGGATGGTACAGAACAGGGCAAGGCTTGATCTATTGTACATAGGGTTTCTATGAGTCATAGCCAACTTGACAGCAACTAACAACAAAACAAATCATCAAAGCAATCTCCCAAAGGCTAAGAGAGAGTGTAAAGTGCTAAAATATAGAATTTACATTGTATTAGGAACAAGTAAAGAAAATGTGATGTAGTAACCTGTAAGGAATAGTGCTGTCCATGTTCTTTGGTGGTTCAAATACGTGGAAGAAATATGGAAAATCTCCTCACATGGGGATTAAGCCTCAGAAACTCAGGGGAGGGTCAACTCCGAGTTGGTTCAACTCAATAGCAATGAGTTGAAGATTGTTAAGAGAGGCTCTGGGAGTGGAAAGGATGGCAGACCACATAGGGGCCCTCCAGAAGCTGAGATCACACAACTAGCTGTCCCTAGGATGGGTTTTTGATGATTTGGCACCACAAGACCACCATCCTCAATTGTGCCAAGAACCATTGTGTTTGAACTGAAGCACATTGTGAGGGCACCCCCAAAACAGCACCTGTGCAAAGAACCAGCTCCTGGAGGATGCCAAGATATTAGGTGAGTGCAGCTTCTGCAGTCAGATGCTGAGGCCCCAGACCCAGCCATGTTGGCACTGGCCTTCTGGACAGAAGACACTTTGGGGGCCCTCCACGTTGAGCTGATCTCTAGCTGGCCCAAACTGCTGGACATGATGCCACAGATTTAGGAAGCAGTGCCAATGAACAGGCTGTGCAGTGAGGACGCTGTCCCCCTAAACCTTCCAATAAAGAGATTCAGGTGTGAACCTGGATCCTGATCTTGCCTTGACCCTGGCTGGCAGCCTACCTCAATGCCCACCCCCAGCGCCTGCTCCTTGAAGCATTCTGGGAGCCCAGGCCACCTGTCCTGAGTGAGGGTGGTGGGGAAGCCAAGGCTGCCCCAGACACAGCTCCTGGCCTGGGCTTGGGACAGCAGGCTCATCCGAGAATGCAGAAGGAAAGCTAGATCTTCCCACCCCATCAGAAATTCTGTAGGGTGAAAAGAAAAGAGTGTCAAGAAAGAATGCCTGGAGGTGTCTTGGCTATTCCCTAGGCTGTGTTCTCAGGTCTTGAAATGTCTGCATTAGCTGAGTTCTGGCTTTCCTTATCTGAACCACTTCAGGGGGAAATACTGTAATTGAGCACATCATGTACTGTAGGAAAAAAGATGGGAAAATAAGAAAGTCTGTGCTTCGGAGTAAACCTAGCCAGTTAAAAGTTTAAAACAGTTGAAAATTCCCTTTGGGCACCTTGAAAAGGTCTTCCTTGCTACAAGGTCAGAAGGTCCTATTAATAAGTTAGTACAAAAAGTGATGCTTAAACAACACCAAAAAGAACTTAACACAATGATAGCAATAAAACCTTGCCTCTCAATAATCACACTGAATGCAAATGGTTTAAATGCACCACTGAAGAGAAAAGGAGTAGCAGACTGGATAAAAAGCCAAAATCCATCAATATGTTGCCTACAAGAGACACACCTGAAAAATGAAGATAAAGACAGACT
>NW_006399969.1:2723958-2724905 GCF_000299155.1 Elephantulus edwardii
TAAGACTGAGAAAAACTGGATAAATTGTGTATACTGCACTGAAACAGATGAGGGACTGAATAATTTAGAAGCGATGTATCATAGGGTATTATGGTTATCACAAGAATCACAATTAAAGTTCCATAGTGGAATGTACTTGGGGCGGTGGGAGGGGTGCGGGGGAATTGTGTACCTGGGAGGGAGTCTTTCTTTTACTTTTGAAAGAGAGGAGAGAACTGGGGGGAGGGGGGAGAGGGCTGGGCGGGGAGAGAAGTGCAGCAATGAAAGAATAGAAATAGAAATTCTCTGTAAATGTTCATGAGAATTAGCTTTTCCACTGCAGTTAGTATTTTGGTTATGGCTGGAGGAAAAGAAGAATTTCTATAATCTCTTGAGCTGAAATTATATGATCTTCCTAAAGGTGAAGTTCCTGGATCAGAAAGTGTTTTTAGCAATTTAGTTTTTCATTTGCTGTATGTGCAGCATGCATTTATTTATTGTAATTTCAGTGAAACTTTACAAAACATATTACTTTTCACTCAACCATGCACACATATTTTGTTATAATAATTCACATATATTTTGTTACATATTTTGTTATATCATTTGCTATAATTCTGACTGTAACAGCATATTCCCCACTCTGTAAGTACAAGCATATTCCTTTCATGTAATTTTAATTTCCAGTAACCATTCCATCATCATCCTTTCTGCCAGCAGGGCTTTATTCTTGGGCAAATGTTGCTCTTCTGATCTTATATGATTGGTTATTATAGGGAGCTCTGATGGCCTAATGGTATGGAATTGTACTGCCAATGCAAAGGTAAACAGCTTGAATCTCCCACCTGTCAATATGGTGGACTAGCCTAAAGCTGAGGCATGGATGTGAGATTTGTCCTAGATTCAAAGGATGATTAAGGCGCTTAGTTTCAGGAGTTCCACCTGGCTTGTTTTTTAGTTTAAACGGT
>NW_006399969.1:2726695-2729186 GCF_000299155.1 Elephantulus edwardii
GAGGCAGTGCAGTTGGCGCAGGATAGAGCAGGGTTTAGGGCTGTTGTGCATAGGGTCGCTATGAGTCGGAAACGACTCGACGGCACATAACAACAACAACCCACATTTTAGTTTAGTCCCTACTCTAGCCAGGACCTTCTATAGTGTTCCCTTTCAGCGTGATAAGCAGTGGTAGCTGGGCATTGTCTGGCTCTTTTGGTCTCATGGTTACAGAAAATTGAGATTCATATGGTCCATTAGACCTTTGGAAGTATTTCTAAAAGCTGAAACGAGTCAGCAGTGATAGAAGAAACGAAGAGAAGTGAATGTGATCCCTCTAAGAAGACACGTGGCAGGTAAGCCCGACATTTAAGAAGCAACAGAAGATTTACTTCTGTCATATTAGGACAAGATGGTAGAAGAATGGGGGGCCTGGGGATTATAAATGACCTAATTTTCTGTCTAGATTCTGGTACACATAATGAATGATACTTAGAGCTTAGAAGATACTTACTTTTGTCTTTGTGTGTGTGTGTGAGAAAAATTTGTATTTAGAATTAGCCAGTTGAATTCAGTTTAGATAACCCCAAATTTTACTAGCAACTTCTAAAACATTATAGTCATGAGCAAATGGAACATATTCTTTCTCCTCTCCATCAGGTGTGATTAAGATGTTGACCTTGGCCCAGTCAATGTCTTAGAGCTTCTTTACAGTTTGTTTGATATGGTGCTTGTTGGCCTTGACATTCACAATGAATGCAAATGTGTTGTTGTCTTCTATCTTCTTCATGGCTGACTCAGTGGTCAGGGGAAGAGTGGTCAAGCTTGTTGATGCTGGAGATGGTCTTCCAGGATATTTGAGCTGCCTTCAGAGTCTCAGCATCTTGGACTGTAGGAAGGTGAATGACATGTTCATCTTTTTTTGGCTGTGAATGCCCTTCAAGACTGCTTTCAGGCCTGTAAGGTCTTTGCTTTGGCTTCAGTTTTAGGAGGGGCAGGAGTTTCCTTCTTTGATTTCAGCACTATCTTTATAAAAATGGAACTGTTATAAGTTTAGAGGATACTTGTCATTGTTTTTGGCTCTAGAACTTCCCATAATCTTGACTAGTATGTGGTTGTTAGTTGCCATTGAGTAAATTCTGACTTGTATTGTACTTATATACAATAGAAGGAACCCCTTCCTAATCTTGAACCATCCTCGCAATCACTACCATGGTAAAGTTCACTGTTGAAGTCATTGTTGTCAATTCCTCTAATTTGTTGACCCTCTGCTTTTCCAAGCATTATATTCTTTTTCTAGTCACTGGCCCCTCCTGATAACATGACCAAAGTATATAAGATGACATCTCACCTTTACTGGGAAACAAAGGTAGTTTTCTTTGGTGCATCATGTAAAGAGGAAACCAAATTGAGAAAACAGGACCAATTTAGAGCAAATATACTAGTAATTCAGTTCAAGTTCTCCTTTATATTCAAAGAAAAGGTTTTCTTTGATATAAGACCTGAAGGTCTTTTTTATCATGTTAATGAAAAGGGAGTAGATCTCATCTATAGATTATAGAGTAGAGAGGCAATCATCAGCAAAGGATTTCAGACTGAGAAGTTTTTCCTTAAAATTGTCCTTTCAGGCGAAGAGTCTGGAAAACAAGTCTGTCTTGAAAGAAATGCAACCAAGGAGCTCCTTACAGGTGAACATGGTGAAGCTTCATGTCATATACTTTGAGCATCTTGTCAAGAAAGACCAGCACTTGGAAAATGACAACATGCAGGGAATGGTGGAGGGCCAGAGAAAGAAAAGTCCCTCAAAGAGATGGATTGCCACAGTGACTGTAACAATGTACTCAAGCATGGTAGAAATTGTGAGGATGGCTCAGGATAGGGCAAGGTTTAGACCTATTGTTCACAGGGTCTCTTTGGGTTGTAGTTCACTTACCGGCACCAAACAACAGGCTAAGAGGATAAAGGACTCCAGCCTGATAAGGAAGTCTCTTTCAATTGTCTTTCTAGACTAAGGAGATACTTCTTATTAAAAAATATTATTATAGAAAACCAGAACTACCACCCAAGCAGATACATGCACACCTCCATTTACTGCTGTATTGTTCACAATAGCAAAGAGATGGAAATAACCTAAGTGCCCACCAACAAACGAATGGTTAGAGAAGCTGTGGAATGGATAAAGAAGCACACAATGGAATACTATGCAGCATTGAAAAAAGGAACTCATGAAATATTATACAGAATGGGTGACCCTGAAAGACATTATACTGAGTGAAATATCTCAGCCACAAAAAGGACAAATATTGCATAATGCCGTTTTTAAAAAATTTTTTTTTTATTGGGGGTACAAGGAGGTGAGGGTTGGGGGCAGAAGGGTGAGGATGGGCCAGTATGCAGTTGCAGAGCTGCACAGTTTGGTCGGTGGGGGGAGCAGGTGAAGGAAATGATGAGGGTCCAGTGGGGACCAGATGCTACAGAGGAATGACAAGCATTTTCCAATAGTAATTAAACC
>NW_006399969.1:2730060-2731487 GCF_000299155.1 Elephantulus edwardii
AGCAGAGCATGAAGTAGAGTCTGGGGTTTTTTTTACCCCCAGGTGCCTGTTGGGGCCTGGGTTTCAGCTGTCCACACCACAACAGTGGGCAACGAGCTTAAAGCCCCTGATGGCTCTGGGCGCTGACTCTCACCAGTGGCTATGGATGAAGTCACAGGCGATTTTCAGCCAGCGCCAGTGCATAATGCCATTTTTATAAAACAGGACTGACATTGGGGTTAGAGTAAAACCTAAAAAAGAGGGGATAAATATTGTACACTGAAAGGAATATATGATTATTTGCATGACAACAGTCCAGAATAAGAGCTGCATAGAAAAGTGGACTGGGGGCTGGGAGAGGGGGATTGAACAACAATAAAAGAATTTTTTCTTTTCTTCAAAGAGAAAAGTGAACTGAGCGGGTGCTGGGCAGGGAGGAAAATGTGCAACAATGAATAAATGGAAATCCAAGTACTCTATAAACATTCATTAAAATCTCAATAAAATGTGTAAAGCACAATATACATAAGTAAAACACAACGTACATGTGTGAAACAGAATGTATATGAATTATTGTGTGAAAATCCATAAAAACATTAGAAGAAAAATCTCAATGAAAAAGGAGAAACATTGTAATAATATTTAAAAATATCTATTGCAGAATATTATGAAAGTTTGGTTACTATTGCTTTCTGCCTGCTGTATCAGGAATTCTTTGCTGTGTGAAATATTGGTAAAGTGAGATATTATACCAACCAGGATGGGCTAGTCCATGCTGTGTTAACAAATACTTGCAAAATTCCCATAATTTAACAGAAGGAGTTCAGTTCATTAAGATCTATAGCCTATAGCAAGCAGTAAGAAGAAAATTGAGTTGTTCATAAACTCTTAAAATTTCTACCTGAAATGATATGTCATTGAAACAAATATGCTGTTCATAGTGACCAGAGCAAGTCATAGTCTTGTTTAACTGTCTCACTTAAAGAACACTGGAGATGCGCAATTCTACAGTGATACTGTAAGGAGAATCAGCTCAAATCACTATCAAAGTCCTTGTTTACAGTTTTTCTTACTGAGTTCACTATATTTGCTTTATGTGATCATCTTACATTTTCAATGAGGAAGCATATTTTTAAGTAGAAAGAAATAATTATGCTTTTTCTTTAAAGATCTTTGCATATTCAAACTTACTGGCCTTGATGGAGACTCAGTATCTTTAATAAAATGAAATATTGAGAACTGAGGTTAAAATTTAAATAATATAGGTTGAAGAAAGAAAAAAAATGAATCATCTCTTTATATAATCAAGGAACAATTGTTGCATGGCGTCTCTCTGGAGACTAAGATGCGTCTGATACAGGCCATGGTCTTCACAATCACTTGTTATGCATCAGAGAGTTGGACAATGACCAAGGAGGATAGAAGAATTGATGCCTTTGAGCTATAGT
>NW_006399969.1:2733142-2761080 GCF_000299155.1 Elephantulus edwardii
TAATTTCCACACTCTGTTGGGTCACCTTTCTTAGGAATGGGAACAAATATCTTTCTCTTCCAGTCAGTTGACTAGCTGGCTGTCCACCAGATTTCCTGGCACAACTTAGTGAGAACATCCAGGGCAGTGTCTGTTTCTTGAAATATGTCAACTGGTATTCCATCAACTCCTGGAGCCTTGTTCTTTGCCAGTTCCTTCAGAGCAACTTGAACTTCCTCCATCACCATAGGCTCTTGCTCATATGTTATTTCATGAAATTTCTCTGTGTCAGCCAATTCTTTCTTATACAGTGACTCTGTGTACTCCTTCCATCTTCTTTTGATACTTCCTGGATCATTCAACATTCTACCCAAAGTTTCCTTAAGTATTGCCACCGTGGCTTGAATTTGTTTTTCAACTCCTTCAGCCTTAGCAACGCTGAGCGAGTCCGGCCCTTTTGATTTTCTGACTCCAGCTCTCTCTGCACATTTCATTATAGTATCTTGCTTTGTCATCCCAAGCTGCCTTTTGAAATTTTCTTTTCAGCTGTTTGATTTCTTGACTTCTTCCTTTAGCTTTGGCTTCTTGATGTTGTAATGCAAAACTCAGTCTCATCTGACATCCATCTTGGTCTTTTCTTCTTCTTCTTTAGCTTTTGTAATGATCTTTTGCATTCGTCATGAAAAATTTTCTTGATATCCTCCCAGAGTTCATTTGGTCTATGCTTATTGGTGCTCAAGACCTCAAACCTGTTCCTGAGATGGTTTTGAAATTTGAGTGGGACAGACTTAAGGTCAAATCTTGGTTCCCATGGACTTGATTTAATTTTCCTCAACTTCATCTTAAACTTGTATATAGTTGATGGTCTGTCCCCCAATCAGCACCCGGCTTGGTTTTCACTGCTAATATTAAGGTTCTCCAGCGAGTCTTTGCACAAATGTAATCGATTTGATTCCTATGCATACCATCAGGTGAGATCCATGTGTATAGCCTGCGTTTATGTTTCTTATAAAAGATATTTGCAATGAATAAATCATTAAATGTGCAGAACTCTATCATTCTATCTCCAGCCTCATTTCTCTCACTGAGCCTGTCTTTTCCAGCTACTGATCCTTCTTCCCTGTTCCCAACTTTTGCGTTCCAGTCGTCCATTACTATTATGCATCTTGATTGCAGGTTTGATCAATTTCTGACTGCACAAATTGGTAGAAATCTTCTATTTCCTCCTCTTTGGCTCTCGTTGTTGGTGCATATATTTGAATGATAGTGGTATTCACCGAACTTCCTTGTATGCATATGGATATTATCCTGTCACTCACCACATTATATTTCAGGATAGATTTAGAAAGGATTTATTTTATTTTAATTATGAAACCAACCCCATTTTTTCTCACCTTTTCATCTCCAGCATAGTAAATCATATAATCATCTGATTCAAAATGACCCATGCCAAGCCTTCTCATTTCGCCAATACCTAGTATGTCAATATTTATACATTCCATTTCTTTCTTAACAATGTCCAATTTTCCTACATTCATGCTTCTCACATTTCACGTTTCAATCACTAGTGTCTCCTTACAGCTGTTCTTCTTTCTCTGTGTTTCCATTTCTAAGATCTCAGTTTCAATTGCCATGTCTGTTAGTCCAGTGATTGTCTAAGTGTACTCTATTGTACATAGGTTTTCGAAGGCCTATAATTTTGAAAGAGGTAAATTCGATATCAAATAAATCTAGGCGATATTAATTCAGAATGCAGGAATGTTCTACTGAAAGCTGGAACTCTGAATCTGTGATGAAAAGACAAACAATGACACAAGTGGACAAGTAGCAAGAAGCTGAATGGCAATCCCGAAGGCACACAGTTCAAATTCATCAGCTGCTCCATGGTAGGAGGATGAGCAGTCTCCTCCCATGCAATTAACTGCCTCTGAAAACCTGCTGGTGGGTCAGCTATGGGTCCCATTCAATGGTATACAACACCACCACAACGGGGCTGAAAGAATAGTTTGACTAAAGGTGTCAGCACTATTTCATACAGATTCATTTGTTAAAAAGAAAGCCTTTGACCTAAGATTCTTTAGCCTTTGTCTGATTTTCTTACCACTTGATCTCAAACCATACACCAGCCACAATACACCTATGATCCAGCCCCAACAATTTAAATCATTTCAGTAGCTTTAGTTTACTAAGCATTAGCTTATGCAAGGAAGCTCTGGTGGCCTAGTGAGTAAAGACTACTGCTAATCCAAAAGCAGGTAGTTTAAATCTACCAGGTTCTCTGATGGAGAAAGATGGGCCATCTCCTCCAGTGTGACTTGTTGTTGTTAGGTGCTGGCCATTTAAGTATGATCTATAGAAACCTCAAGAACAGCAGCTCTAAACCCTGTGCCATCCTCACACTTCCTGACATGCTTGAGTCCATTACAGGAGTCATTGCATCAACCTATCTGGCCGAGGGTCTTTCTCTCTTTTGTTGACCCTCCGCTTTTCCAAACATAATGTCCTCTTCCATAGAATAGCCCCTCCTTGCAAATGCCTGAAGTGTATGAGATGAAGCACTGTCCTCTTTGCCTCCAAGAAGCACTTTGGCTGTACCCTCTACAAGACATATTTTTTCTTTTGGCAGTTCATGGTATGTTCAGTACTCTTCTCCAAAACCATAGCTCAAAGTCATCAATTATTCTTCTCTCTCATTCATTGGCTAGCTCTCAGATACATAGCAAATGATCAGAAAGATGATGGCCTAAATCACATGCACCTTAGTCCGTAAGCTGACATCATTACTCCTCAATAATTTGGAAAAGTGTCTTATTGAAGATTTTCCAAGTGCAATAAGTCTCTTGATTTCATGACTGCTAGCACCAAGGGTGTTGATTGTGGATCCGAGTAAGTTGAAGCTGTTGATAGTTTCACTCTTTTCTTCAGTTATCATAACATTGCCTGTCAGTTCAGGTGTAAAAATTTTTGTTTTCTTGCCATTGAGATGCAAGCCATGTTGAAGGCTGTTTTCCTTGATCTTCTGCAACAAGTGTTTTAAGACCTCCTCACTTTTAGCAAGCACAAGGTTGCGTCATCTGCATAATGTAGATTGTTGATGAGTCTTCCTCCAATCCTCATGCCACATTCTTCATCATAAAATTTAATTTCTAAAGTGATTTGCTCAGCATACAGATTGAATGGGTATGGAGAAAAAAAAATACAACCCTGACCACTTCTTTCCTGATTTTAAATCATGCAGTTTCTTGGTCCAGTTTTAGGTTTAATGTGGGAGAAATGAAGTGTTATGGGATTCCTATTCTACTCAGTGCTAGCCATAGTTTCTTATGATCTATACAGTCAAGTTCCTTTGCATAGTCAATAAGATACAAATAGACATTCTCTAGAATCCTCTCCTTTCAGCCAGGATCCATTTGACATCTGCAGTAATATCCCTGTAGCTTTGCAACCTCATCTAGGGGGTCCTTCCCTTAGCAACTGTGGAGCCATCCCAGGGGTCAAGCAGGACAAGAGAATTTAGTGTGCAGAATATTTCTCATGGGAAGAATTTTCTTGGTTCCCTGCAACACAGGGCTGACCTGTTAGTCTCTACATACAGGCAGCCCAGGCAGGGTCTGATCTCCCACCACATCAGAGACAAGGAGCACACCAAGCTGCAGGGAAAAGATCAGGAGAGGTGGGGGCTCTGTGCCAAGGGCAAGCATTCCCCATTGCCTAGGGGAAGACAGGACTGAGGTGTCCCTGGGGTTGTAGATACCTCCATCAGAGGTCCTTGTTTCTGTGGCTGGGGACCAAACAGGACAGGAGATTTTAGTCCAGAGGACTTCAGGCAGAGGGAAGGAATTTTTGTAGCTCTTTGGGAGAGAGATGGAGGGCTGACTTGAGATCCACTGTACACAAGCTGCTTGAGCTAGCAGCCCTGATCTCTAATCTCCTGCCACTCCAGAGACAAAGGAAGACATTAAGCTCCAGGAGAAAAGGTGTATAAGAAACTATTTGAGTAGAGCACTTGGTCTCACACCACACAGGCGCTTCATATGTGAAGAAGGCCTATATAGTTGATGGCAGGGGATTACTTCAAGGTAAGATTCTTACAGGGCTGCACTGCAGAACAGAGAAAACTTCAAAGACTTTAAAAAAGGCAAATTTTCCCAGAAAAGACTTACAGTGGAGCGAGTACCTCACCACATTTTAACTTGGTAACTAACTAGTAACATTTGAAAGGCAAGAACCACCACCAATTTTCCCAGACACAATAGAAACAACCTAGCAATTATCAAGAAAAACTTATAATGTCATGAAAGCAACACGCAGCTTCAAACACAACAAAAAACACCTCCCCAAAATAATAAAAAAAACCCCAACAGAATATCAGAGACCTCATGAATACTCCAGAGTCAAGAAGACAGATGATGTTTATTGAGATGGACACCTTTGAACAGCAAATAATGGAAGGAGCAATGGAAGCTACAGATAAAAAGAAATAACCTAGTGAACCAGAAAAAAATATATTAATGAAGAGTTATTTGAACAGCTATGGAAGAAGATGCAAATGATGAAAGAAGCAATGGTAAACAACAAGAAAGCATGTGTTCCAGAGACATGCAGCTAGAAGAAATACATAGAAGAGGAAGAACTTGCACAAATATGGAAGAAAATGCATAAAAAGGGAAGAAAGAATTGAAACTATAGATAAAGAGATACAAGAACTTTAAAAAATCATCACAAGATAGGGTACTGACAACACAGTACTAGAAATACAGAAAGGCATAAAAATGTAATTTGAAAGTGTCCAAAATTGTAAGGACAAAAAAGTAGAACAGAATATAGGGAACAGATAGTCAGTGTGCTAGAAGACAAGAACCTCAATGGAAATATGCTAGAAGAAAAATCAGAAATAAGACATAAAGAAAATATTAGAATAATGTGGGAAGACATCAAAAGGACTAACGTATGTGTGATTGGAATTCCAGAATATGAGAGGGATAGGAAAATTACTGAGAAAATTGTAGAAGAGGCACTAGAAGAAAACTTCACAAGTATTATGAAGAATGAAGAAATCCACATTCAGGAAGCTTAATGAACACCAAATAGACTAGAACCAAAAAGGAAAACACCAAGACATACCATAGTCAAATTCTCCAAACTAAAAATTAGAATACTGAAAGCAACACGAGAAAAACAGAGTCACCTACAAAGGAAAAGCCATCAGATTAAGTTCTTATTTTTCAGCAGAAACCATGATAGCAAGAAGACAGTGGGATGACATGCACACAAAGTTGAAAGAAAGCAACTGTCAACTCAATATCCTGTATCCAGCAAAGCTCTCCATCAAATAAGAAGGGAAAATAGCATTCTTTGCAGAGAGAAAGAACTTTAGGAATTTGTGAAAACAAGACCAAACCTGAAAGAACTTTTAAGGGAAGTTCCTACACACAGAGACAACAAAGGAAAGTGGAT
This sequence comes from Elephantulus edwardii, assembly GCF_000299155.1. NCBI lineage: Eukaryota > Metazoa > Chordata > Mammalia > Macroscelidea > Macroscelididae > Elephantulus > Elephantulus edwardii. The sequence goes on from NW_006399969.1 coordinate 2,738,579, forward strand.
AAGCCATAGTAATAAGAAACAATGACAACAACAACAAAAATAAACAGCAAAATTTCAATGATAAAATCTGGCGCCTGTAAATAATCACACTTAATGTGAACGGACTTAATGCATCAATCAAGAGAAAAAGCATAGCAGAATGGCTAAAATAAACAAAACCCATCAATACGTTGTCTACAAGAGACATATCTAATAAACGAAGAGAATAATAGACTCAAAATCAAAGGCTGGAAAAAAAAAAACAAAACACCCATGCCAAGCAAAATAGCATGCACACAAAAAAGCAGGATTAGCAATACTAATCTCTGATAAAATAGACTTCAGAATGAAAATCACCATAAAAGAGAGGGAAGGGTACCATACAGTGATTGAAGTCATGGTAGATCAAGAGGACATAATGTTGGTCAACATCTATGTACCAAATGATAGATTTGCTAAATTCAGAAAACAACTGTTAACAGAACTGAAGAAAGAAGTAGACAGCACCACAATAGTGATAGGAGACTTTAACACATCACTCTAGTCACAAGATAGGTCAACTCAAAAGAAACTTAAAAAAGATGCAAAAGAATTAAACTACACAGTCAGCCAACTTGACCTTGTGGATGTATTCTGAGCACTGCATCCAACTAAAACTCAATTCACTTTCTTCTCAAATGCACATACTACATTCTTCAGAATCGGTCTCATATTAGGGCACAGAGCAAGCTTCAACAAATTAAAAAACATTGAAATAATACAAAGTATCTTCTTGGACCACAATGCCATAAAACCAGAAATTAACCACAAGAGGATAAAGCATATGAAGCCATCAACATGGAAGCTAAGTAACAACCTGCTTGAACATGATTGGGTTATAAAAGAAATAAATAATTAAATTTAAAAAGTTCCTTGAAACAAATGGTAATGAAAACACCACATACCAAAACCTCTGGGATGTAGCTAAGGCAGTCCTCAGGGGCCAGATCATAGCAATAGGCAAACACATTAAAAACTAAGAAAGAAGAAAAATAAAATATCTAACTCAACATCTTCATAAAATAGAAAAAGAACACCAAACTAACCAACCTCAGAAGAAAGGAAAGGATAAGGATAAGATCTGAAATCAATGAGATAAGAACCAGAAAATTGAAACTATCAATAAGATCAGGAGCTGGTTTTTCGAAAAGATCAGTATAATTGACAAACCATTGACAAACTTAACAAAAGAAAAAGGGAAAAGACACAAATAACTCAATTAAAGAATGATAGAGGTGACATCACAACAGAACCAGAGGACATGAAATCTGTAAGATCAGAATATTATAAAATGCTATTGTTGTTGTTGTTATGTGCCATTGAGTCTCTTGCAACTCATAGTGACCCTATGTACAAGAGCTCTAAATGCTGTTCTATCCTGTGCCAACCTAGCTATCTCAAATGCACTCATTCCCACCATTCCAGTCACAGAATTGATCCATCTCATCAAAGGTCTTCCTCTCTTTCGCCGCCCCTCCACTCTGCCAAACATGATGTCCCTCTCCAAGGGCCAGTCCCTCCATGTAACATGCCCAAAGTATGTCAGACGACGCTTCAGAATCCTTGACTCCAAGGAGCACTCCAGCTTCACCTTCTCCAGGACAAATCTGTTTGTTCTCCTAGAAGTCCATGTATATTCAACACTCTTCTCTAGCACCAAAGCTGAAAGGCAATTTTCCTTCTGTCATCCCTATTCACTGTCCAACTCTCCGATGCACAGCACGTAATTGCGAAGACGATAGCCTGGATCAGGCTCACCTTAGTCTCCAGCCTGATGTCATTCCTATTCAGCACTCTTGAGAGGACCCTCACAGCTGACTTTCCCAATGCAATTCGTCTCCTGATTTCCTGTCTGCTGTTACCAAGAGTGTTGACTGTGGAGCCAAGAAAACTAAAACTGTTAACTATCTCAATTTTTTCACCATCCATCCTGATGCTGCTAATTGGTCCAGTGGTGAGAACCTTTGTTTTCTTGATGTTGAGCTTCAATCCATATTGAAGACTGCAGTCTTTGACCTTCTGCAGCAAGCGCTTCAGGTCCTCCTCAGTTTCAGCAAGCAGGGTTGTGACATCTGCATAATACAGGTTGTTGATGACTCTTCCACCAATCCTGATGCCACATTCCTCCTCGTACAGCCCAGAGTCTCAGATGATCTATTCTACATACAGATTGAAATGGTATGGAGACAGAATACATCCCTGATGGACCCCCTTCTTGATTTTGAACCACGTAGTGACTCCTTGCTCTGTTCTGATGACTGCCTCTTGGTCCAAGTATAGGTTTTGCATCAGCACAATCAAATGTTCTGAGTATTGCGTTAGAGCTCCGAGAAGCCAAACCTAAAGGAAGAACCCAAGAAATCAAAGAGCTGAACACAAAATTTCAAAAGGCAGCCCGGGATAACAAAGCAAGATACTATAATGAAATATGCAGAGAGCTGGATTCAGAAAATCAAAAGGGCCAAACTCGCTCACCGTTTCTTAAGCTGAAGGAGCTGAAAAACAAATTCAATCCACGGGTGGCAATACTTAATGATAATTTGGGTAGAATGTTGAATGATCCAGGAAGTATCAAGAGAAGATGGAAAGAGTACATAGAGTCGCTGTATCAGAAGAAATTGGCTGACACAGAAGAATTTCATGAAATAACATATGAGCAAGAGCCTATGGTGATGAAGAAGGAAGTTCAAATTTCTCTGAAGGAACTGGCAAAAAACAAGGCTCCAGGAGTTGATGGCATACCAATTGACATTTCAACAAACAGACACTGCCCTGGATGTCATCACAAAGTTATGCCAAGAAATTTGGAGGACAGCCAGCTGGCTGACTGACTGGAAAAGATCAATATTTGTTCCCATTCCAAAGAAAGGTGACCCAACAGAGTGTGGAACCCAACAGAGTGTGGAAATTGTCGAACAATGTCATTAATATAACATGCAAGCAAGATTCTGCTGAAAATTATCCAAAATTGTTAGGAACAATATGTCAACAGAGAACTGCGAGATGTGCAGGCTGGATTAAGAAGAGGTCGTGGTACTAGGGATATTTTATATTAATTAAAATGCTATATTCAGATAAATTTTAAAACTTAGAGGAAATGGACAAATTCCTTGAAATTCATGCCCTGCCCAGATTCTCAAAGTCAGATGTAGAACACTTGAACAGACTCATCAAAAAAGAAGAAATTGAGCAGGTCATGAAGACTCCCTCACAAAAGAATCTGGACCAGATGGCTTAAGAGTTGAATTCTACCAAACATTCAGAGATTTATCAATTGTTAAGCAGAATTTACTAATTCTACTTATTTCAAATTATAGAAAAAGAAAGAACACTTTCTATTAAGACTTTCTATGAAGCAAGCATAATCCTAATACCAAAACCAGGCAAAGATATTACCAAAAGAGAAAATTACAAACCAATATCTCATGAACATAGATGCAAAAATCCTTAACAAAATCCTAGCCAATAGAATCCAAAAACACATCAAAAAAAGAATTCATCATGACCAAGAGGGATTCATAAGAGGTATGCAAGGATGGTTCAACATATGAAAAACAACCAACGTAATTCACCACATTAAGAAAAATAATAAGAACTATATGATCCTAACAATTGATTCAGAAAAGGCTTTTGAAAATATCCAACACCCTTTCCTGATTAAAACACTCAGCAAAATTGGAATAGAAGGGAATTTTCTCAATATAGTCAAAAGTATATGTGCAAATCCAAGAGTCTTTCTCAATGAAGAAAGACTAAAAGTATTTTCTTTGTGAATAGGGATCAGACAAGGATAGCCACTGTTGCCACTGCTATTCAATATTGTGTTGGAAGGACTTGCTAGGGCAATATTACAAGAGAAGGAAATAAAAGGCATCCAGATTGGCAAAGATATAGGTAAATTGCTGTTCTATGCAGATGATATGATTGTGTACACAGAAAACCCCAAAGACTCAACCAAAAAACCTGTTAGAGCTAGTAGTGGCAAGATAAAAGATCAATATCCGAAAATCAATTGGATTCCTTTATAGTAACAGAGAACTTAGAGAAGGAAACAAAGAAAGCAATAGCTTTTTTTTTTCTTTGAAAGCATGCAACAACAATACATGGTTCTGTAATACATACATACTGGCATTATATTATTGGTGGAGGGTAAATAAATGTCACTCGGTTAATTTCAGAGTGGTCCCAGGAATGTCATAAGACCAGTTTTTCTCATAACCGTTTAGTGGAATTTTTTCCTCCATCATGCCTGCTTCTAGAGGTTCATTGTCAAGATTCACATCACCCTGTATCTCAAGACATTTTGCAGCTGTTTGTCTATAATAACAAAGACCCTTAGGGAATAGATTATATGTCCTGCACTGGTTAGACCTCAGAGAAAAGGAGTACTGTCCTAGGGGCATATGGATCAAGTCACTACCATTTGGAAAGGTGTCTTTTAAAAATCCAACCTGGATTCCAGACAAGACAGTAAAATGGAGTTGTGGTTCTGCCTTTAGATGACCCTATAAACCCTTGCACCGAGTGCCTCTGATTTTGGACTTTCACACAGTCTCATGACATTTTTGGGCTCTGATGGGCCTACATACATCTGAGCCAGTGACATAGCTCTGGAGGACAAGGTACTGTCATTCACCAGACCTCATGTATGTGTCACTTCAGAAGCTGAGTGTGGAAATGATTGCTTTTGTCCTTGAGATGGTTTTGACTCAAGTGTAGACTGGAACAGCTCCACAGGGTTTTCAAGGCTGTGACTTCAAAAACATTAGCAGATCTGTCTGTCTTGGATCATGTGAGCGGGTTTGAATGTCCATTCAGTCTGCTAGCTAATAGTCAAGTCCTACCATTTTCATCCCCAAAGAGCTCTGGGTCTGCAGTGTGTTGCACTGCTACCCAAAAGGCTGAATGTCTCAGGCAGTTCGAATCCACCAGCAGTTGCTTAGAAAAAGATAGACTGTTTTCTGTTAAAATTTTGAGCCTCAGAAAACCAGTTGGATGGCTATGAATTGGAATCAACCTTATGATAGTGTCTTTGCTTTTTTTAGTTTGTGCATTTTGTAGTAGAGATGAACTCTGCCAAAAATGATATGAGGGAGAAAATTCATTCCCAAATGAAATTTGGGGTATTTCTCAGGAGCGGTATGAAAAGGTCCTGTCACAAAACAGTAAATGTCTGTTTATCTTTTGCAGTCTTTGCACCAATTCTATTGTGACTTAGCCAGCTATTGTATCTGAGACTGGAATTTGGGGCTTGTCCAGTCTGATTCCTGGTCAACTCTCTGACTTGCTTACAGCAACATCAGCCCTGCCCCTCTGAGTACCAAACTGTTTTAGCAGTTCTAGACTCATCTAACTAACTACTTTTGTCACTAATAGAACATTCTTTTGAAATTCAGAGTGGAAGGCGATCAGATCTAAGTGAGGGAGAGGGAATCTCTTTTATGAAAATGCTATTCATCTGTCAGAGGTGATTTCACTCAACTTCTTAATAGTTCAGCATAATTCACTGTTAGGTCGATAAATCGCCAGCCCACCACTTTCTACCCCCAACCCTCACCCCCTATCCCCTGCCTGGCAGTGGAACGACCAGAAGGTTTGAAGCACAGGAGGCTGCTGCAAGATAAGATGCAGTTCTTGGCTCCCCAAAGAGAGAGCACTACAGGAGACTGAGCACCTGCAAGCTGGAGCTGACCAAACCCCAAGGGCTGACCCTGGTTGTTGGTAGGTGCCATGAAGTCGACCTTATGAACAGCTGACCCACAGCCTGCCCTAACTTGCACCTTATCATCCTTATCATCTCTGACACAATAGAGCCCATAGCTTGAAGTGGAGATAATAAAAGTAAGGGCAATGGTCTTTGGTTTGCCTCAGGAGATTTCAGTGGGGGTTCTACAAGTCTGTGTTTTAATGCATCTGGGGTGATTAACTATTTACCTTTTCTCACTTTTTTGGGCTGAGGTGAATTTCCACAGAGAGCACTCCTACTGGAAAATTCTATTCCCCACCGGGCAGGTATAATTAGACCAGAGGAAACACAGCCCTGACTCCAGATGGGGTTATTTAAACACAAAACCCCAGGAGATTGTCAGCAGGCAGGCTCCCTCTCTAGGCCAGTGCAAGCTCAGTGGGAGGGAGAGCTGGGTGGGCCACAGATTATGGGATTGGTTGTGCTTCCTTCTGCTCAGCCTAGAAGCCTCCACATCATGGGATTTGCTTGTATCTCTTAGTGTGCACAGTGAGGGGTGTCTGTCAGTCGATAGCAGATATTTTAAATAACAAATGAGTCAGAATAACAGTGACAAAAGCACTGCTTCCCCTAAACTTTAGAGGTAAAATGGGCTTTATGGGCTTTCTGCTCTCACTTTAGGATGAAGGGAATGGGAAGGTGTGAAGGGGATAGGAAAGCTAACTTCATGTGTCAACCTTGCTAGATTCTAGTGCTCACTGTTTGGCCAAACAGTACTGTTATGGAGAACTTGTAGTTCTGTCTTGTGATGACCTCATGCATGCAGAACAGAATAAGGTTTTTAATGGCTAGTTTTTCTAGAAGTGGATTCCTGATCCTCAGAAGGCACCTGTGGGTGAGTCTGAACTGCCTGCCAATTTAGAAGTGGAAGTGGTTGTGGTAAAAGAAATTGGCCTTAAGTACCATAAATGACTTTCTTTCTTCTTTTTTTTTTAAAGATACTGATTTACAAAGTTTGAATACTTTCTTTTTAAAACAGAAGATCCTTTTCATCTTCTTCATGCCCCCATCGAATTGTTCAACCCTATGATTAACAACCCACCCCTTTGTTTCCATCTCCCCGCCCCTTGGATCCTCATACTCTTTCTACAATAATGGATTTATAGTTATTTGTCCTTGTGTGACTGAGTTCAATCAGCATAATGCTCTCCAGTCCTTCCCAAGTTAGGTAGTAATTTACAAAATCATTGCTCCTGCATGGTGAGTAGTATTCCATTGTATGGATATACCACAGCTTCTCAATCCATTCATTTGTGCTTGGACATCTGGAATGACTTCCTTTAATGTGGATATTTTGTGGTATTTGCTGCTTTAATGGCCACCTAGTGGTAAGAAGTTATGTTGCAATCCTCAAAGCAACCAATTTGAATCTACCAGCTAGCTGATCTGAGGGAGAAGGAAGAGCAAATCTCCTCCCACATGATTTATTGCTTCTGAAAAACTGCTGAATGGTCAGCTATGGGCTGGTTCCAACTCGATGGCACACCACCAGCACCACCAGCACCCCCCACAACAACAACACACTGTAGCTGTTGAGGGCGTTGTACATTTGATGTCATAGCCTACAGATCATTATTGAGTAAATTAGTCTCAACATCCAGATGTTTGATTTACATCATGCAATGAGCTATCTTTCAGAGGAAGCTCTGGTGATATAACCCATAGGGAGCTGTGCCACTTTCTAGCGGTTCAAATTCATCAGCTGCTCTGAGGGGAAATAATGGACAATTTCTTGTTGAGTGATTTACAGCCTCCAAAAACCCACTGGAGGGTCAGCTATGAGTTGGTTCTGACTTGATGGTGATGAGTTTGAGAGATTCTGTCTCAAGGCTATAAATAAATACCTTACCAGAAGTCTTTTTACCCTTCCAGTTGCATCATCTACAGATTTTGGACCTCCTACAACCCTCTAGTCAATTCTCTAGAATCTCTTTCTTGTTGTTAGCTAGGGCTGGGTCAGTCACTCAGAGTGACCCAATGCACAGCACAATTAGACCATTGTGATCCATAGGCTTTCCATTGGCTAGTTTTAGGAAATAGAACACCCAGCCTTTCCTCCTAATGCATTTTAGTCAGGAAGTTCTGATGAAACATTTGCAGCATCTTGTTGTTGTTGTTAGGTGCAACACAAAACCTTCTACTGACAAGGAAGTGAGACCTGTGCATGGAGTGCCTTGGCTAGCCTAGACTTGCTTTGAGTTTCTCTCCTTCTCTCTCTTCTCTTGCTCTCTCTCCCTCTATCTATCTCACCATCTCTCATCTGTTTGTCATATTGCGGTGACTTGCATGCTGCTATGATACTGGAAGGTGTTTAACTGGTATTTTAAATCGCTTTGTCAATGGTGGGTAGTATTTTCTCTAGAGAACCCTGACTGAGGTAGGAAATGGCTAAATCTGGCTTGAAATTTTCCAAAATTAGTGAGATTTTTTCCAGGAGAACATGGAATGGGCCTTTTTATCTCTCCCTCAGCAGCAGAAAGCAGGAATAGTGGAACTTTCTTCCAGGAATCTGGAGAATTTTTCAGTTCTCCCTTGTGTGGGCATGCCCAACCTTTGGAAGCACCATGTTGACATGGAGAAATGACGGCATGAGAAGTCAGGAAAGAGAAGGAGGAGCAGTTAGTTGTCTGACTGGCTCACCTCAGCCTGTCTGTGGGGCTACATCTCAGAAGTTGCCACCCACTAGAGGTGGCATTTTGATGGCACTTTGAGTAGGGTGCAGGATCACATCTTTTTTCCTACTTATGTCTCTCAGATGCTAGAAAATACAGACATTTCCATGGAGAATATCTTGCAGTACTGCCTTTGTCAGAATCTTTCCATCTTTGGCATCTTGCCAAAGAACTCAGTAATGGTTGTGAACAATAAGACTGCATTAGATGTACATAAATATGAATTTTTAATAGTTTTTTCTCTAGAGTACCTTAGAATCTTACAGAAAGCTGCACATCAAATGACAAACTCAATCATTTTAAGTGCCCATCAGACAAAACATCTGAGCATAGCAGCCATGAAGTCTCCAAGTAGGAGTGGATTTTAAATTTCTTTATATCTATGTGAGCACAGTGCAAGGTTCAGGCCATCAGTTTGGACTCTTGGTGGTGTTTTCTTTTGGGTGATGAGATGAGTGGGGGTTCAATATCCCACACTTGCTTCCAGTCCTGGCTGATTCTGTCTGTTAGGGAAAAAAATTAGTTTTCCTTAACTCATTCTATGGCATCCTGTTTTAATCAATTAAGTCACATAGCCTTTATAAAACAAACTGAGCAAGCTCCAATGAGGCCAGTCCACAAGGACATTTCTGTAAATGTCAAGTCATTGCAGATATACCCCCATAACTTCAAGTACAGAAAGGTCAGCTATACCTAGAGGCCTTTGCCTACTCAGCAACATTGCCCAGGGATGAGTTGGCATATTGGCTAACATGTAGCTGTTGAAGGCTTTGCATGTTTGACGTCATAGACTATAGATCAACATATAAGTAAATAATTCAATGTCCAGATGTTTGATTTACATCATGCAAATTATCATCACCCTTAAATCTTCAGGGAATTGAATAGTTCAGTCTCATGTCAACACGGTCTTTACAGAGTCCTGTTACTAATGAACTAAAAGGGCTGCCTTTGAGATCTCAGTCGAGGTTGATCTTATTTTTCTCCTTTTAAAGACTGAAGATGGAATTTGAGAGAGCAGAGCCTGCTTTTCTGGAGGTTTATTTCTAGTTGATAAAACAAGCAAACAAAAAACAAGAAACCAACCACCCAAAACAAAATATCCCACAAAAAACCCAACCAGGAGAGGGAAAAGATTTGTTGCCTGAAGGTTTATTTGATTGTGCAGCTATTAGAAATGGCAGGACTCTGTGTACCTGGGTTATGGCTGATGGACCAAGGGATCATTTATAACCATGTATGAGAAAGAAAAATACCATCTGGACCTACATAAAGATAACAAAATGGTCCAGCTTCCTCCAGGAACATTCTGTGCCTGTCCTAGGAATCCTGCTTCATTAATAAATCTGGAGAATGGCTGACGCCATTCTGTATTGATGTGCCTGCCAACTCTATATTCATTAACTGATAATCTTGTAGTTTCACAAGGTGATAAAAGCAGTTACAACAATGATGCTATATATCCAGTTGGATGGCTCTTTAAAACATAAAAATGCTCTATGTTGAATTGTAAGCAGTTTCACAAGGTAGAACTGTTTTTGTTTTATTTTTTTTTTTTTACTTTTTCTTTCTTTTTTTAAAATTGAGATTTTAATGAAAGATTATAGAGAACCTGGATTTCCATTTGGTCATTGTTGCACATCTTTCTTTCTGTCCACTCTTTCCCTCCTCCCCATTTCACTTTTCTCTTTGAGAAGAAAAAAAAGTTCTTTCATTGTTATACAAGCTTCCCCACCTCAAGTCCATATTACTGTGCAGCTCTAATTGTGGACTCTTGCTATGCAAATAATAAGGCAGAACTGTTTTGAAAGGGCCTTCCCAGTACCAGGGGTCAGTCTTGGGTTGCTGTTACGCGCTATTAAGTCAATGATGAATCATAGTGACCATGTGGACAGTAGCTCTGAACCCTGCCCTATCCTAAGCCAATCTCACTATCTTGACACACATGTTCCCATTACTCCAGTTACTGTGTCAAACCATCTCATCCAGGGTCTTCCTCTTCTGCACCGACCCTTCCCCCTTCTAAGTATGATATTCCTCTCCAAGTACTGGTTTATCCTGGAAACATATCCAAAGAATATGAGACAGAGTTCCAAAATCCTTTCCTCCAAGAAGAAACCTGGTTTCATTCTCTCCAGGGCCGACCTGGTTGTTCCCTTGGCATGATGGGTTTGAAGTTGAGACTGAATGTTTCTGGAATATTCCTGATTCTTCAGGACAGTACCAGTACCATGTTGCTTAGCTAGTTCTCGCCTACAAACATTTATCATTCTTTCCCTTTATGACTTAGGAGTCAGTTCTTTTTCCTTGAAACTTTGGTCTTAAATTTTGACCGGGGCAGCAAGTGGGGTTAGGAGTGGGGAAGAATAAAAAGCTAGTCAGCCATCAGAACAGCTGACTAGGATTTCTGGTTGCCTCTTTAACAGACTAGTTGAGTAAATTCATAGGTTATTTTCAGCACAGTGTAAGTAAATCCAAAGATCTGAGTTTAGTGACTGCAGTATTAAAGGTAACACTGACTACTTTACCAACAAGAAATTAATTTATTCATATAAGTTATTTTCCACTTACATAACTAAACTCTCAATTCTTACTGCCATCAAGTCAAACCAAGTTGACCCTCCAGCAGGCTTTTGGAGGCAATAAATCACATAGGAGTGATAGAGAGATAGCCCATCTGTCTTCTCTGGGGCCGCAGGTGGATTTGAACATCAGAGAGGCATTGCCTTTGGAGTAGCAGTGCTGCGTCCTACAAACTACAGCATGAGAGTTTCCCTACAGTAGAGACAAAGCAAAATAAAACAACTCTGGTCTTGACGAGCAGAGGGCTTTCTTCTGAGTCGGCAATCAACTCTTTGCATCTCGTGGCTCCACCTACAATGAGAAAAATTTCAGTTCATTTTCTTTCCTGCATTATGCCAATAGATGGGAAATTCCATGGTAGAGAATTCATATGGCAAGTTTGAAGGATCGGACATTGCCTCTGGGATTAGTATGCCTAGGAAGAAGGGTAGATTGATTCTTTTTTAAAAAATAAATTTCATTTTTTTTTTATTTTAATGAACGTTTACAGAGATTTTGGATTTCCATTCATTCATTGTTGCACTTTTCTCCCTGACCACCCCTCCCCCACAGTTCACTCTTCTTTTTGAAAAGTAAAAGAAAAATTCTTTTCTTGTTATACAATCCCCCCACAGTCCCCCGCCCCCGCACCCCGCGCTGAGTCCACTCCACTATGCAACCTTCATTCTGGATTCTTGTGATAACCATAATACCGTATCATATATCACTTTTAAACTCTTCTCTCCCTCATCTGTTTCAATGCAGTAGACATAATTTATCCAGTTTTTCCTCAGTCAGTAGATTGATTCTTAATCAAGAAGCCAGTGTTTGGCAGCAGCGCCAATTAGCATCAATACAGACAGTGCTCACCTCCTCAGTGACCCTCCTTTCTTGCTTCACCCACACCTCTCCACGCACCCCCATTCACCCAAGATAGTGTCATTTTCAACACCTTTGCCTTCTGCTTCCAGAGAACCTAAATCTGTCTCTACCAATTTTCACACAGTTAACACCACGTGTGGATATTTTCTTCCACTATTCTGTGAGTGTCTGGAAGCTCCTCAGTAAGGTTAACCTGCACAGTGGCTGCCACACTGGGTACAGAGGTGATGGTGAGGATGGTGCCGTTCCAGGCATTGTTGTACATCCAGAGTGTCCCCCAGGCACAAAGTAAACAACCAGCCAAAAAGAAGTCAGTCAGTAGACAGTGTGAAGATTCCTGACTCCGAACATACTGCCTGGACCCTTGACAGCATGTGTTGGAGGCAACCAGATATTCTAGTCTGCTAGCCCATGAAGCAACTTGGGAATAATTCACAATTATTCCCTTTCCTTTGGAATATGGAACATTACATTTGAGGTATATTTGGCCCTATCCTTAAAGAAATATTTTTAGCCTTGATAGAAATGTCTCTGATTCTAAACCTCCACAGCTTATTTCAATCCCACACTACACCTCCCTGCTAGGCAAAAAGGGTACAGCAGGACAAGCACTTTCACAACTCTTATGGATTAGCTTGTTCTTTCCAAAATATATATCAACTTTTAGTATTACTGAATTATCATCTATTTTGTTATCTCATGTAATTCTCTCTTGTGTGTTAAATGCTAACCTCTATGATGTTAATGCTAGCATATCAGAGATCTAGAGGAAGGTGCAGATATAGTAAGGTTCAGATCTGTTGTTCATATGTTCACTAGGAGTCACTAGATCACATCTAACAACAAAAGCAACAACAAATTAATGACATGATTAATGGGACACGATTAATAGGCAAGATGTAATGTACTTTCAGGATTATATTGTATCTAGAGTCAGTCTATTTTGAGATATGTTATTAAGTGCCATTAAGTCAATCCTGACCCAAAGTCACCTCATATACAACAAAATAACACTACTCAGTCCTGCACCATCCTCACAATTTCTATTGTGTTTGAGCCCATGGCTGCAGCCACTGGGTCAATCCACCACAGGGAGTTACTGTTAAGTATCATCAAGTTGATGGTGATGATTAGGATCCTATGAAGAGCTGAACCTTGTCCTATACCTATACCATCCTCACCTGTGTCATGCTCAAGCCCAATCTTATAGTCACTGTGCCAACTCATCTTGCTAGGTCTTCCTCTCTTTCTCTGACTTTCTTCATTTCCCAGCATATCTTTTTCTAAGGACTGGCCCCTCCTGACAACATGTCCAAAGTATATTAGATGAAGCTTTGCTATCCTTGTCTCTAAGGAGCAACCTGGCTGCATTTCCTCCAGGATACATTTGACTTCTTTGACAGTTCATGAGATGATAGTCAGTACTCTTCTTCAACACCACAATTCAAAGGCATCAGTTCTTCTGTCATCCTTATTCATTGCGTAATTTTCAGATGCAGAGAAAGTAATTGACAAGGACATAGCTTGGATCAGGTGAACTTAGTTTTCAAATGTCATTCTTTCTCTTCAGGCTTTTGGGGAGGTCTTTGACAGCAGATTTTTCCTGTGCAACACTTCTTCTGATTTCTTGACTGCTGTTGCCATGGGTGCTGATTGTGTATCCAAGTAAAATGAAGCTGTTGATAATTTCAGTCTTTTCTAAATCTATTATTATGTTTAGAAGAATAGAATAATATATATTTTCATTTTATTGACTGTATAATGGCACTTAACTGTGTGGATCATAACAAGTTATGGTTAATACTGAAAAGAATGGGAACTCCAGAACACTTATTTGTGCTCATGTGAGACCTAAACCTAGGCCAAGAGGCTGTTGTGTGAACAGAGCTGGGGAACACTATCTGGTTTAAAATTAAGAAAGATGTATGTTAGAGTTGTATTCACTCTCCATTTTTATTCCTTCTGTATGCTGAGCAAATTTTTAATGAAATGGACTCTACGAAGAAGAATGTAGCCTTAGAATCAGAAGAAGACTCATCAACAATTTACATTATGCAGATGACACAACCTTGCTTGCTGAAAGTGAGAAGGAATTAAAGTACTTGCTGCAGAATATAAAAGACTAAACTACAGCCTTTAGCATGGGTTACACCAAGAAAACAAAAATTCTTACCATTCGACCTATAGACTGGAGATGAAGAAAAGATTAAAATGATCAACAACCTACCTTAGTTGGATCCTCAATGATTACCCTTTATTTCAGCAGCAGGCAATCAGAAGACATATTGATCTAGATAAGTGTGAAGTTGGAAATCTCCAAATTATTGAAAAGCAAGAATATCAGTTTGAAGACTACGGCATGACTGATTCAGGACAAGGTGTTTTCAATCATTTGCTATGTTTCTGAGAGTTGGACAACAACTAAGGATGACAGAGGAAAACTTGATGCCATTGAGCTGTGGTGTTGGAGAAGAGTACTTAATATCACCTGGACTGCAAAAAAGAATAAATATATCTTGGAGTTAGTGCAGCCAGAGTGCTGCTTGGAGGCAAAGAGGGCAGAGCTTTTGTTGCGAGGACAGGCTATTCCTTGGAAAGAAACAAACACTTGGAAAGGCAGAGTGTTGGTGAAAGAGAGGAAGCCCCTCAGCCAAACGGATTGACACAGTAACTGCAGCAATGGACACAAATTGTTTCAGGGATGATGAGGATAGCATTGGAGAAGAAAATGTTCAGATCTGTTATTTATAGGGTTTCTGTGAGTCATACTCTGCTTGCTGGAACCTAACAACAAAAAAACCATGATGTTTCTTGCTGGTCTAGCAGGTAGGATTTTTATTTTCTTGATGTTGAGAGGTAATGCAAATTCAAGACCGTAGTCTTTGATATGCTGCAACAAGCATTTCACGTCCTCTTCATTTTTCGCAAGCAAGGTAGGGTCAAGTGTTTAATGCAAAGTTGAGTATCTTCCTTTTTCTCCTCGAGCCTCTCTTTAACAAGAATGACATCTCTGCTGATAACATGCCCAATGTGAGAAGTAGTCTCATTGTCCTCATTTCTAAGGATCATTCTGTTTATATCTCTTTCAATGCAGAATTATTTATTCTTTTGAAAATTCATCATACAGATTCAAATTTTTTTTTGCCAATATCAAAGCTCAAAGCTATCAGTTCTTCTCTCTTCCTTATTCTTTGTGCAACTTTCATTTGCAAATGAAATACATATGATGGTTTGGGCCAGGTAGATTTAGTCTTCAAAGTGTTAAGAATTTTAAAGATATTCTTTGTAGCAGATTTACTAAATTAAATATGTCATTTGACTTTTAGGTTGTTATTTCTATGGACACAGAGTGCAGATTCAAGTAAGATTAAACTCTTAACTTCAATCTTTTATTTCTTTATTATGACATTTCTTATTAGTCAAGCTGTGAGGATCTTTGTTTTCTTTATGTTGAGGTGCAACACATACTGAAGTCTTTGAGCTTTAACAGTGCTTTAAGTCCTCTTCAGTTTCACCAAGTAATGTCATAACATCTGCAAATATTTCAGGTTGTTAATAAGTCTTTCTGCTGTTTTGATGTCACTTTTGTCTTTGTATCAAGCAGCTTCTCAGATTATTTGCTTGGCATACAAATGGAATAGGTGTGATATAAGGATATCCTAAACCGTGCAGGATCTGTTTGTCCTCATCAAAGTCTGATTCTTTGTCTATGTTCTGCTTAAGTGTTGTGAAATTTCACTCTTCACAACATTATTCATAATTGGTTATGACACACATAGTTGGATGCCTTTATATAGTCAATTAAACACAAGTAAACATCTTTCTGGCACCCTCAGTTTACAGCCAAGATACATCTGATGTTAATAACAATATATCATAGTATACATTCTTTTTTGAATCCATCTTGAATTTTTTTCTGGTTGTTTCCCATCAACACATTGTCTTGATCTTTTCAGATTATCTTCTGTCCTCTTCAAATGTACTTGTGTGCTATTAATAATATTGTTTGAAAACTTCCACATCATTTTGGAACATCTTTCTTTGGGATGAGCACAAATGTGTCTTCTATTAAGAAAGCATCAGGCTATAAGCACAAGGATCTCCAGAGATCTCCAAGATGCATCAACTCCAAAGATGTTGAAAGGAAACGAAGAATGTCCCCTAGAGCTGACACAGAGAGAAAGCTTTTTCCTAGAGTCTGCACCTTTACTTTGAACTTACAGTCTCTACTAAGGCAAAGGTATGCAGTTCATATCCACTAGTAGCTTTATGGGAGAAAGACATACAATCTCCTCCCATGCCATTTACTTACTCTTAAAACTCATTAGAGTGTCAGCTCTGGTTGGTTTTGACTCAACAGTACACAACAACAACAAATTATGAAGAAATACCTTTCTGTTAAAGCCATCCACTTGTGATATTTCTGTTATAGAAACACTAGACAATTTAGGCTAACTTCATACTCTTTTTATTTTGTTATTGGGTGCCATTGAGTTGGAATTAGCCTATAGCTAATCAGCAAGTTTGCAGTGGCAGTCAATTGCATTGGAGGAGATTTCCCATCTTTCTCCTGCAGAGCAGCTAGTAAATTTATACCCTTTGCCTTTGGGATGGCAATGTAGCTTCTTACCATTAGGCCACCAGTGGTAAGCCATTAGCCATTATGTTTCATTTCTCCTCCTCTCCTCCACCATAGGCAACTACTTTTTGTCTGTTTAGGTGTTATTATTGTTAGGTGCCATTGAGTCAACTACAACTCCTTACTACCCTATCAACAACAGATCTGAACCTTGCCCTGTTCCGTGTCATCCTCACAATATCTCATGTGCTGGAGCTCACTGTCACAATCGCTGTGTCTTCCTCTCTTTTGTTGACCTTCCACCTTTCCCAGCATGCTGTCTTTTTCCAAGAATTGTCCCCTCTTGAAAATATGCTCAAAGTAGGTGATATAAAGTTTGGTCATCCTTGCATCTAAAAAAACACTATGGTTGCACTTCACACAAAACTTATTTGTTCTTTTGGCAGTCCATGGGATATTCAGTATTCTTTTCCAACACTGCAACTCAAAGGCATCAATTCTCTTGCCATCCTTATTCAAGGCCCAACTTTCCGATATATGTTGATGTGTGCCTCTGAGTTGGAACCAGCCCATAGCTGACCCTCCAGTGGGCTTTCAGAGGCAATAAATCATATGGAGGAGATTGTTCATTATTCTCCCACAGAGAAGTTGGTGAATTCAAATCATGTGCCTTTTGGATTGCAATGCAGCTTCTTACCATTAGGCCACAAGAGATCCCCTTTCAGATAAATAGGAAGTAACTGAAAAGACCCTGGCTTGGATCAGGCACATCTTAGTCTTTAAATGGATATTGTTGCTTGTTAGCACTTTGGAGAGGCCCTTGATAACATATTTCCCCAACGCAACACATCTTTTGACTTCTTAACTGCTGATAACGTGGGTTACTGTGTAAATTTGTTTATTATTTTTAAAATTTCACATAAGTAGAATAATGTAGTATGTTTACTGGATCTTTTTTGTTTTGTTTGTTTCTCTTAGCATAATGTCTCAGTGTTGGTCCCCATCATCATTTGTATTGATAATTCTTTTCTTTTTACTGTTGTTGTTGTTGATTACCATTGAGTCGAGCATAACTCATAGGAACCCTATGAACAAAAGGCCTTAAGCTTTTCAATAACTACCAACATTTACCAAAGTTTATAGAGTTTGCAGAGGTATGTTGTTTAGGAAGTGGATGCCACTATATGATCAAGTAATGTTCCATTACATTAACATACCACTTTTTGCTTACTTATTCCTCAGCTAATGAACGCCTGGTTGTTTCCATTTTGGGGGCTACTTTGAACAATGCTTCTGTAGATTTAAATGGTGAAATTGTATGGAAATGTGCTCTCATTTCTCTTGTGTATGTACCTTATGGTACAATTGCTGAGTCATATGGTAGCTCCACACTTCACTTTTGAGAACTTGCCAGGGTTTTTTTAAAGGAGCTGCGTATTTTGTATTCTCATTTTCAGTGAGTGTAAAACTTTGTTCTTAAGAACTTTTTATTGTGATTGGGTGAAATATACAGAGTAAATTGGTTTTCATTCAACAATCAGCACACCTTTGATTCGTGAGTTTGTTTGCAATCCCCACAATGTAACAGTCCCCTTCCCATTTCTTCTCTGTGTTTACCATTTCTATTCTCCTCTCTTTCCTACCCCTTTCTGACTCCCGAGCTTTAACTGTGGGAAAATATTTCCCTTTTGCTCTTGTAGAGATGTTTGTTCTAGGGAGTGCACACCTCCGTGCTCTTAATAGTTACCTTTTCACTTCTGTTAAATGGGTTCTAACTCATAATAACCCTCTGTCTGTGTTCTGAAGCTGTGCATCTTTACAGAGGAGGCTGCCTGGGGAGTGCAATCATAAACTTTCTGGTTAGCAGCCCTGCACTTAACACATTCTATCACTGGGACCTATTTATTGTTTTACTGAAGTTTAGCTGCTGAAGAGGCCTTAAGGATGACTAAGAGTTCAGTAGAGGCCATGGCACTAGAATCCTCATTGCCAATGTGAGATGGATCTTGGCCAAAAGCAGAGAGTACCAGAAGAATGTCTGTGTTTCATTGACTATGCAAAGGCATTTGATTGTGTGGATCACAACAAACTGTGGCTTACCTAGATAAGAATATGAATCCCTTAATTGTATTCATGTGAAACTCATACTTGGATGAGGAACAGGTAGCCAGAACAGAGCAAGGAAACACTGCATGGTTCAAAATCAGGAAAGGAGTGCCAGGGATGCAGCCTGTCTCCATACCTTTTCAGTCTATATGTAGACAAGATCAGATAATTCAGGAGGCTGGAATTTATGAAGAGGAATGTGGCATCAGGATTGGAGAATGATTTATCAACAACCTTCATTATGCAGATGACACATTCTTGCTTTCTGAAGCTGAAGAGGACCTGAACCATTTGCTACAGAAGTTTAAGGACTGTAGTCTTCAATATGGAGTGAAGCTCAATATCAAGAAGATGAAGATTCTCACCACTGGGCGAACTGACAGTACCATGATAGATAGAGAAGAAACTGAGGTTGTTAACAATTTCAGCTTGCTGGGTTTCACAGTCAACACTCTTGGCACCAACAGTCAGAAAATCAAAAGATGAATTGAATTAGGAAATTCTGCTGTCAGGAACCTCTCCAGAGTGCTGAAGGGCAATGATGTCAATCTAGTAAATAAGGTGTACCTGATCCAGACCATGGTCGTCACAATTACTTACTATGCATCAGAGAGCTGGACAATGACCAAGGATGATAAAAGAAGAATCGATGCTTTTGAGATATGGTGCTGGAGAAGAGAAATGAACATAACATGGACTGACAAGAGAACAGACAGGTCTGTACTGGAGAGGGTGAAACCAGGTATCTCCTTGGAGGCAAGGCTTTTGAGGGTCCATCCCACATACTCTGGGCATGTTGCCCAGAGGGACCAGTCTTTGGAAAAGAACATCATGCTTGGAAGGATGGAGAGGAAGACCCTGGATGAGATGGATTGACACAGTAACTCAGGTGATGAGAATAGATGTACCAGAGACAGTGAAACTAGGTAAGAATAGGATAAGATTCAGAGCTGTTCGGCATAACTAGTAGTCGGCTTGACAGAACATAACAGCAACAACAAGGATCATAGTCTTGGAGGCTTCCACCAGTGTCTATTGTACCAGACAGTGGGTTTTTTATTTTTCATTTTTCTACTTTATCCATGATCTCCTATTTTTAAAAACTTTTCTACTAGTTTATTTACAAAAGTTGAATATATCGGTTTTTTAAAAAATTATTAATTTTAATGCAAGTTTACAGAAACTTTGGATTTCCATTCATTCATTGCTGCACTTTTCTCCCCCTAGTTCACTCTTCTCTTTGAAAAGTAAAAGAAAATTTATTTCATTGTTATACAACCCCTCCCCCAAGTCCACTCCACTACGCAGCCTTCGTTCTGGACTCCTGTCATGACAATAATACCTAATAATTATATCCCTTTTAAACAGTTCTCTCCCTCATCTGTCTCAATGCAGTATACATCATTTATCCTATCTTTCTCAGTCTCCCTGCAATGCAAATGTCAGTTTCATTTTTTTTTTTTTGGCGAGACAAAGTCCTTTATTAGAAAATATATCAAAATTCCAGCCCCCTGAGCCAGGTTCAGGAGAGGGAACTACTCCAGCACTGGCAGAAAATGCCCAGAGAGGTCTTTTACCAAAAATACTTCCCAGGAACCATAAATAGAAGAGAGGAGCTGAAGCCAGGAGAAGCCAGATCACTCTTCTCTCCATGGAAGAGGAAGGGGCTTGGGATCCAGCCCTGCTGGACCAACAGGGACCCCAGGCAGGTGACTGAGGTTACTGTAGACATCATGGGGGTGAGAATAATCAAAGGTGGGCCCTTGATCTTGGCCAAATAGGGCACTGAGGCTTCGGAAGCCCCCGAAAGACAGGTACATCATGACGGCCAGCTGGGAGCCCACAAGCAGGGCCAGCGTCCATGGTCGCTCTGGCAGCCTCCACAACATCTTGGGAGGGGTCTAAGTTCAAGCTGTCTTCTTGGGCGACATGGGGACTGCAGGGGGTCCCCGGGGAGGAGAGATGTGAGGCATTATCTAAAATTGGAAATGTCCCGGAGGACAGAGAAAGGTTCCATCCAGCATTCCAAAGGCGCTCCTAGATCCCAGCGGGAACCTGGACTCTGCCTCCCGTCGTCACCGCGGCCCTGGCCGCCTAGCTAACCTCGCTGCAGCCATCTTGGAAGTGGGCGCTGCGGGACCAGTTTCATTTTATAACTGTGGCACTATGCAGTGTTTGCCTTTTTGTGACTGAGATACTTCACTCAGCATAATGTCCTCCAAGGTCACCCATTTTGTACAGTATTTCATGAGTCCCTTGTTTTTCAATGTAGCATAGTATTCCATTGAGTAAATATACCACAGCTTCTCTATCCATTCGTTTGTTGATGGGCACTTAGGTTGTTCCAGTTTTTGCTATTGTGAACAAAGCCTCAATAAACATGGGTGTGCATATATTTGCTTGAGTGGTAGTTATGGTTTTGTTGGGGTATAGTCCCAGCGGTGGAATTGCTAGGTCAAAAGGTATTTCTATTTCCAACTTTCTGAGAAAGCGCCATACAGCCTTCCATAGTGGCTGCACCATTTTACACTCCCACCAACAGTGAATAAGGGTTCCAGTTTCTCCACAACCTTGCCAGCATTTGTTGTTTGCTGTTCTGTTAAGTTTTGGTATTCTTACTGGGGTGAAATGATATCTCAGTTGTTTTGATTTGCATCTCTCTTAGAGCTAGGAATTTTGAACATTTCTTCATGTGTTTGTTGGCCATCTGAATGTTTTCTTTGGTGAAGTGTCTGTTCCTATTCTGTGCCAATTTTTCAGTTGGGTTGTTTACCTTTATCTTGTTGTGGTGGAATACATTGTTGAGTTTTTTCACCTCTACTAGTTTATTTACAAAATTCTAATATAAATTTGAACAAATTCTTTCCATTTCCCTCACCCCCTACCTATCAAATTGTACAACCCAATGATTAATCCTTCCTTCCCCCTGCACATCCGCATCCCTCTGCTTCCAGACTCTCTCAGCCCTCCTGGATCCTTATACTAATTCTACAATAATGGTTTTATACAATACTTATAATTGTGGGACTGAGTTAGTTCGCTCAGCATAATGCTCTTCAGCCTCTTCCAAGCTAGGTAATAATTTACAAAGTTATTGCTCCTGCATGCTGCATAGTATTCCATTGTGTGAATGTACCATAATTTCTCAATCCATTTGTTTGTGGTTGGACATTTGGACTCTTTCCATGTTCTTGTGATGGTGAATAATGATGCTATGAACATTGGTGTACAAATCTCAGTTTGTGCCTCAGTTTTCATATTCTCAGGGTATATTCCAAGTAGCGGACTAGCTGGGTCATATGGAATTTCTATGTTTAGCTTTTTGAGGAAGAGCCAAACTGCCTTCCAGAATGGTTGTACCATTTTACAATCCAATCAACAATGTATAAGAGTTCCTTTCTTGCCACATCCTCTTCAATACTTATTACTTGCTGCTCTCTTACTGGAGTGAGATTGTGGTTATGATTTGCATCTCTCTTATTACAAGTGATTTTGAGTATTTATTCATGTCTGTTTGCCATTCAAATATCTTCCTCTGTGAAAATTGTTTCCTGTCTTTTGCCCATTTTGTAATAGGGTTAGCAGTCTTTTTTTTTTGTGGAGGCCCGGGAGTATTCTATAAACTTTTGTTTTAAGACTCTTGTCTGAGATGGGACTACCAAATGTTTGTTCCCAGTGTGCAGATTGTCTTTTCACTCTGTTGGAAAAAGTTTTTGATGCACACATGGATTTAATCTTTAGAAGGATCCATGCATCAATTTTTTCCTACTTAAATTGTGCATTTCTGGTTGTATTTGGCAGTCTGTTTATAACTTGGACTAGTGCTGCTAAGCTTGATCCCATTTTGTCTCTTATAAACGTTATGGCTTTGGGCTTTACTCCCAGGTCTCTGATTCACCTTGAGTTGATTTTTGTGTATGGTGTGAGATGTGGATTG
>NW_006399969.1:2761526-2776594 GCF_000299155.1 Elephantulus edwardii
TCAAAGGCGTCAATTCTCCTTCTATCCTCCCTAGTCATTGTCCAAATCTCTGATGCATAACAAGTGATTGCAAAAACCATGGCCTGTATCAGGCGCACCTTAATCTCCAGAGCCACACCGTTGCTCTTGAGTACTTTAGAGAGGCCATAGCTGGGTTTATTTCTGGGTTTAGTTCTCAATTCTTTTCCATTGGTCTATGTTCCTGTCAGTACCATGCTGTTTTGATTACTACATTTGTGTAGTAGGTTTTGAGGTCAGGGAATGCTATGCCTCCCACCTCTCAATTTCCCTTTCAATCTTCTTGAAAAATTAATTTGGTATCTGGATTGGGGTTGCCTTGAACATGTAGATTACTTTTGGTAGGATTGTCATTTTCACAATATTGAGTCTTCCTATCCATGAACAGGACACAGTTTTCCATTTCTTTAGGTCTTTTATTGTGTCTTGCAGAAATGCTCTGCAGTTTTCTTTATATAAGTCTTTTGTATCTCTAGTTAGGTTTATTCCAAAGTATCTCAATTTGTGGTTGGCTATTATAAATGGTATTGCTTTCTCGATTTCTTTCTCTGAGTTCTCTTTGTTGCTATAGCAGAACCCTGTTGATTTTTGGATATTGATCTCCTATTCCAGGATTTCCTATTATGGTCTCTTTCAGAGTGGTCAGCAGTGGTAGCTGGACATTATCAAATTCTTCTGCACTTAGCAGAGGCTGGAATTTTCATGGTTTATCAGTTCTTTGAACTAATCACTTTCTTGCACCTTTGATTTTCCTCACATTTCTTTGCTCCCAAGATGGGAAGACCAGCAGTTATACCCCTTAGGTGGCCCCATATGAGTTCCCCCACTTTATTTTAATTTTACATTGGTTTGCATATAAATTGGTATACATTGTATATCATTAATATACATTGTATTTCACATATTTCTACTCATATTTGTTTCAAAAGGTCTTCCATATGCATTGTGTTTGACAAAATTAATCACCATTGATCTATGTCTACTACTACCCTATCCTCTCAGATACCATTGGATCCTTCCCAATTCTCTCACCGTCTCATCCCCACCTTCCCACCCTTGCCCATCTACTCTGTCATCCCACTGATCTCCTTCCCTTCCCACCCTCTGTCCTTTTGTCCCTATCCCTTTCCCCCTTTGTACTCATATCTAAATCCAAGTAGTTATCCTTCTATCTCTATAATAATGGTCTAATGCAGTATTTTTCTTTAATGAGACTTAGTTCACTCAAGCATAATATTCTCTAGGCATTCATAGTAAACAAGCTTTTAACACTACCAGACTACTCACCAAAGCATTGTTGTTATTATGTACCTTTGCAGTGGAAGTGACTCAATTTCCACTTACAGTCCTGGTGATCTGCTTCTGTAAAAAAATAAGCCAAAGTGACACTATGGGGCAGTTCTGCTCTATAACAAATGGAATTGCCATGGAATCAGAACCAACCTCTAGCAACAGGTTGGGCTGGGTTTGGTTTTCAGTGTATAGGAAAACGTTTAAAGATACCATAAGAAAACAATACGACAAATTCAGAAAGTGGAATATTCTAGAGTCAACTTGTTGTTAGTAGTTGTTGTTGTGTACCATTGAGCCAGAACCGACACATACAGTGGGTTTTCAGAGGTTATAAATCACATGGGTTGAGATTGCCCATCGTTCTTCCAAGAAGCAATTGGTAGATTCAAGCTGTCTGCCTTTGGGATTGTAGTGCAGGTTCTTACCACTACACCATCATATTAGGTCCATTCAAAGCAAGTCATGCCAGCTGATATTCCATGGCCTTAGGAGTACTCATATTGGTAATTGCCTTCATTAATGCTTGTCATTACTTACTTTAATGCTCTTGGTGTGTGTACATAGTCAGATATAATGAATAATTTGAAAGTAAGTTCCTGACATCATAATACTTAAAGCCTCTAGAAATACTGCTGTATCTCTTAAGATTTAAAGCATGCTTCTATATAACCTAATATTAATATCTTAGGAAAAAAATTAGTGGTAATTTCCTAATACTGTCTAATAGTGTTTATTCAAATTGACTCAGTTCATTAAAAAAATAAATTACAGCTTCTTATATTCTTTTCTAGCCAGGATCCAATAAAAATTTAAACATGAGTTTATTTTTAATCTCTCTTCTCTATCTTTTCATCTAAAACAGCTGGTCATGCCTGCCGAAATTCCAGGTTTTAGGAGTACTTTTTCTCAGTCTCTGCATCCCTACCTCTCTTTTTCATAACACTGGCTGTTTTTTTTAAGAGATTAAGTTGATCATAAAGGAGCTCTGATGGATGAGTGGTAAGGAGGTGCACTACCAACCCAAAGGCACATGGTTTGAATCCACCAGTTGGTCTGCAGGAGAAGGGTGGGCAATCTCCTCTTTTCAATTTACTGCCTCTGAAAACCCACCGGAGGGTAGGTTATGAGTCAACAGAAGTGAGTGTGGTTATATGAGGAAAAATCTTCTTAAAAATGTATTTTAATAATACTATCTTATTTTGTTGTTGTTGTTCTTGGTTTGTTTTTTTTTTTTGCCTTGGAGTCAGAACTGAGCCATAACAGAACTATAACAGAACCTTAAATGGGTTTTTGGAGGCAGTAAATCACAGAGGAGGAGATTGCCTATAGTTCTTCTGTGGATATGAACTGCTGGATTTGAGTTGGTGTATTTGAACCTCTCCAGAGAGGCACAAACTTGAGTGAGCAGTGCAATGCCACAAGAACTCCCTTTCATAATATTAAGTTGGAAGGGAAAAAAATATTTACAAGTTTCTTGATTTATCATGTACAGATATGGCATAATTGGAAAAAAAAATAAGATGGCTTATTTCCCACGCTTAATGGTACAAATATCCTTTTGCAAACAATGGATTCTAAAAGTTTAGGGCAATATAATCTTGTGAACATTGTTGCATAGCAAGAATGAGCTCCCGATAACAAACTCAGTGCTCGGTAAGTTTCTTATCCAGTCTTTCAAGTTACTGTTGTCAATTTGGTCTCTTGTGGATACATTTGAGAAGAACACAGTACTTAAGGTAGGCATTCTTTACTTGTTTAGCTAAAGTGTTGTTTACTTTAAAGACTTTAGGAGACATTTTTGGTTTCGTGTTGAAAGTTTAGACATCAGGGCAAGGGTTTTAAAAGGTTCATCAAGTTTCTGTGGATTTAGAAATTCTGATTCCATAGATTTGAAATTCTGTTCTGATTTTCCCCCTTACTCATGAAGATTCTTTGGCAGTATTTTGATCCTCAGCTTTAGTAATGGTAGCTAGGCATCAACCCGTTCTGGTGTCATGACAAAGAAAGCAGTCATTAATGGAAACAATTAGCCAGATGCATAGAGTTTCTCCTGGCTGAACTTTAGAAAGAGATTCCTAAGTCTTTCTTCCTAATCTACCTTATTCTAATTGTTTTTGTTGTGTACCTTCAAGTTGGAACTGACTGATGCTTCAGTGGGTTTTGAGAGGCAGTAATTTGCATGGGGGGTGATTGCCTATCTCCCTCCGGCAAAGAAGCACTACATTTGAATTGCATGTCTTTGAGCTGGCAGTACAGATTTTAACCACTTGGCCACCAGAGCTCTCTACCTCAGTCAGGTGGCACTGCTGAAACCTGTTCAGCATCATAGCAGCACTCAAAACTCTTGATAGAGGCATGAGGTGCATTGATAGAATCATATTTGAGTCAACTAGCCATCAAGTCAACTACAACTCATAATGACCCTGTCAAGAACAGACCCTGTCAAGAACCCTTGCCCTTCCGGCTCCATTCTCATTAACTCTGCCGTGCTTAAGCCCATCATAACAGTCACTGTATCAGACTGTTTCATTCTTTCTCTTTTCACCAACCTTCTACCTTTCCCAGTGTGATGTCTTTTTCCAAGGACTGGCCCCTTTTGGTAATATACTCAAAATGTGTGAGACAGAGATTGATTTTCCTTACCTTAGAGGAGCATTCAGGTCCTGCTTGCACTTCCTCCAAAACAGACTTGTTGATTCTGTTGGAAGTCCATGCAGTATTCAATACCAAAGCAATTCAAGGAATCACTTATTTTTTGGTCTTCCTCATTTGCTGTCCAGTTTTCAGATGCATAGTAAAGCAATTGAAAATATCATGGTTTGGAATAGGCACACCTTAGTCTTTAAACAGGTTCCTTGTTCTTTAATATTTTGGAGAAATCTTTGGCTGCAGATTTTCTCAATGCAGCACGTCTTTGGATTTCTTACCTGGTGCTACCATGGGTGTTGATTGTGGATCCAAGCAAAAGGAAATGTCCTACATGGAAATGAGAATTTTGTTACCGAATTACCAATGCCTCATTGTAAAAACTAGCTCTCAGGATGATTTCAGGGAGAAAAAAACCCTGACCTGATTACAATTCATACAAGTGAGAGGAAATGGAGCTAAAAACTGAGACTTTTTAAAAAAATTGAGACTTTGTTATGACTCTAATTTGAAAGATATATTTCAAAAGGGGGTGGGATGGAAATTTATGCTCAAATGGATTTAGAAAAATTTACATAAGAGGTTTTTCTTTTGGAGGACCTCATTTTCTATACTTCAGGCTCAGGAAAGTCCTACAATATCGAAGTCAAACTTTAAAAAAAACGTTTACTAAATATTTAGGCTCACGGAATGATTATTTTGTTTAAAGTTATAGTGTTAAGTAATATCATGGAGAAAACATTATGGAAAGTGACAACTAACTCTAATCCTGAGGAAGAGTGTCATATTTAAGGAAATTATTGAAAAAATTAGGAGATCCTTGGAAATTTGAATCCTAAGTTATTGTTTGATGATATTAAGCAATGAATAATTGCTGTGTGTAATTTGTTCTAACTTTATTTTTGAAGACCCTTGCTGTTGTCTTTTACAAATGAAATAATTTACTATCTGGGATTTGCTTCAAAATGATCAGCATGGGCCAAGAAGAAGCTGGTAGCACATCAAATGCCAGTTGATAACTTAAAGCTGTGTAATATGTGGAGGTTTGCCATATTGTTCTTCCTGCAATTTTCTATAAATATTTTTTTCTGAAAAAACCCCATGACCTTTATCAAAATGGCAACAATCTTTGAAGAAATGGAAAAGTCAATCCTCAAATTTATTTGAAAGGCCAAAGAATCCCAGATAGCTAAAGCAATCTTGATGAAGAATAAAGTAGGAGTACCCACATTTGCTGATTGAAAACTTGTTCTAAAGCTATGCAAATTAAAACTGCCTAACAGTGATGCAATATGAGACACAGACCAATGAAATACAATAGAAAGTGTCCATATGCCTAGAGATAATTGCTTTTTTACAAGGGTGCTAAGTATACTTGATGAGGAAAGAATTCCTTCAATAAGAAAATTAAATTTGTACATGTAGAAGATTTAATCATATCTCACACCTTACAGAATATCTAGTTAAAAATACAGATCTAGACCTAAACATGAAAACTGAAATACTTAGAAGAATGTTTAGGGACCCAACTACCACATTCTTCTCCTAACGGGTAGGTCTCTCACCCTTATATTGCCACTACCTACTCATAGTTGACCCTCCACTGTGTTTCTGGGGTTGTAAACCACAGTGAAAAGATTGTCTACCTTTGTCTCACGGAGCCACTGGTACATTCAAACTACTAAAGAATCATGGCCTTTGAATTAAGAGTGTGCCTCCCTGCTGACTACTCCACCACTGGAACAGCTTCAGTTTTAACCGCCAACTTTTCTGTTAGCAGTTGATTGCTCAGCCACTGTGCCACCAGGGCTCCTAGAGCCATTAACTATACTCCTCATTCATTGCCTTCTAGTTGATTCTGACTGGTGACAATGCTGTACTGGATTTCTGAGGCTGTAAATCTAAATAGTTGCCAATGCTTCATATTTTTCCCATGTAATAGCAGGTGGATTTGAGCTGTTGACCTTTAAATGAGTAGCCTAAGACATAGCCTAGTAGGCTATCAAGTCTTCCTATAACCACTAAATTCCAAAACAAATAAAATCCAGCCATCAAATGGATTGTGACTCTCTATTGGGTTTCCAGGTTCATCGTTATCCTGAGGAGTGGCTGGTGAATTTGAATTGCTTACCTTTTAATTAGCAGCACAGCACAACTCTGTAGCTGTTGTGTGCTGTCAAGTTGCTTGCGGCTCATAGTGACCCTATGTACAACAGGCCTCTAAACCTTGCTCTGTCCTGTGCCAATATTATTGTCACTGACACACCTACTCCCATTACCCTAATGACTGAGTCAATCCACCTAGTTGAGGGTCTTTCTCTCTTGCACTGTCCCTCCACACTCCCAAGAATGACATTCCTCTCCAAGTATTGATCCCTCCTTTAACATGTCCAAAATATGTCAGACAAAGCTTCAGAATCCTTGTCTCCAAGGAGCAGCCTGGTCTCACCCTCTCTAAGATGAACCTGTTTGTTCTCCTAGCAGTCCATGGTATATTCAACACTCTTCTGCAGCACCACAGCTCAAAGGCATCAATTCTCTTCCTATCATCACTAGTCATGTCCAGCTCTCTGATGCATAGCAAGTGATTGCAAAGACTATAGCATGAATCAGGCACACCTTAGTCTCCAGCCTGATGTTATTACTCTTCAGCACTCTAGAGAGGTCTCTGACAGCTGACTTTGCCAGTGCAATTCGTCTTTTGATTTCCTGGCTGCTGGTAACAAGGGTGTTGATTGTGGAGCCAAGCAAACTAAAGCCGTAACAATCTCAATCTCTTTACCATTCATAATGATGCTGCCAATTGGCCCAGTGGTGAGAATCTTTGTTTTCTTGATGTTGAACTTCAATCCATATCTTATGCTGCATCAAGTGTTTCAGGTCCTCCTCAGTTTCAGCAAGCAGGGTTGTGCCATCTGCATAATGCAGTTTGTTGATGAATCTTCCTTCAATCCTAATGCCACATTCCTTTTCACACAGCCCAGCCTCCTGGATATTCTGTTCTGCCTGTAGATTGAAAAGGTGTTGAGACAGAACACATCCCTGGCATATACCCATCCTGATTTTGAACGATGCAGTATCTCCTTGCTCTGTTCTGACTACTGTCTCCTGGTCCACGTTTAGGTTTCACATAAGCACAATCAAATGTTCTAGGATTCCCATTCTTCTCAGAGTCAGTCAAAGTTTGTTATGATCCACACAGTCAAATGCCTTTACATAGTCATTCTTCTAAGTATTTCAGTTTAGTCTAGATTTGTATTTTTAGCTAGATTTTCTGGATGGTGTGAGATATGATTAAATCTTCTGCATGTACAATAGATATTCCTCTGGTACTTCCTGCTTTCAGCCAAGATCAATCTAACATTAACTATAATATCCTGCGTACCGCAGCCCCTTCTAAAATCAGCCTGTACTTCAGACAGTTCTCTGTTGATGTGCTGCTCCAGTCATTTTGGGATAATTTTCAGCAGAATCTTGATGGCATGTGATATTAATGATACTGTTTGATAATTTCCACACTTTGTAAGGTCACCTTTCTTTGGAAAGGGAACAAATACAGATCTCTTCTGGTGAATTGGCCAGGTAGTTATCCTCCAGATTTCTTGGCATAAATTAGTGAGCACATCTAGGGAAGCATTTGTTTGTCGAAATATGTCCATTGGTGTACTATCAATTCCTGGAGCCACATTTATTGCCAATTCCTTCAGAGCAGCTTGAACTTCCTCCTTCATCACCACAGGCTCTTGTTCATATGTTGTTTCATGAAATTCTTCAGTCAGTCAGCCAATTCCTTCTGGTACAGTGACTCTGTATACTCCTTCCATCTTTTTAAATGCTTATTAGATCATTTAATATTCTGCCTAAAGCATCCTTAATTTTTGCCACTTGTGGCTTGAGTTT
The DNA here is from genome assembly GCF_000299155.1 of Elephantulus edwardii. NCBI lineage: Eukaryota > Metazoa > Chordata > Mammalia > Macroscelidea > Macroscelididae > Elephantulus > Elephantulus edwardii. The sequence continues at coordinate 2,769,384 of NW_006399969.1, forward strand.
GTTTTTCAATTCCTTCAGCTTAAGAAATAAATGCTGAGTGAGTTTGGCCCTTTTGATTTTCTGACTCCAGCTCCTTTCATGTTTCATTAAAATAGGAGCTATAATGAGTTACCACCTTACCCTCACTAGAATGGCAATGATAAAAAACAAAAAGAAAAACAGAAGAAAATAACAAACAAATGCTGGTCATGATGTGGTAAATTAGAGTCCTCCTCCATTTCTGCTTTAAATGTAAAATGGTAATACTTTTGTGGAAAACAGTTTGGAATATAGAACTGTTTTATGACCCATAATCCGATTGCTGTTGTTTTTAGATGGCTTTGAGTCAATTATGACCCATAGAAATCAAATGAACAACCAATCTGGACTCTATTCTGTGTCATTCTCATCATCTGAAACATTTGAGCCCATTGCTGCAGTCACTGTGTGACTCTGACCACCCACCTTTCCAACTATGATGTTATTTTCCCAGGAATAGCTTCTTCTAGCAACATGTCCAAAGTCTGTCAGACAAATCTTTGTCTTCTAGCACTCTGGCTGCACTTTCTCTGAGACATATCTGTTTGTTCTTTTGGCAGTCCACATTCAGTCCTCTTCTCTAACAACACAGTTGAAAAGCATCAATTCTTCTATCATCCTTATCCATTGTCCAGGTCTCAGATGTGTAGCAAATGATTGCAAAACCATGACCTGAATCAGGTACATCTTAGTCTTCAATAGGAAATCATCATTCTTCAGTACTTTGGAGAGGTCCCTGACAGTAGACTTATTCAAGGAAATACATCTTCTGATCTCCTGACTGCTGGTACCAAGGGTGCTGATTATTTATCCAAGTAAAATAAAATCATTGGAAACTTCAATTCTTCTCCATCTATCATGATGTTGTCTATTGGTCCAGAGGTAAGGACTTTTGTTTCCTCGATGTTGAAATGCAATCCATACAGAAGGCTATAGAACTTGATATTTTGCAGCAAGCATTTCAAATCCTCATTTGCAGCAAGGAAGGTTGTGTCTTCTTTCAAACATTCTTCTTCATAGAGTCCAGCTTCACAGACTATTTGCTTAGCATACAGATTGAAAAGGTATATAAAAAAGATAAAGGCCTGACATACACCTTTCTTGAGTTTAAACTATGTAGTGTTCCCTTGCTGTATTTGGATGACAGTTTCTTAGTCTAGGTCTAGATTTCATATGAGCACAATTAAGTGCTCTGGAATTCCCATTCTTCTTGATATTAGAAAAGTTTTCTATGATACATATGAGCAAATGCCTTTGAATAATCAATAAAACACAAATAGACACTCTTCTAGTATTCTCTTCTTCCAGTCAGGATCTGTCAGACATCTGCAACAATATCCCTGCTGCTACAGCCTCTTATATACCCCTCTTTAACTCTGGGCAGTTTGCTGTCATTGTACTGTTTTATACATTTTTGGATGATCTTCAGCAGTCTTTTGCTTGCATGGTATTAATAATATTGTTCAATGATTTTCACATTCTGTTGGAATGGGAACAAATATAGATCTTTTCTGGTCAATTGGCCAGGCAACTGTCCTCTGAATTTCCTGACAGATTAGTGAGCAGATCCAAGGCTGCATCTGTTAGTTGAAACATGTAATTTGGTATTCCATAATTTCTAGGGTTTTCTTTTTTGCCAGTACCTTAAATACTGCTTGAACCTCTTCCTTCATTACCATTAGCACTTATTCACATGTCCTTCTTAAAATTGTCATTGTGGATCCATTCATACCAGAGGAAATGAAAGTGGAAGTATGAACATACTTGCACACCATAATCATTGTTGACTTTCCCCCAGTCCAAATGGTTAGAACAATCTTAATGTCCATCAATGGATGAATAGATAACAAGATCAAATAAATGAAAAGCAGCAAAGCAAAAAATATTGTACAAATTATAGATACATGGACCAATGGAACAGAATCAAGAACCTAGAAAGTAACCCATCAATCGACAGTTAACTGATATTCAATAAGGAAAGAAAACTTATCAATTGGAAAGTTCAACCTCTTCAACAAACAATACTGGCAAAACTATAGTTTAGCCTTCAGAAAGCTGAAACAGGATCCACATTTCACACCACACACAAAAATCAACTCAAGAGGATCAGAGACCTGGGAATAAAGCCTCAAACAATAAAAATCATATGAGACAAAATGGATGAAACTTAGAAGACTTATCTGATAGTATAAAGAGGCTGGCAAATATATCCAGAAATGCACAACCAATACAGGACAATATTGTTGAATGGAACCTTCCAACATTAAGTCCTTCCAAAGATTAAGTCCTTGTGGGCATAAAAACTTTGTCCAATAGAGTGAAAGAAAACCATCCAATTGGGGGAAGCATTTACCAATGACATCTCCTAACAAAAATGTTCAGAATACTACAGGGCCTCCACAAGAAAAAAGTTGATAACCCAATTACAAAATGGGGAAAAATATGGAAAGATATGTCTTCAAAGAGGAAGACATTCAGATAGCTGACAGATACATGAAGAAATGCTCTGCGTCACTGATAATAAGAGAGATGCAAATAAAAATGACAATGAAATATCATCTCATTCCAGTAGCACAGGCAAAGTTTAACAGGACAGCAAGCAGCAAATGTTAGAGAAGATGTGAAGAAATTGGAACTTTCATACATTGTTGGTGGGATTGTAAGAGGATATACCATTCTTGCTGGCAGTTTGGTTTATACTAAAAAAACTAAATATAGAAATTCCATATGATCCAGTTATCCAACTGCTAGAAATATCCCCCAAGGCAAACAGAACTGAGATATGAACAGATATTTGTGCACTGATGTTCATAGCAGCGTTACTCACAATAGCAAGAACCTGGTAACAACCCAAATGTCTATTCACAAATGACTGAGTTGAGAAATTGTGATGCACTCATATGGTAGAATACTGCATAACACTAAAGAGCAACAATTTTGAAAAATATGTAACATGGGAGAGGCTAGAGAGCATTATGCTGAGTGAACTAACTCAGGCACACAAAACCAAATACTGCATAGGACCATTCTTTTAAAAACAGAAGGGTAACCAATGAGATCAGCAAGGACATACAGAGAGGGAAGGGGAGGGCAAAGGAAGCCTGGGGGTGGGGAAAATATTATAGGATTGAAGAGTTCAGTGGGTGGAGAGAGGAAGGAGGGGAAGAAAAATGTACATGAAGGAAGTATAATAATTAAAAAGAAAGTGAAGGAAAAAATATTGAGTAAGGACTTCCAAAAGAAAAAAGAAATGTACAATGGAATATTGCTTATCTATTAAGAGAAAAAAAAACCTTCTTATTCATGTCACCCTGAGTGAGCCTTGAAAACATTATGCTGAAATAAATAAGTTGCAAAAGGACAAAGAGTTTATTGTCTCACTTACATGAAATATGCCAAAGATCATTATGTCTATTTTCACCATAATTTTAAAAATATGTATATGTTTTTAAAAGTTGTTTTCTGACATTGAAGACCTGAGCATATGAGTATTATTTGGATTTCTTCAGAAAGTATCGAACTGTAAACAGATGCTTAAAACTTACAGTTAGAGAATACCTCCTAGCACCCAGCTCAAGGTTGCCATCAGTAAGTACATCCTTACTGATTAAGAGATTTACATGATGGGAGCATGAAAGTCATTACAGTACCTTGTACTTAAGCACCAGTAGCTTGAGTGGCAGAATCCAAAGGAAGCTGTGCTGTTAAACAAAACTTTGTATGTATGTTTATGGTGGTTCAAATCCAGCAAACTGCCTAGTGGAAAGTTGGACAACTTCCTCCCCTAAGATTTACAACCTTGGGAACCCACTGGAGAGCTGCAATTAATCAAGACTGAGTGGATGCTGAATTTGAATGAGATTGAATAAGAATTAAACCAGTCATACAAATATCTCTTTTAACAAATTAGGATCCATAAAAAAGACTGGATATAGCATGGTGAGCCCCAGAGGATCTGAGGCAGAACATAGTGATGGAAATGCCTTTTGAGCTAGCTGGTTTGCATCTATATTAGAGAATGCATCACATTTCTAGTTATATGACGTAGGACAAACAACTTATTTTTTTTTCTTCCTTATTTCTTCTTCCTAAAATTGGAATATTAATGGCAATAATACTTTCTTATAGGGCTGTTGTGACTATCAAATGAGGCAATAAAGTACTCAGTAAATATTTAATAGCCATCAATCATCATCATCATCACCACTGTCATAGAGCAACATCTCAGCATCTGTTCAAATTAAAAGCAAAAGAGATTGAGGATACAGATGGTCTGGACCTGGTAGGCATCCAAGTTTCAGAGAGTGAAAATAGTCCCTTTGCTTGAGAGAAAAGAAGGGAACATTTTTGTACAGCTGGAGCAGAAATTAAAAGTTATCAAATAGTAACTGGCTGAAAGACAATCAGGGGAGTCAAGAAGGGGTGTCTAAAAGTGAGGATAGTTAGGGAAAACCCAAGTTATATTATGAAAAAGGCCAAGAATTTGTAATCTTCCATTAATCTCACATACTTTGGACACATTACTGTTGTTGTTGTTGTTATGTGCCATCGAGTCACTTGTGTAAAGAGCCCTAAATGCAGCTCTATCTTATGCCAACCTTGCCATCTCTGACACACTCACTTCCACCACCCCAATCACTAGCAGAGGTTATTCCCTGGAGAGGGACATTATGCCTAAGAAAACAGAAGGACAAGAAAAAAGAGGAACACCAGGTAGGTTGATGCCATGACTGTAACAGTGGGTTTGATCAAAAGAAGATGGAGGGAATACACAGAATCACTGTATCAAAAAGAACTGACTGACACTAAAAAATTCAGGAAGTACTATATGAGCAAAAAAAAAAAAAGGAAAAAATAGCAAAACATAAGGCCTCAGGAATAGATAGTATACCAATTGACATATTTCAGCTAACAGATGCTGCCTCGATGTGCTCACCAAGTGTGCCAAGAAATCTGGAGAACAACCACTCGGCCAACTGACTGGAAGAGATCTATATTTGTTCCCATTCCAAAGAAAGGTGACCCAGTAGAGTGTGGAAACTATAGAACAATCTCATTGATTTCACATGCAAGCAAGATTCTACTGAAGATTATCCAAAAACGACTGGAACATTACATCAGCAGAAAACTGCCAGAAGTCCAGGCTGGGTTTAGAAGGGGTCGTGGTACTAGGGATATTGTAGCTGATGTTAGATGGATCTTGGCTGAAAGCAGAGAATTCCAGAGGAATGTCTATCTGTGCTTCATTGATTATGCAAAGGCATTTGACTGTGTGGATCATAGCAAACTGTGACTGATTCTGAGAAGAATGGGAATCCCAGAACACTTGATAGTTCTAATGTGAAACCTATACTTGGGCCAGGAGGCAGTCATCAGAACAGAGCACGGAAACATTACATGGTTCAAAATTGGGAAGGGCGTACGCCAGGGATGCATCCTATCTCCATACCTTTTCAACCTGTATGCAGAACAGATCATCCGGGAGGCTGGGCTCTATGAAGAGAAATGTGGGGTCAAGATTGGTGGAAGATCTATCAACAATCTGCATTATGCAGATGACACAACCCTGCTTGCTGAAACTGAGGAGGACCTGAAGCATCTGCTACAGAGGGTCAAGGACTGTAGCCTACAGTACGGATTGAGGCTCAACATCAAGAAGACAAAGATTCTCACCGCTGGGCCAATTGGAAGCATGAGGATGGATGGTGAAGAGATTGAGATTGTTCACAGCTTTAGTTTGCTTGGCTCCACAGTCAACACTCTTGGCACCAGCAGCCAGGAAATTAAAAGGTGCATTGCCATGGGAAAGTCTGCTGTTAGGGACCTCTCCAAAGTACTGAAGAGCAATGGTGTCTCTCTGGAGAATAAGGTGCGTCTGATACAGGCCATGATCTTCGCAATCACTTGTTATGCATCAGAGAGTTGGACAATGACTAAGGACGACCAAAGGAGAATTGATGCCTTTGAGCTGTGGTGTTGGCGAAGGGTATTGATTGTACCATGGACTGCTAGGAAAACAAACAGATTCATCCTGGAAAGGGATAAACCGGGTGACTCCTTGGAGGCAAGGATTCTGAGGCTCCATCTAACACACTTTGGACATATTGTAAGAAGAGACCGGTCCTTGGAGAAGGACACCATGCTTGGGAGGGTGGAGGGACAGCGCAGGAGGGGAAGGTCCTCTATGAGGTGGATTGATTCGGTGACTGGGGTTATCGGGATGGGAGTGTTAGAGACAGTGCGATTAGAAGAAGACAGAACAGAGTTTAGGGCTGTTGTGCATAGGGTCCCTATGAGTCGCAAACGACTCGACGGCACATAACAACAACAACAACAACAACCATATGAGCAGGAGACAATAGTAATGGGGGAGGAAGTAGAAGCTACATTGAAGGCATTGACACAAAGTAAGGCCCCAGAAATTGATGAGATATCAATTCACTTGTTTTGAATTACAGATGTAGCCCTGGATGTGCTCACCAGTCTACGCCAGAACATCTGGAGGACAGCTATCTGGCCAATGGTTTTGAAGAGGTCTCTAATTTTTCTAATTCCCAAGAAATGTGATTCAAAGGAATGTGGAATATGTTAAACAATATCACTAGTATCACATGCAAGCAAAATACTGCTCAAGATAATAAATAAATGGCTAGATGGGGAGTGGTTAATCATAGGGTAGCACACTTTGATGGGTGGAGGGAGGTGTGGGTAAAGGAAATGGGGAAAATCCAGTGTGAAAAGAAATGTATATGAACTTTGTAAGTAAACCAGTAAAAAATAAAAACTATATTTTAAATGAAAAAAAAAAATAAAAAAAGAAACCCAAAACAAACCAAATGACTAGATGGAATTGCCAGAAGTTCAAGCAGGATTTAGAAGAGTCTCCAACACAAGAGATATTATTACTCTTGTCAGATGGATCCTGGCTGAAGGTAAAGAACACCAGAAGAATGTCTATTTGTGCTGTATTGATCATGCAAAGGCATTTGGCTATGTGGATCATAACAAGTTATGCTTATTATTGAGAAGAATGGGAATCCCAGAACATTTAATTGTGCTCATCATGAAACAACATATGAGCAAGAGCCTATGGTGATGAAGGAAGAAGTTCAGGCTGCTTTGAAAGAAATGACAAAAAATAAGGCTCCAGGTATACCCATTGACATATTTCAGTTAACAGATGCTGCCCTGGA
>NW_006399969.1:2777749-2801883 GCF_000299155.1 Elephantulus edwardii
GCGCAGGAGAGGAAGGCCCTCTGTGAGGTGGATTGATTCAGTGACTGGGATAATTGGGATGGGAGTGTCAGAGACAGTGCGATTGGCACAGGACAGAGCGAAGTTTAGGGCTGTTGTACATAGGGTCGCTATGAGTCGCAAGCGACTCGACAGCACATAAGAACAACAACAACATATGAATCCTATACCTAGACTAAGAGGCTGTTATACAAACAGTAACAAAACAAGGACAAACTACATGGTTTATAATTACAAAATTCTTTCTCTATATCTATTCGGTATATATGCTAAGCAAATTTTTGGAGAAGCTGGACTCTGTGAAGAGGAATGTGGCATCAGGCTCAGAGGGTGAGTCATCTATAGCCTGTGTTATGTAGATGACAGAACCTTGATTGCTGAAAGTGAGAAGGACTTGAAACACTTATTGCATAAGATAAAGAATATAGCCTTATTGTTGCTCTGTTCACAATAGCAAAGAGTTGGAAACAACTCAAATGCACATCAACAAATGAATGGATAGAGAAACTGTGGTATATTCACACAATGGAATATTCTGCAGCATTGAAAAACAAAGAACTCATGAAATATTATACAAATGGGTGACCATGGAGGACATTATGCTGAGTGAAATATCTTAATCACAAAAGGATAAACACTGTACAGTGCCACCATTACAAAACAGGATAGACATGGTGATTGGAGCAGACAAGGAAGAGAACTATATAAAAAGAATATATGATTAGGTATTATTGACATGACAAGAGTCCAGAATAAGAGCTGCATAGTAAAGTGGATATGGGTGGACTGGGGTGGGGACGGGGACTGTAACAATGAAAGAACTATTTTTTTAAAAAGGTGAACTTTTGGGGAGGAGGGGCAGGGAGGAAAATGTGAGACAATGAATGAATGGAACTCCAAGTTCTTTATTAAACTCATTAAAATATCAATTAAAAAAAATTTTAAAAAATACATGGATTGCATCTCAGCGTCAAAAATACTGAAAATTCTTACCACTGGACTGGTAGGCAACATTATTATAGATGGAGAAAAGATTGAAACTGTTAACAACTTCATCTTACTTGTATCCACAAATAACACCTTTGGTAACAGTAGTCACAAAATCAGAAGATGTATTGCACTAGAAAATTCTGCAATTAGGAACTTGCCCAAATTATTGAGAGTAATAAACTCAGTTTAAGAATTAAAGTGTGTCTGATTGAGGTCATGGTCTTTTTGATCATTTGCTATGTATCTGAGAGTTGGACAATGAATAAAGATGAAAGAAGAATCGATGCCTTTGAGATGTGGTGTTGGAGATGAGTACTGAACATCCTACAGACTGCCAAAAGAACAAACAAATGTCTTGTAAAAAGGTGCAGACAGACTGATATTTGGTGGCAAGATGATAAAGGTTTGCCTCACATACTTTGGACATGTTGCTAGAAGGGGCTATTTCTTGGAGAGGGACATGATGCTCAGAAAGGTGGAGGGTCAGCAAAGGTCACCTTCTACCAGGTGGATTGACAGAGAGACTGCTGCAGTAGACTCTAATGTGTTAGGAAGTGTAAGGTTAGAACAGGATAAGACAGTTCAGATATGTTGTTCATAGGATCACTATGGGTTGTAGTCAACTTGATGGCACCTAAAAATAATATAAGGTTGTTCTTGCATTTCTCTGTTGTTGTACTGTGTCAGTTATTTTTGGATAATCTTCAGCAGGATCTTGCTTCCATGTGATATTAGTGATATTGTTTCATAGTTTCCATACTATGTCAGATCACCTTTTTTGAAATAAGAAAAAACATAGATCTCTTCCAGTCATTTGGCCAGGTTGTTCCCCTCTAGATTTCTTGGTACAACCTGGTGAGTGCATCCAGGGTAGTATCTGTTTGCTGAAATATGTAAATTGGTATTCCATCAATTCCTAGAGCTTTGAATTTTGCCATTTTCTACAGAGCAGCTTAAACTTCTTCCTTCATCACCATTGCCTCTTGACCATACGCTGTGGCATGAAGTTCTTTTGTGTCAGCAAATTCTTTTTGGTACACAATGACTCTTGTACTCCTTCTATCTTCTTTTGATATTTCATCAGTTTTCTAGCATTATGCCCACAGCATCCTTGATATTACAACTTGAGGTTTGAATTTATTCTTTAGTTCAGCCCAAGAGGGTTTTAGAAGAGTGTGGCACTAGAGACATGATAGTCAATGATAGATGGATTGGATCTTACTTACCTGAAAGCAGATAGTACCAGGGGAAAGACTTTCTGTGTTTCATTGACTACACAAAAATATTTGACTGTGTGGATCACAACAAATTGTGGCTAACTTTGAGAAGATTGGGCACCTCAGAACACTTAATTGTTCGTGTGAAACTTATACATGGAACAGGAAACAGTCATCAGAGCAGAGCAAGGAAACAGTACATGGTTCAAAATCAGGAAAGGTGTACACCAGGGATGCAAACTATTGCCATACCTTTTCAAACTGTATGTGGAACAGATTATTTGGGAGGTTGGACTTTACAAGGAGGGTGTGGCATCAGGATTAGAGGAAGACTCATCAACAGCCTGCGTTATGCAGATGACATAAACTTGCTTGCTGAAACTGAGGAGGACCTGAAGCATTTGCTTCAGGAAGGACTGTAACCTTCAATATGGTTTGACATTCAACATCAAGAAAACAATGATATGTTCAAATTTGTATTAATTTTGTAAATAAAGTAATAAAAAGAAAAAAAGGTCAACTAAAGGGTGGGAGAGGGGGTAAAAAGTGCAACAATGAATGAATGAAAATCTAACTTTAAACTTTTGTTAAAATGACAGTTAAAATAAAAAAAATTATTAAAAATAAAAAGGAAAACAATGATTCCCACTGCTGGAACAATTGACAGCATTATGATAAGATGAAGAAGAGATTGAGTTGTTAATAATTTCAGATTGCTTTGTTCCACAACCAACGTTCTTGGCACCAGAAATCACGTAATCAAAAGACTAAAAGCATTTGGAAAATCTGCTGGCAAGGACTTCTCCAGAGTACTGAAGAGCAATGATGTCAGTCTAGAAACTAAAGTGTGCTTGATCCAAGCCATGGTATGGTCTTTACAATTAATTACTACACAACAGAGAACTGGGTAATGCTTAAGGATGATAGAAGAATTGATGTCTTTGAATTGTGTTGCTGGGGAAGTGTATTGAACCAGGGACTACCAAGAGAACAAACAAGCCTGTCCTAGAGAGGGTGAAACCAAGGTGCTCCTTGGAGGCAAGGATTTTGAAGGTCTGTCTCACAGTTTGGACATGTTGCTAGGAGTGACCAGTCCATGGAGAAAGACATCATGTTTAGAAGGTTGGAGGGATGGTGGTGGAGAAGAAGACGCCGTATGAGATGGATTGACACAGCAGCTGGAGTAATGGGGGTAAATGTGTCAGAGACAATGTGATTGGCTCAAGATAGGATAGGATAGAATTCAAAGCTATTGTACATAGCGTCGTTATGAGTTGTAGGCTACTCAATGGCACACAAGATCAACAAAAACAACAGCAACAACAACAACAACAACAGAAGTATATGGTTGGTTTAGAGGAACTGCTGTTAGGAAAATCCAATTAGTTCTAACTCTCAGTTAATCCTCCATTGGACTTCTGAGGTGGTTAAAATTTAACAGAGTCTCCCCCTCTTTCCCCTGTGGAGAGGCTGGTAGAGTCAAACCACCAACTTTTAGGTTAACAGTCCACTAAAACTCTTTGGTACTTCAAAAGACATCTACTTTACTTTTTATTTGTTGTTGTTGTCATGGGCTGTTGAGTCACCTGTGACTCATAGTGACCCTATGTACAACAGCCCTAATCTCTGCTCTATCCTGTGCCCACCTCACTGTCTCTGGCACACCTACTCCCATTACCCCAGTCACTGAATCAATTTATCTCATCAAGGGTCTTGCTCTCCTGTAATGTTCCTCTACCCTCCCAGCATGATGCTCCTCTCCAAGGACCCATCCCTCCTTGCAACATGTCCAAAGTATGTCAGATGAAGCTTCAGAATCCTTGCCTCCAAGGAACAGCTTGGTTTCACACTCTGCAGGATAAACCTGTTTATTCTCTTACCAGTCCATGGTGTATTCAACACTCTTCTCCAGTACCACAACTCAAAGGCATCAATTCTCCTTCTATCATCCCTAATCATTGTCCAGCTTTCTGACACATAGCAAGTGATTGCAAAGACTATGGCCTGAATCAGGCTCACTTTATTCTCTAGACTGACATCGTACTTCAGTACTTTGGATAAGTCCCTGGCAGCAGGCTTCCTTGGCTACTGTTGCCAAGAGTATAGATAATCCTTCTATTTTTACAATAATAGTCTTATGTAGTATTTGTCCCTATAAGACAGAGTTAATTCACTGAGCATAATGCTCTCTAGACTCTCCCATGTTTATTTTTTAAATTGTAATTTTAAATGAAAGTTTATAAAAAAGTTGAAATTTCATAAATTCATTATTGCACTTTTCCCTTCCTACTCCCAGAGTTCATTTTTTAAAAAAACCCCTACTAATTCATGGTTGCATAATTTCCTCCTCACTCCCCTTCTCCCAGTCCACTTTGCACAATGCACCTCTTTTTCTGGACTGTTGTCATACAAATAATGCCTAATCTTATGAATAGTATATTCCTTTTATACAGTTTTATTTCCTTCATCTGTTTTAATGTAGACTTTCCCATGCTATAGACTGTTTTATGAAATTTTTGCTTCTTAGTATAGTATTCCATTGTTGATGAGATTTTGATTGCAATGAATGATTTCATACCATTGTACTCTGAGCAGGTGCTTTGTAGTATTTGGATATTTTAAAATGTAATGTGGTAGCAGCAGGAAGCTGGATTGGGTTACCAGTGCTTATTTGGGGAAAAAAACTGCTGTCTAGTTTGACCATACGGGGCCCCTTAACTCAAGCAACAGGGAGGTCCTGGGCACCTTGATGGAGGGGAGAAGCGACTTCCAGAAGGGAAACAGAGGCTTCCTCCTTTGTCATTCAGGTATTTTGGGGATAAAACTGCTGTTTAGTTTGACCTGTGACCTTGCAGGCCTCAGGCCAAGAAGGGGGCACAAATATATAGGTGCTTCACAAAATATTACTGTACCCTCGGTAATTTTATAGTTACTAAGAAAAGTTGCTAAGAAAAGACCCTCATAATGTCAAGAAAGCAGCTATCCATATCAGCCATCATGAAAAAAAAATAACCCTTCTCCTAAACAAGCAGACCCAATGAATGCCCCAGATAGAGAGAACCAGAAGAAATACGTTGATGTAGAGTTATTTGATCAGCTACAGAAAAAGATGCAAACGTGGGAAGAAACAATGGAAGTCAATAAGAGAGCAAATACTTCAGAGACAACAATCCAGAAGAAATATATAAATGAGGAGAAACTTGAACAGATATGGGTGAAAATACAAAAGATGGATGAAAAATTTGATAGAAGAGACAAAGAGGTACAAGAAATGAAAAAAAAAAATCATCACAAGACAGAGAAGTTACAGCCAACACAGTACTGGAAAGGACAGAAATGCATGAAAATGCAATCCAGAATATTAAGACCAAAATGGCAGAAGTAGTCATAAAAAAGTAGAATTGAAGAGATGGAACAGAGAGCCAGTGAACTCGAAGACAAGAGCCTCAATAGAAACATACTTGAAGAAAAATCAGAGATGTAAAGAAAATTAAGAAAACATCAGAATTATGTGGGATGACATCACATGGAATTCCAGAATACGGGAGTGACAGGGAAATCACTGAGAAGATAGTGGGAGAAGTATTAGAAGAAATCTTTGCAGGTTTTTTGAAGAATGGGGAAATTCATATTCCAGAAGCCCAGAGAGCACCAAATAGACTACACTCAAAAGGAAAAACACCAAGACAAATTTTCCAAATTAAAAGATAAGGATAGAATTCTAAAAGCAGCACAAGAAAAACAAAGAGTCACCTACAAAGAGGAAACAATTAGATTAAGTTCTGATTTCTCAGCAGAAACCGTGTAAGCTAGAAGGCAATGGGATGGTATATACAGAAATTTGAAAGATAACAATTTCCAGCCAAGGATCCTATATCCAGGAAAGCTCTCCGTCTTATTTGAAGAGGCAATTATATTCTTTGCAGAAAAGAAGGACTTTAAGGAATTTGTGAAAACAAGACCAAAACGACAATAAACTCTAAGTCCTACACACAGGGATACCAAAGGAACCATCATAACCAGAAACAACAGAAAAAGAAACAAGGCAAAATGGCAAAAGTAAAACTTGCCTTGACAATAATCACACTTAATGTGAATAGACGAAATGAACCAATTAAGAGAAAGAATAGCAGAATGGACAGAAAACCAAACTCCATCAATATGTTGCCTACAAGAGACACAACTAAAAAAGAAAGAGAAAGACAGACTCAAAATCAAAGGCTGAAAACAATACACCAAACAAATGGCAACCTTAGAAAAGCAGGAGTGGCGATATCAATTTCTTATAAAATAGATTTCAGAATGAAAATCACTATCGAAGATTAGGAAGGGCATTATCTACTGATAAGAGGCACAGTAGATCAAGAAGACATAATCTTAGTTAATATTTATACACCAAATGATAGACCTGCAAAATGCATAAAACAATGGTTAACTGAACTAAAGAGAGAAATAGATAGCACCACAATAGTGGTAGGAGATTTCAACACACCACTATCACCAAAAGAGAGGTCAACTCAAAAGAAACTCAACAAAGATGCCAAAGATCAAAACTATACAATCAGCCAACTTGAATATGTGGGTGTATTCAGAGTACTGTACCCAAATAAAATACAATTCACTTTCTTCTCAAGTGCAAATGGTACAGTCTCCAGAAATTGATCATGTATTAGGACACAAAGTATGCCTCAACAAATTAAAAAACACTGAAATAGTACAAAGTCTTTTCTCAGACCACAATGCCTTAAAACTAGAAATTAACCACAGAAGAGTAAAGCTTACAAAACCACCTATATGGAAACAAAATAACTTTCTGCTAGAACCTGATTAGGTTATAAAAGAAAGAAAGAATGAAATAAAAAAGTTCCTTGAGACAAAGGATAATGAAAATACAACTTACCAAAACCTCTTGGACACAGTTAAGACAGTCCTCAGGGGCACATAGCAATAGACACACATGTAAAAAATGAAGAAAGAAAGAAAGAAAATTAATGACCTAACTCAACAACTTCAACAAAAAGAAAAATATCAACAATCTAATCTTAACAACCGCTAATAGAAATTATAAGCACAAGAGCTGAAATCAATGAGATAGAAAACAGGAAAAACAGCTAAAACCATAAATAAGACCTGGAGCTGGTTTTTAAAAAGGGTCAATTAAATTGACAAATCACTGACAAATTACACAAAAAAAAAAAGAAAAAAAAAGACATAGATGACTCAATTAAGAAAGAAATTACAGAGGTGACATCACAACAGAACCAGAGGAAATTAAATCGATAATATCAGAATACTACGAAAAGCTATACTCTAATAAATTAAAAAACCTAGAGGAGATGGACCAATTTCTTAAAATGCACTCCTGGCCCAGGTTGACAAGGACAGATATCGCATACTTGAACAGACCCATCACAAGAGAAGAAATTGAAAGGGTCATAAAAAGACTTCCCCATAAGAAAAGTTCTGGACCAAATGGCTTCACAGTCAATGTGAATTCCAATGTTTGGAATTCTACCAAACATTCAGAGAAGATTTAGCACCCATTCTACTTAAATTATTTCAAAAAATTGAAAAAGAAGGAACACTACCAAAGTCACTCTATGAAGCAAACATAATCCTAATACCAAAACAAAAAAAAGATATTATCAAGAAAGAAAACAACACACCAATATCTCTCATGAATATAGATGCAAAAATCTTTAACAACATCCTAGCCAATGGAATCCAAAAGCACATAAAAAAATCACCATGACCAAATAGGATTCATAACAGGTATGCAATTAAAGTTCAATGTAAAAACAATCGATGTAATTGATTGTAAGTGGATAACAAGAACCATATAATCTTAACTATTCAGGCAGAAAAGGCATGTGGCAAAATCCAACACCCCTTCCTGATAAAGACACTCAGCAAAATTGGAATCAAAGGGAATTTCCTCACATAGTGAAAAGTACATATGCAAATCCAGGAGCCAACATCATTCTCAATGGAGGAAGACTGAAAATATTTTCCTTGCAAACTGGGATCAGACAAGGATGCTCACTGTCACCACTTCTTTTCAATATTTTATTGGAAGTGCTAGCTAGGGAAATAAGAAAAAGAAATAAAAGGCATCCAGATTGGCAAAGAAAGGGTTAAACCGTCACTATATGCAGGTGATATGATAGTGTACACAGAAAACCCCAAAGACTCGAGTTAATAGGCCAATTTAGCAAAGTGGCAGGATATAAGATCAATATCCAAAAATCAATAGGATTCCTCTACAGTAACAAAGATAACTCAGAGAAGAAAACCAAGAAAGCAACACCACTTACAATAGCCAACCACAAATTGAGATACTTGGGAGTGAACCTAACTAGAGATACAAAAGACCTAGACAACGAAAACTATAGAGCATTTCTGCAAGACATAATTTCTGCAGGATCAAAAGAAATGGAAAAAAATGTGCCCTATTCATGGATAGGAATACTCAATATTGTGAAAATGACAATCTTATCAAAAGCAATCTACATATTCAATGTAATCCTAATCCAGATATACCAAATTAATTTTTCCAGGAGATTTAAAGGGAAATTATTAAATTTATTTGGAGAGGCAAGAAACTCTGAATAACCAAAGCACTTCTGAAAAGCAAAAATGAGGTTGGAGGCATAGCACTCCCTGACCTCAAAACCTAC
This sequence comes from Elephantulus edwardii, assembly GCF_000299155.1. NCBI lineage: Eukaryota > Metazoa > Chordata > Mammalia > Macroscelidea > Macroscelididae > Elephantulus > Elephantulus edwardii. Next base: position 2,786,652 of record NW_006399969.1, read on the forward strand.
TACATGACAGTAGTAACCAAAACCAGCATGGTACTGGTACAATGACAGGCACATAGACCAATGGAACAGAATTGAGAATCCAGAAATACACCCAGCTTTCTATGTTCAACTGATATTCCATAAATAAATCAAAGCTATAAAATGGGAAGATAATAACCTCTTCTTCAAATGGTGCTGGAAAAACTGGACTCCTACCTGCTGAAAGCTGAAAGAGGATCCACATCTCACACCATTACACAAAAATAATTTCAAAATGGATCAGAGACCTGGGAGTAAAGCCCTAAACCATAATGTTCATTAAGAGACAAACTGGGATCAAGCTTAGAAGTGATAATCCAAGGTATAAAGTGACTGCCAAATACAACCCGAAATGCACAATCTGAAGAGGATAAAACTGATACATGGGACCTTCTAAAGATTAAATCCCTGTATGCACCAAAAACTTTTTCCAACAGAGTGAAAAGAAAACCTACAGACTGGGAACAAACATTCGGTAATCCCATCTCAGCCAAGAGTCTTATAACAAAAGTTTACAGAATACTTCTGGGCCTCCACAAGAAAAAGACTGATAACCCAACTGCAAAATGGGCAAAAGTCATGGAAAGAATTTTCACAGAGGGAGATATTTGAATGGCAAACAGACACATGAAGAAATGCTCAAAATCACTTGTAATAAGAGAGAAATAAATCAAAACCACAATGAGGTACCATCTCACTCCAGTAAAAGTGACAAAGTTTAACAGGGCAGCAAGTAATAAATATTGGAGAGGATATGGCGAGTGGGAATGTAAAATGGTACAACCATTCCGGAAGGTAGTTTGATGCTTCCTCAAAAAACTAAACATAGAAATTCCATATGACCCAGCTATTCCATTACTTGAAATATACCCTGCAAATATGAGAACTGAGTCACAAACTGAGATTTGTACACCAATGTTCATAGCAGCATTATTCACCATCACATGAACATGGAAACAGCCCAAATCTCCAACCACAAACGAATGGATTGAGAAATTATGGTACATTCACACAATGGAATACAGGATGCAGGAGCAATAACTTTGTAAATTATTGCCTAACTTGGGAGGGGCTGGAGAGAATTATGCTGAGTGAACTAACTCAGTCCTACAAGGATAAACATTGTATAAAACCATTATTGTAGAATGAATATAAGGATCCAAGAGGAGTGGGAGAGGTTAGAAGCAGAGGGATGAGGATGTGAAGGTGGAAGGGGAGATTAATCATGGTGTACAATTTGATGGGTGGGGATATGAGGGACATTGAAAGAAGTTGTTCTTGAAAACAATGTATTCAAATTTTGTAAATAAACTAGAAGAAAATTTAAAAGAATTTTAAAAAATATAATGAGGCTTGTTCTTCAGATGGTCAAATCTGGAGAATATCCCCTGTGCAGTTTATTAGAATGTTTATTGTTTCTCTAACAGATTAACATTAAAGAATTTATTCTTCTTCTTAATCTGGTAGAGACATTTACTTTTTAAAATTCCTTATCACAGGCCTCCCAAAGCATTTTTTCTCTGAAAGATGATTCAGTTTATTGATCATGTTTTTGTCCTATCTTGATTTATTATTACTATTATTATTATTTTAAAGTTACCTGCTACCTCTGAGACACTATGATGATGTTGTTTATATATTATTTTGTTTTGATAGATTTACTAAACAGTGTGAGAGTATTGTATTGCTTGTTATTTTTGTAGTAATTAATTTTTCATGTCTTCTCTTCTAGTGGGTATGGTAGTGGATGGAGTTATATGTGAAGTTCTCTGTTTGTTATTTGTGTAGAGCATTTGGGGCAGTTTGGGTTTGTCTTGGTTGCAACCTTTTGTGGAATGGATGCAGTGGAAGCTAGTCTTTAGTCTTGTCCTATAAGTGAAGCTGCAGAAAATATATCAGTTCTTGTGGTCAGGAGGGACAAACAAAAAAAGGAAACAAAACAGATAATCCTCCTGAATAAAGCCCAGATTAGATAGTAAAAGCAAATAGACAAACCACAATGGAAATGAGTACAAAAGGAAGGAGTATTGGAATAGAAAAACAAAAAAAGAGGACAAAAGAAAAAAGATAAGAGAGAGAAAGGGGGGAAGAAAAGAAGGCTGGTAAAGGAAACAGAACATGTTAGCAAGAAGGGAAAGTGGAAGAGATGTATAAATAAAACACACAACAAATCAAAGTGCAAAATTGAAAACAAATAGGCAAAGAAACACCCAAAATGCTATGAAAATGAAAAATAAAAAGAAGAAAGAATGTACCTTGGAGGAGGGTGGAATGGACTCCTGATTGGTGTTCTTGTCGCTGCTGTGGTGGGTGGAGTTAAATGTGGGGACTGAGATAAGGTGTCACCCAATCTAGCTGAATGTTTAGAGGATCAGAGGAAGAAAGACCCTCAGCAAGATGAACTGACATCATGATTGCAAGCTTAAGCATGCTGGAGATTGTGAGGATGGCACAGGATAAAGTCTCTGTTCCTTTAAGAGGTGGCTGAGGCTCCAACATGTGAGCTGGGACATGGATAGCACCTCTTCCAGCCTAGTGGGCATCAAGGGGTGGGGCTTTCAGCCTGGCACAGAGTTTCTTTTTCTTCTGGCTTCACAGGAACTAGGCTAATCTGCTTTGTTAGGGATGGTGTCTCTGCAAGTCTAGTGACATGGTACAGGTTAGACACTGGTCAGAGGTGGCTAGTGTGATGAATTAGACACTGCTGACCTGAGAAGCCCAATGATGGCACCCTCCATGGAGGATGCATCTCTATAAATGTGTCTGTGATGTGTACCAGCTGAAGTATCAACAGAGGTGCTGTGTGAGAGGAAAGGACCCCAGCTAGAGGTGGTGCTGTCACTAACAAAGACCTTGGCACAGGCCAGGCACAGTGTAGTCCACACACTCTTGGAGAAAATCTCTGGATAAAGAGACATGCTTAAGCTCCAGGTGCCAGATACACATAGCATGGGATGGCCTCAGGCGCAGCTTGGTTGGGCTTGGGAGAAGCCCCCAGACATGTAGTGAGGTGTGTGATAGTGGAGACAACCTCTGGGAGGGCACAAAGGGCAAAGGGTGAGGTCACCCTTTTGCAGCCATCAATCAGCTAACCACTGGTGTGGATACTGCTTAAATCCCAGGTTCCACATTGGCAGACAGCCGATCAAAACATGCACACTGGACTGTTTATAGTTTTGAGTTCCATCTACCTCCTTATTTGATGTTTTCATTCCATTTCTTCCCACACTGGGCATTTAAAGTACTTCTTTGTCTTCCCTTTTTAAAATCAGGATTCCAGAATTATAATCCATATTCGCTGTCTTTGTTTTCTGGCATCTTTGTTGAGGAGGGTCAAAACTTCTGTTTGTCTGCTTGATCCTCTTACCCAGAAGTCAATACTTGTTCTTTATGTAGCTTGTTTCCCCTCAACATAATGTTTCCAAGATCATATCTATGATATGTTGTTGTTGTTGTTAAGTGCCTTCGAGTCACAGGCGACTCATGGCGACCCTATGAAGGAGAGTCCTCGATGCTTGGGTGCCTTTCATTCTCTCTCCAGGTTCATAGGGTTTCCGGAGGCAAGCTATTATGGAAGTGGACGCCACTCCTCCTTCCACGCTTGTTTAATTGGGGAGCCACAGCACAACACAACACAACTTCCACGTACACATCTCTGATATAGCATGTCATATTATGTATCACAACTTCAGGTCTCTTAATGACTGAGAAATAGCCCACATGCAAAAATACATTTGTTTAGGGCATCAATATTGTTATTGTTATGTGCTGTCGAGTCGCTTGCAACTAATAGTGACCCTATATACAACAGTCCTAAACCCTGCTCTATTTCTTGCCAGCCTTATTATCTCTGACACATCTACCCCCATTACCCCAGTCACTGATCCAATCCATCTCATAGAAGGTATTCCTCTCCTGTGCTGTTCCTCCACCCTTCCAGGCATGATGTCCTTCTCCAAGGACTGATCCCGCCTTGCAATGTGTCCAAAGTATGTCAAACAGAGCTTTGGAATCCTTGCCTCTCTGGAGCAGCCTGGCTTCACCCTCTCCAGGATGAACTTGTTTGTTCTCCTACCAGTCCATGGTATATTCAATACTCTTCTCCAGCACCCAAGCTCAAAAGCATCAACACTTCTATCATCCCTAGTCATTGTCCAGCTCTCTAATGCATAACAAGTAATGGCAAAGACCATGGTCTGTATCAGGCATACCTTAGTCTCCAGTCTGACATCATTGCTCCTCAGTACCTTTGAGAGGTTTCTGACAGTATTTTCCCCACTGCAATTCATCTTTTAATTTCCTGCCTACTGGTACCAAAGTGTTGATTGTAGAGCCAAGCAAACTGAAGCTGTTTACAATCTCAGTATCTTTACCATCTATCATCATACTGCCAATCAGCCCAATGGTGAGAATCTTTGTTTTCCTGATGTTGAGCTTCAATCCATATTAAAGCCTGTAATCCTTGACCTTCTGCAGAAAGCTAATCAGGTCCTCCTCAGTTTCAGTAAGCAGGGTCATCTGCATAATGCAGATTGTTGATGAGTCTACCTCCATTCCTGATACCACACTTCTCCTCATAGAGCCCAGCCTCCTGAATTATCTGTTCTGCATATAGATTGGAAAGATATGGAGATAGGACACATCCTTGACACACACCCTTCCCAATTTTGAACCATGCAGTGTTTCCTTGCTCTGTTCTCATGATTGCCTCCTGGTCCAAGCATAAGTTTTGCATAAGCACAATCAAGTGTTCTGGGATTCCCATTCTTCTCAAAGTCAGTCACAGTTTATTGTGATCCGCACAGGCAAATGTCTTTGCATAGTCAATGAAACACAGATAGACATTCCTCTGGTACTCTCTGCTTTCAGACAAGATTTATCTGACATTAGCTATAATATCCCTAATGCCACGGCCTCTTCTAAACCCAGCCTGTACATCAGGCAGTTCTGTTAATGTGCTGTTCCAGTCATTTTTGGGTAATCTTCAGTAGAATCTTGCTTGCATGTGACATCAATGATATTGTTTGATAATTTCCACACTCTGTCGGCTCACCTTTCTTTGGAACGGGAACAAGTATAGATTTCTCTTCCAGTCAGTAGGCCAGGTGATTGTCCTCCAGATTTCTTGGCACAACTTGGTGAGCACATACAGGGCAGCATCTGTTTGTTGAAATATGTCAACGGAAAGCCATCAATACCTGGGGGCTTGTTTTTTGCCAATTCTTTCAGAGCAGCTTGAACTTCCTCTTTCATCACCACAGGCTCTTGCTCATACATTGTTTCATGAAATTTTTCTGTGTCCACCAATTCCTTTTGGTACAATGACTCTGCATACCCTTTCCATCTTTTTTCAATGCTTCTTTCAGCATTTAACATTCTGCCCAAAGCATCCTTAAATATTGCAACTTGAGGTTTGAATTTGTTCTTTAATTCCTTCAGCTTAAGAAATGCTGAGCAAGTTTGGCCCTTTTGATTTTCTGACTCCAGCTCCTTGTGTTTTTAATTTTAATACTTTACTTTGTCTTCCCTCACTGCCTCTGAAATCTTCTGTTCAACTCCTTAATATCTTAATTCTTCTCTTTGCTTTTGCTTCTGGTGCTTCAGTGAAATATTTAGAGTTTCTTCTGACATCCCTCTTGGTCTTTTCTTCCTTCTCTGATTTTGTAATAACCTTTTGTATTCTTCCTGGATGATGTATTCTTGATATCCTCCCACAGCTCATCCAATCTTCACTCATTAATGTCCAAGGCTTCAAACCTGTTCCTGAAATGGTTTTTAAATTCACGTAGGATAGACTCAAGGTAAAATTTTGGATCCTGGGACTTGATTTAATTTTCCTTAGCTTGAGCTTGAACTTGCATATGAGTAGTTGGTAGTCTATTCTACAATCAGCACCTGGCCTAGTTTTCACAGCTGATATTGCGGTTCTCCAGAGATTCTTTCCACAGATGTAGCCAATCTGATTCCTATGTATACCATCAGGTGAATTCCATGTGTATAGCCTGTGTTTGTATTTGTAATTAATAAGTTGTTGGCTGTGCAAATTCTATCTTTCTATCTCCAGCTTCATTCTGTTACCAAGTCCATGTTTTCCAACTAATGATCCTTCTTCTCTATTCCCAACTTTTGCATTCCATCACCCATGATTATTAATGCATTTTGATTGCATGTTTAATTAACCTCTGACTGCAAAAATTGGTAGAAATCTTCTATTTCTTCCTCTTTGACTCTGGTTGTTGGTGCATATATCTGAACGATAGTGGTATTCACTACACTTCTTGTACATGTATGGATATTATCCTGTCACTCACAACATTGTATTTCAAGATGGACCTAGAAATAACTTTTTTAACTATGAAAGCAATCCCGTTTTTCCTCACCTTCTCATCTCCAGCATAGTAGATCATATGATCCTCTAACTCAAAATGTCTCATGCCAGTCCATCTCATTTCACCAAAACCTAGTATGTCAATATTTATGCATTCCATTTTCTTCTTAACAATATTCAATTTTCCTACATTCATGGTTCTTACATTCCATATTCCAATCACTAGTGTCTGCTTACAGCTGTTCCTCCATCTATTTGTTCCCATACTTGAGGGCTCAGCCTCAGTTGCATTAATAGACTTAAAAAAAACTGGTTTAGATTGATAGGAAGGTTTGAAATGTTGACAGAACCTGCAGGGTTCCTTTTTTCCTGCTACTTTGATGATTATCTCTTCCTCCCACCTGCCAGTTAGGAATGAAACAGTAGTGTGTCTCTTTCTCAGAGGGATGTTGATTTTCATTCATTCCATGACATCAAAATCTCTGCACTCTGTGGGACTCAAAGAAAAGCTATTGTGGACTCTAGACTTTTTATTATTTCTAAAGTGGAGGAGATACTTTCTTGAATTTTCTTAAAAGCAAAGTCTTTATAGGGTACTCCTTAACTCCCCCAAGTGCTGCTGAGCAACAGTTCATGAAAATGACGTTTGACAGCTCAAATGCATCACTGTCTTGCTAGAGGCATCAGCATAAGAAGGGAATATTTTCAACGTGTATATAAAGGTCTTGTGGAAATATATTTTCAATCATTCACTGTGCTTTTTGGTAAGAGACCAGGTTGTTGGAAACATTTCCTAATAGGACTCAAATCCAGGGGTATTTTTCAATTTCAAATTCACTGCCAGCAAGTTGATTCTGGCTCATAGGAACCCTTCATGGAGTTTCTGAAACTGTTAATCTTTGCAGGAGGAGAATACCTGTTTTTCAATTACACAGCTGCTGGTGGATTCGAACTGCTGAAATGCACAGCCTCTGGTTAGCAGTGAAGCATGTTGTTATGTAAGTCTACAGATAGACATATCCAAGAAAAAGATGGTGCTGAGGGCCTTGTGATTGATCCCTCAAAGAACAGTAGCCTTTTTTTCCTCTTTTCCTTGTGATTAAAACAAAGCAGAAAGTCAATCAGCTCTTCTATGGAAAGCTTCTGTTTTACCCAAGATGACAAATACAAACACGATTTATGCTCCTGGCTTTTTCCTGTAGCTGGCATATATACACATAATTTGTGTTCTCAATTATAAACAGAAGCATCCTATGCAATAAAATGTGAATCAGAACTCCAGCCCACTTTCCTTTGATTGCCCATCTGCTTCAAGAAATCTTCATTAAGTTATTTAGTGCTTATGATTTTTAACTGTCCTGAATATTAAATACCAGGTAGTTTATTGTCCTATTTTATGATCTTGTTAGAATGGCAGTGTATAATCCCAGAAACAAGTATTCTATTTACCTTTTGATCCCTTACTCTCCTGAGGCCAAACTCTGATAATGAAAGAACGTTTAGATTAAAAAGAAATACATTTACCTGGATACTACTTGCTATCAGTCCCTCATTTCATAGCTGAAGAGGACAGCTCTTTATTTTTATAATTTATTGTTGACTGTTGAGTTCTGCAGAGTGTATGTGGGAGTTGGAAGTAATTTATGTCCAATGTACATTATTACAAGACCTTGCTTGGTAAGTTGGTATCTGAATGTCTCATCCTATTTCAAGGACCAATTCCTCTCCCTCGTTTTGGGGAACTGATATATTTATTCAACTAGCTGAACAAAGAATGAATGCATTTGAATAAAACGAGTGCCAGAGAGAAAAGACTATACTTCTCATTGGGAACACAGTGTGATTTGATCATCAATGAGATGTGCTCACGCTCACATTCTTCTAGTATCTAACAAAGGTTCCTTTTCCTCTGGTGGAAAGAAAGATGGGCATTTTCCCCCATTAAGTTTTGCCATCTCAGAAACCCAATGGAGCATTTCTAAGTCTTGAGATGGACTTGATGTATGTACTTGTTGTTGTATGTACTGTGGAGTCAGAACCAATTTGTAGTTGACCCTCCTGTGGGTTTTCAGAGGAATTAAAATGTGTGGGAGGAGATTGCCTATCTTTTTCCCTTAAAGCACTTGACGGATTTGAACTGCATTCCTTTGGGATGACAGCACAACTCTAACCCCTAGGTCACCAGAGTTCCCCTCCGATGTCATGAGTTTGGCTTTTGGGTCTGGCTCACTCAGGATTTGAATATAGCATTCTCAGCTAAAGTAAGTATTCCAGAAACTAAGCCAACTGTCATGTGTCAATTCTGACTCAAAACAACACAACAGGGCAAAGTATAACTGCCTTACAGGGTTTACAAGACTGTAAATCTTATGGAAACAGACTGTCACATCTTGTCTCAAGGAGTAGTTGGTGGCTTTGAACTCTGAGTAGCCAAATAACTCAAGGACTCCTTGGGGTAAGGACATTGTTGTTAGAAGCCAACACGTCATCCATGAGTCATAGTGGTCTTATAAGTAGTGGATCTGAATCGAGCCCTATCCTGTATAGACCTTAGCATTTCTGATATTTACCTCTGACTATTCTTTGTTTAAGACTAAGTTAATTCTAAAAAAAATATGTATTTTGTTGTCATATAATTAATTAGAGGGTATACATTAGGCAAGAAAAACAATGTTGCATAAAGTGGAGGGAGTAGAGGAGAGGTTTAGCAAATCCTAAAGCCAACCACCTGTGTTAACGCAGATAACACAACCTTGCTTGGTGAAAGTGAAGAGGATTTGAAAAACTTGCTGCTCTTGTTGTTGTTGATTGGCGACAAGTTGAGCACAACTCATAGTGACTCTATGAGCAAAAAGGCCTGAAGACTTTCTAGGACATTTATCAAAGTTCCTAGAGTTTCCAGAGGCGTGTTGTTTGGGAAGTGGATGCCACTCCTGATTCCAAACCTGTCTTAAACTGGGAGCTCTACCACTGTCCATATAATGCCTTTATGACATTAGACACCCCATTGGCACAACGTTCATCATCACAGCAACCCCAGGTTACTTCAGTACAGCATACTGACAGAAGAGTGTTGTACCACTAAAAGATAAAAAGTTACAGCCTTCAAAATGGATATTGTTGTTGTTATGTGCCATTGAGTAACCTGTAACCCATAACAAATATATGTACATACAGCACTGTTATGAGCCAATCTCACTAATTCTCACACCAAACCCTACTGCCCCAGTTGCTGTATCAATCCATCTCAACCTGGGGCCTTCCTCTCCTGTGCTGTCCCTCCACCCTTCCAAGCATGATTTTCTTCTCCAAGGACTATTCTCTCCTGGCCACATGCCCCAAATATGTGAGACTTCAAAATCCTAGACTTCAAGGTGAGACTTGGTTTCATCTTCTCCAAGACAGACCTATTTGTTTTTTCACAGTCCAGTTCAAGACTCTTCTCCAGCACCACAACTTGAAGGCATCAATTCTTCTGTCATCCTTAGTCATTTACCAGCTCTCTGAAGTGTAACAAGTAATTGAGAAGACCATGGTCTGAATTAGGTACACCTTTGTTTCTAGACTGACTTTGTTGCTTTTCAGCACTCTAGAGAGGTCCCTAACAGTAGATTTTCCCAATACAATTCATCTTTTGTTTTCATGACTGCTGGTGTTAAGATCGTGGATCTGAGTAAGTTATAATTGTTAACAACCTCAATCTCTTCTCCATCTATCATGGTGCTGCCAATTGGCCCAGTGGTGAGAATCTTTGTTTTCTTGATGTTGAGCTTTAATCCATATTGAAGACTTGACCTCGTACAGCAAGTGCTTCAGGTTTTCTACAGTTTCAGCAAGCAAGGTGGTGTCATTTGCATGTTGTAAGTTATTGATGAGTCTTCCTGCAATATTGATGCCAAACTCCTCCTCATAAAGCCCTACTTCCTGAATACTCTGTTCTGCATGCAGGTTGAAAAGGTATGGGGACAGGATTCGTCCATGGTGCACTCATTTCCTGATTTTGAACCATGTAGTGTTTTCTTACTCTGTTCTGGGGACTGCTTCCTAGTCCAAGTGTAGGTTTCACATAAGCACAATCAAGTATTCTCGGATTCCCATTTTCCTCGAGCTTATCCACAATTTGTTGTGATCCACACAGTCAAATGCCTTTGCATAGTCAATGAAACACAGATAGACATTTTTCTGGTACACTTTGCTTTCTGTCATGGTCCATCTGGCAATAATGCCTCTAATGCCATGACCTCTTCTAAACCCAGCTTGTATTTTTGGTAGTTCTCTGTCAATGTACTGTTCAGCCGTTTCTGAATAATCTTCAGCAAGATTTTGCTAGTGTGTGGTATTAATGATATTGCTTGATAATTTTCACACTCTGTTGGGTCATTTTTTAAATGTGAATAAATATGGATCTCTTCCAGTCAATTAGCCAAGTAGATTTCTTGTCACAATTTGATGAGCATATCCAGGACAGCATCTGTTTGTTTAAATATATCAATTATATCAAATATATCAATCCATCAATTACTGGGGTTTATTTTTTGCCAAGTCCTTCAGAGCAGCCTGAACTTCCTCCTTCATCACAATTGCCTCTTGCTCATATGTTGTTTCTTGAAAGTCTTCTGTGTCAGCCAATTCTTTTTGGTACAATGACTCTGTATATTCCTTACATCTCCTTGTAATGCTTCCTGAATCATTCAACATTCTGTCCATATCATTCTTAAACATTGCACTCATGGCTTGAATTTGCTCTTTCGTGTTTTCAGCTTAAGAAATGCTGAGCGAATTCAGCCCTTTAGATTTTCTGACTCCAGCTTCTTGCACATCTCATTATAATATTTTGCCTTGTCTTCCCGAGCAGCCCTTTGAAATCCTCTATTTAGCTTCTAATTTCTTGATTTCTTCCCTTTGCTTTGGCTTCTTGGCACTTTAATCAATATTCAGAGTCTCCTCTGACATCCATTTTGGTCTTCTTCTTCCTTTGTAATGACTTTTTGCACGCTTAATAAACAATATTCTTGGTATCTTCCTACAGCTTATCTTGTTTTTGTTCATTAATGTTCAAGGCCTCAAATGTATTCTTGGGTTGGTTTTTAAATTCATAGGAGATAGATTCAAGTTCACATTTTTATTTCTGTGGAAATGTTTTAAACTTTTTTAGCTTTAATTTGAACTTGCATATGAGCAGTTTATGGTCTGTTCTGCAATCAGCATCTGGCCTAGTTTTCACTTCTGATATTGAATTTCTCCAACAATTCCTTCTACAGATGTAATCTATCTAATTCCTGTGCATCCTATCAGGTGACATCCATGGGTACAGCCTTCATTTATGTTTCTTATAAAAGTATTTGGATATGAAACAGAAACCAGAAAGGGAATGGAGGTTGACTAAGCACAACTTTATAGTTATTATTGTCAGGTTGTCAACAAATTAGGCCTATAAGTTACTCTTAGACTCCAGTTACAGTAAAACCACAGATGCCACAGCAATGAGAAAAACATACTAGAAAATTTTTTTACTTTACAGCTATCATTGAAACATTTTGGTATGTCTAGTACCTATGTGTATTAGGTGGCATACGTACAGTTCTGGCATTTGATTAAAGAGAGTACTTCATATTATCATATGGCTTCACTAGACCTAACAGTACCATAACCCTGAACGTTTGTGACTGTCTTTACAATTGGGTCAAAAATTTTCAAGAGAAGGTACCTCCCAATCCCTTGAGGATTCTGTAACCTATTTCAATAAAAGACAGCAGCCAGAAGCTAAAGAATCCAAGTGTTTTGACTCAGATGATGAAGCTTTATGCACAGAAACATCTCAGGGCAGGAAAGAAGGCAGGCACAACATCAAGTCCACTTCCCAGTCTGCAACATCGAAACTGAATGTAGTATGTAGTGAGTGTGCTGCAATAAGTGATAAATAAAAAATTAAATTACTTGAAGAATAACTATGAATTATTTATACTTTAGCCTTAAGCTTATTTGCAACTTTACTGGTAAGAGTTCAACCCAAATAATTTAATTTTTGTGTTTGTCTAAAAGTCCCTGACAAAATAATTTTTTTTTTTTTACTTTAAGAAATAGGAGTTTATTTTCTGAATGTTCAGGGGGCTACAAGTCTGTTCTCTTTTTTAAATTTTTTTTTAAAAATGCAATATATATACAGCATATTCTTCCCATTTAATTTTTTTCCCACTCATTCATTGTTGCACATTTTCCTCCCTGCCCACCCCTCCCCCCGAGTTCGCTGTTCTCTTTGAAAAGAAAAAAATTCTTCCATTGTTATACAATTCTCTCCACCCCCAAGTCCGCAGTCCACTTTAGATAAACAATTTCAGAAGCTGGACTCTGTGAAGAAGAAGTGAGAATCTTCTTCCATTTTGTTGGAGAAAGACTCATCAACAATTTCTGCAGATAGTGCAACCTTGTTTGCAGAAAGTAAAGTAGACTTGAAATACTTGCTGAAGAAGATCAAAGATTATGTTGTCTTCAATATGACTCTCATCTCAATATCAAGAAAACAAAATCCTCACCAATAGACCAGTAAGCAACATTAAAATAGATGGAGAAAACATTGAATTTTTCAACAGTTTTATTTTACTTGGCTCTGTAATCAACATCCATGGTAGCAGTAATCAATAAATCAAAAGATGTGCTGCATTAGACAAATCTGCTGTGAAGGATCTCTTTAAAGCAATACAGAACAGATGTCATCTTAAAGACTAAGTTGTTCCTGACCCATGCCATGGTGATTTCAATTGCTTCATATGGTTGTGAAACTGGATAGTGAAGGAAAACTTAAGAAGAAGTGATGCCTTTGAATTGTGCTGCCAGCAAAGAGCATTGATTTGCAAAAGAGCAAACAAATCTGTCTTTGAGGAAGAGCAACGAGGGTACTCTTTTGAGGTAAGGATGATGAAACTTTATGCAAAGACTTTATGCAAGACTATGGAATGGTTAGCTCTGGTGAGCCAGTGGCAAGAAGCTGTACTGCAATCCTGAAGGCACATGGTTCGAGGCCACCAGCTGCTTCTTGAGAGTAGGATGAGCAATCTCCTCCCATGCAATTAACTGCCTCTAAAAACCCATTCATTTGAAGGTCAGCTGTAGGCTGATTCCTACTGAATGGTACTCAGCAACAACAACAATAGCTAAATATATCATTTCTTTGGAAGCAGGAATGGCATCCACTTCCTAAACTACATGCCTCCAGAAATTCTATGAACTTTGATAAATGTCGATAGTTGTAGAGGGGCTTCAGGCCTTTTGTTCATAGGGTCCCTATGAGTCGTGCTTAACTTGAAGGCAATCAACAACAATAACACAGACTATAAAAAAGGACATTGTGCTTGGAAAAGTAGTGGGTCAGCACAAGGGACAAAGATCCTAAAGCAGATGGCGAGACATAATGATTACAGCAATTTGCGTGAGCCTAGTAGAGAGTGTGAGGTTGACATAGAACAGAGCATAATTTTCATCTGTTGTTAAGAGGGTCTCTATGAGTTGTGCTCAACTCTATGACACCAAACAACAACAAGAAGAAAAGTCCCTGGTAGTATAGCTCATAACCTATTGTACTGCTGACCAAAGAGTTGGCAGTTTGAATCCACCAGCTCCTTCTCTGGAGATAGATGAGCTATCTTCTACCATAAAGATTTAGTCTTGGAACCAAATGGAGTGTTGCTGTGAGTGAGAACTAACGTAATATCAGTGAGTTATATTTGTCTGCAGAATTTTCTTGAAGGCAAAGAAACAAAATTAGAACTAATATGCAAAAAGCACTCTTTTTTCTGGGAAACCAGTCTTTAGTTTTTCCAGAAGGTCAAAATTAGTGTTCTCAAATCTAATTGTAGTTAGATATTCTTTGGTTGGTTCCAGCTCATAGTGACTTGATGTATAAAAGAATGAAACAATACAACTTCATCATAGTCATTGTCATGTTTGAGGCCTTTGCTGCAGCCATTGTGTCCGTTCATCTCACTAAATGTCTTTCTCTTTTTCCCCTTCCCTCTTTGAATTTTTATCTGTATCTTACTAGTAATCCTAGTGTTTTTACAATAATAGTCTTAATGCAATATTTGTTTTTATGAGATTGAGTCGGCTTACTCATCATAATGCTCTCCAGCCTCTCTCATGTTATTTAGTATTTTTCAAAATCATTGCTCCTGAGTGCTGCATAGTATTCCGTTGTGGGAATATACCACAATTTCTCAATCCATTTGTTTACTGTTGGATATTTTGGCTGTTTCCATTTTCTTGCTATTGTGAATAATGCTGCTATGAACATTGGTACACACATCTCCATTATGTTGCTGGTCTATTTTCCTCGGGGTATATTCCAAGCAGTGCAACAGTTGGGTCATATGGAATTTCTATGTTCAGCTTTTTGAGGAAATACCAAACTGCCTTCCAGAATGTACCATTATACAATTTCATTAACAATGTATGAAAGCTCCAATCTCTCCACACCCATCCCAACATGATGGTATATCATTGTGGTTTTGATTTGAATCTTTCTTACCGCCAGTGATTTTGAGCATCTCTACATGTGTCAATTGGCCATCCAAATGTCTTCATCTGTAATTGAGTTATCAGCCTTTTTCTTGTGGAGGATTTGTAGGATTCTGTAAACTTTCATTATGAGACCCTTGTCTGACATGGCATTGCCAAATTTTTTTTTCAGTAACTTTTCTTTTCACCTTATTGGGAAAAGTTTTTGATATGCACAGAAAATAATCTTTAGGAGGTTTCATTCATAAGTTTTATCCTCTCTTAATTGTGCATTTCTGGCTGTATTTGTTAGCCTCTATATAGCATAGGCTAGGGTCATCCTGGAGAGGGTTAAACTGGGCTGCTCCTTGGAGGCAAGGATTCTGAGGCTTCGTC
>NW_006399969.1:2802134-2803951 GCF_000299155.1 Elephantulus edwardii
TTGTACATAAGGGTCGCTAGGAGTCGCAAACTACTCGATGGCACATAACAACAACAACAACAACAACAACAACATATGCAATAACAACAACAAACAGAGAAATCTCTTGGCCTACTGGATAGAAAGTTAAACTATAAAGCCAAAAGTGGGTGATTTTAACCTGCGGCCCTCAGGGCTGATTTTAATTGGTTTTGGTCAAACATTCTTCTAACTGCTAACGCACTGGTCTGCCCATTTGCTGTACAGAGGTAACTTATGGTTACTGTGATGCTGAATACTGTGACACTGATGTGTCAAATGTGGTAATGGTTATCCGTGGTGGACAGTATTTGGTAGAACTCCCTGATTAAAATAAGTTTGGAAGCAAGAGTGGCATCCACTTCTGAAATAGCTTGTCTCTAGAAACTGTGAACTTGGAGAAAGGATGGAAGTTACACAAGTGTTCAAGTCTTTCATTCATAGGGTCGCTATGAGTTGTCTACAATTCAATGACACTTAACAACAACAACAAAGTTACTGTATGTAAGAGTCAACTTGTGGTGGTTATGACTGAGAAAAATACCGTTTTTAAAGGTAAATACTAATTCAAGAAGGATACATTATATTTTCTAGTAAACAGAAGGTTTACTATATAATATATATGTATAAGATATGCTTATAAGGTATATGTTTAAAGTATAAGGTATATGTTTAAGGTATGCTCTATGAGTATAAATAAATGGAAACAGGATTTTGAAGGCAAAACAAATGTTGATTAGACAGTCCAACCAGTTTGCAGGCTGGAGGCACATTTATAATTAGTCCGTTCTACCATATGTTTGAATAATCTTGAATTTATTAATACCACCTTATCAGTAGGTTTCTGAGGGGCAGGAGGAGATTTCTCTTCTTTCTCCTTTGAGCCACTGGTAGATTTGAAGTGCTGGAGAGGTTCAGCCTTAATAGTTAATAGTATAACTTCCTACAGATCATGCCACCAGAGGTCCATACAGGGTGTGTGGCCAACAAATAATTGAAGAAGGCAGTGAATGACAATATTCCTTGAGAAGAAAATTTTAAAGTTCCATGACAGTGATTGCTAGAGCAGTCAGTGTCTAACTATGGACGTTGACTATTGAGTGTCCAACTATGCTGATACGCTTCTTTCTCGTCCATAATGGTGTTAGACATAGACTATACTGCTATCTAGAAAAGTCTTTACTTCATTAAATTTGCTTGTCAAAGAGGTTTAAGTGGTTTTTCAGGGTTGAGCTAAGCATCTCTTTTGTAGCAATTGGATGAATTTTGTCCTTTTGCAAGGAGATGCAACTTGAAAGTTTCCCTCTTGCCTCCATGACTTCAGATTCCTTTGGCTTTCTCCATAGTTTGTGACAGAGATCCCTGTATTGCTTTGAATACAAACAAGTTCCTAAATTCTCTAGGGAAAAGTTTTATAGGCAAGGTCAGAACAAGTCATCTTTGTAGCAGAAACTGTCAAGATGCTGTGATTAGAATGACAAAGAAAGCCCTTGACACCTTCCAAAGAATGTCAATACCTTGAATGCCTCTCCTTTGTCATGGAGTGTGTAATTCTTATCTCTGACCTGGGAGACAGAGACACTGCTGTCTAAAGAAGTTGACACATTTGCTGGTTAACTCAGAAGTAGGAATTACTCTTTTTAAGTTTTTTATAAATTCTTTGTAGTGTAAAATTTTTTATTAGTTTGAGCATCAGGAGGAAAACAAAGGGGTAGGGGACAGAGTTTGGAACTAAGGAGAAGGAAAGGGAGAGGGAAGGAGAGAGGAGAAAGAATTTTGTGCTAAATATTGAACTTAAG
>NW_006399969.1:2808626-2810257 GCF_000299155.1 Elephantulus edwardii
GATTGATTCAGTGACTGGGATAATCGGGATGAGTGTGTCGGAGGCAGTGAGATTGGCACAGGACAGAGCAGAGTTTAGAGCTGTTGTACATAGGGTCATTATGAGTTGCAAGCAACTCGACGGCACATAACAATAACAACAACAACAAGGCTATCTACGTTTGGTCACACTTTATCTCCTATGATCTTTATGGTTTTGAGTTTTACCCCCATGTCTCTGATCCATCTTGAGTTGATTTTTGTGTATGCAAGATGTAGATACTGCTTTAGCTTTCTGCAGGTTCCCATTTGTTTGTCTGCTATCCTGCTATTGGGGTGACATAGTGCCTCATTGTGGTTTTACTCTGCATCTCTCTTATTGCCAGTAATTTTGAGCATTAGTTTGCTGACACTGAGGAAGACCTGAAGTGCTTGCTGCAGAATGTCAAGGACTGCAGCCTTCAGTATGGGTTGAAGCTCAACATGAAGAAAACAAAGATTCTCACCATTTGGCTGATTGGCAGTATCGTGATAGATGGTGAAGAGACTGAAATTGTTAACAACTTTTCTTTGCTTGGCTCCACAATCAAAACCTTTGGTACTAGCAGTCAGGAGATCAAAACATCAATTATGGTTTAATTCAGCAGTTGATTTGGACTCCTGGAGACTTCATATATTATTGCTAGTTAGTAAATCACATCATATACAGGATTTAATTTATTTTGTATCAGTAATTAATTTTGTTTATAATTTTTTCCCTTTTATAAATTTATCACTTTTAGAAGAGTTTCTCAGTCTTATTTGGGTTATGAAGTATTTCTAGCTCTTTCTGGAAAAGGAGTAAACGGAATTAACATTGTAGCACAACAGTTGGCACAATGCCTGACCATACATAGAGATATTCAAAGACATTTGTGGAATTGATTCTAGACTTCCAGAATATGTATACTATTCCTAGGCCGTCCATACTTATATCCTTATTTTTCTTACATTATATGGGTTGTACTTGATTTGAGGACACTTAAGAACAACAACACAATAGGTCACTGTAGGATAATAATCTTATCTAAGTCCTCTGGTGAATTTTAGTCTGATGGGAAGCTATTCTACCACTCCAATTTGCTTGAATTATTGTCCTACACAATTAATTTATACAGTCTAGACTTAGAGAACACAGTCTGTGCTTAGTCTCTTCATTGTGATTTGATACCATCTTTGGAGACCTCATCTATAAAGTTAGTCTGCTAATCCAAAGGCTACACTTCTCTGATGGTTCAAATCCACAAGTAGCTACAAGAAAAGAGGGACAATCTTGTCCTGTGTGATTTATAGTCCTGGGAATCCACTGGAGGGTGAGGTATAAGTTGGTTCTGACTCAATGGCAATATATTTTGAGTTTGGTACAGGGTAAGTGATTAACACATCGCCATGAAGTTAGAAACATTTCATAGCTGATACTCTAGCATTGTTAGTGAACCTGAGAGATTCTTTCCATAGTCACTTGCCAATAAGCCATGTTGCAATATCCAAAGCACGTTATTGCAGATCTGGGAGAGCAGAGAGAATTCTCTAAAAAACTGCCTCCCTGTCTAAGGGTAGTTACTTATTTTTATACTTGGATTAGATATTAATCTACTTAATATATTGCTATGA
>NW_006399969.1:2816773-2842780 GCF_000299155.1 Elephantulus edwardii
ATATTTTGTTTTATTCATATATATTATGCTTCAACTATTATTTCACCCACATCACATGATCCAACTTGCAACATTAAGAAAATGAAAAGTTTTTGGTGTGAGCAGGGATTTAGTTTTTAGAAGATCCCATTTATCAATTTCACCCTCTTCAGATTGTGCCTTTCCGGCTGTATTTGACAGTCTCTTTATACCATACTAGGACTTCTAAGCTTGATCTCACTTTGTCTCTTATGAACTTTATTGTTTGGGGCTTTACTTCCAGGTCTCTGATCCACATTGAGTTGATTTTTTAGTATTGTGTGAGATGTGGATTCTGTTTCAGCTTTCTACAGGTAGTTTTGCCAGCACCATTTATTTGTTGAAGAGTTTGTCATTTCCCCATTTGATACATTTTATTTCCTTGTCTAATATAAGTTGACCATAGATAACTGGGTCTATTTCTGTGTTCTCAATTCTGTTCCATTTGTGTATGTGCCTTGTCATTGTACCAGTACTATGCTGTTTTGGTTACTACCACTGTATGGTAGGTTTTGAAGCCAGGGAGTGCTATGTTTTCCACTTCTCTTTTGTTTCTCAAAAGTGTTTTGCTTATTCAGCATCTCTTGCCTCTCCAAATAAATTTGATAATTTCCCTTTCAATCTCCTTGGAAAAATGAATTTGGTATTGGGATTGCATTGAACATGTAGACTGCTTTTGGTAGGATTGTCATTTTCACAATATTGAGTCTTCCTGTCTGTGAACAGGGCACATTAATTTCATTTCTTTAGATCTTTTGTTGTGTCTTGCAGAAATGTCCTGTAGTTTTCTTTCTATATAGGTCTTTCGTATCTCTAGTTAGATTCATTCCCAAGTATCTCAACTTGTGGTTGGCTATTATAAATGTTGTTGTTTTCTTGGTTTCTTTTTTTGAGTTATCTTTGTTACTGTAGAGAATCTCACTAAGTTTTAGATCTAATATCTTGCCACTCTACTAAATAACTTTAACAGGTTTTTGTTGAGTATTTGGGCTTTTGGTACACACTATCATAAAACCTACTGACTGGGAACAAACATTAGGTAATACCATCTCAGGCAAGAGTCTCATAATGAAAGTATACAGAATACTTCTGGGCCTCCACAAGAAAAAGACTGATAACCCAATTACAAAATGGGCAAAAGGCATAGGAAGAATTTTCACAGAGGAGGATATTAAAATGACTAACAGACACATGAACAAATGCTCAAAATCCTAGCAGTAAGAGATACAAACCAAAACCACAATGAGATACCATCTCACTCCAGTAGCAGTGGCACAGTTTAACAGGGCAGCAAGTAATAAATGTAGAGAATCTGGTGAGATAGGAACTCTTGTACATTGTTAGTGGGATTGTAAAATGGTACAACCACTCTGGAAGGGAGTTTGGCGTTTCCTCAAAGAACTGAATATAGAAATTCCATATGACCCAATTTCATTGCTTGGAATATACCCTGAGAGATTGAGAACTGAGACACAGATTTGTACACCAATGTTCATAGCAACATTATTTATCATTGCAAGTACATGAAAAAAACCCAAATGTTCAACCATAATAGAATGGATTGAGAAACTAGTACATTCGCACAATGAAATACTACACAGTATGCAGGAACAATGATTTTGTAAATTACTCCCTAACTTGGGTGGGACTGAAAAGCATTATGCTGAGTGATTAACTCAGCCCCTTAAGGATAAATCCTGTATAAAATAATTATTGTAGAATTAGTATGAGGATCTAAGGGGGGAGAGGAAGGTGGAAACAGAGGGGTGGGGGGGGAGCGGAGGGCACAATGGGTTATTCATAAGGTGCACAATTTGATGAGTGGGGATGATGTGATAAACAATGTATTCAAACTTTGTAAATAAACCAGTATTAAAAAAAAAAAAACAAAAGAAAGAAAATAAAATGAAATGATCACCTACGGAAGTGGCAGAAAATATTCACACATCACATATTTGATAAGAGGCTTATGCCTAACATAGATTTTAAAAATTTCTAAAAAGTCAATGATTTTAAAAAAGATGAATAATCTTTCAAAAACGGGGAAAGGATTGGAGTCTAAATTTTTCCAAAGAAAATCTATTATATAATATTATTTATCATCCATGATTTGATTTCCATTAAATCACCAATCAGCTTGTGAAAAGATATTCAACAGTATGAGTTATCAGAGAAATGCAAATGAAAATCGTAATGAGATTGCACTTCAAATAGAGAACACCAAGTATTCATGAGAATGTGTAGAAATTGAAATTTGTGTACACTTTTGGTGGGAATATTAACTTGTCTAGTCATTTTAGAAAACATTTTGGCAGTTTCTAAAGAAAATGAAACAGTTATAATTTGATCCAGTAATTTCACTTAGAGGTATGCATCAACTAAAACAGCAAACATGCTCATACAAAATATTTGTATGTAAACATTCATAGCAATATTATGCATAATAGATGAAACATGGAAAAAAATCATAGTTAGCTATCAATGAAGACTGAATAAAAAATATGGTATACTCTTACAATGGAATATTACTTAACCATTAAAAAAGGAAGTTCTGGTATGTGTTGTAACACAGAATTTTGAAAACATTGTGCTTAATAAATCAAAGAAGTTAAATATGTCATCTTAAGACTATATATATTATCATCCATTAGTCCATTTTTGTGAAATTTCCAGATCAGGAAAAATATATAGAGATAGAAATTAGACAGTAGTTGCTAAGAGATAGTGGGAATAGAGAGATATATGTATAGTTCATCTTACTTGGATCCACAATTAATACCCTTGGTACCAACAGTCAGGAAATTAAGGAGATGCACTGCACTGGCAAAATCTGCAGTTAGGGACCTTTTCAAATTATAATTTTCTTTAAAATTTTAAAAAATTGATATTTAATGAAAGTTGAAAACTTGAATTTCCATTCATTCAATTCATGGTTGCACATTTTCCTCCCTATCCCCCTGCCAACGTCACTTTTCTCTTTAAAATGATTCTTTCAATGTTGCACAATTTTCTCCTTCTCTCCTGTCCCCCAGTCCCCTTTGCTATGCACTTTTTATCCTGGACTGTTGTCGTGAAAATCATACCTAATCATATGTTTCTTTTAGA
Source organism: Elephantulus edwardii (assembly GCF_000299155.1). Taxonomy (NCBI): domain Eukaryota; kingdom Metazoa; phylum Chordata; class Mammalia; order Macroscelidea; family Macroscelididae; genus Elephantulus; species Elephantulus edwardii. The sequence continues at coordinate 2,819,897 of NW_006399969.1, forward strand.
CAGTTCTTTCCTTTATCAATTTAAATGCAGTGTTCATTATTTATGCCCTCTCTTCTTATTTTCTCCCAACCCCCATGTCAGTACTGTTTCATAACAGTGGCATTATGCAGTATTTGTCTTTTGTGACCGAGGTCTTTCACCGGGCATATTGTCCTTCAGGGTCACCCATTTTGTATAATATTTTATGAGTTACTTGTTTTTCAGTGCTGCTTAATATTCCATTGTGTGAATATACCACATCTTCTCTATTATTTATTAATGGACAATTGGGTAGCTTTCATCTCTTTGTTATTATGAACAACACAGCAGTAAATATGAATGTGCAAATATCTGTTTGGGTGTCAGTTCTGGTTTCTTTAGGGTATATTCTCAGTACTGCAGTTGATGGATCAAACTATATTTCTATTTCCAACTTTTTGAGAAAGCACCATATTGCCTTCCAGAGTGGTTGTACCATTTTACACTCCCAGGTGAGTAAAGGTTCTAATTTCTCCACAACCTCTCCAGCATTTGTTGTTTGCTGCTCTGTTGAACTTTGCTGTTCTTACTGAGGTGAGATGATATCTCATGGTTGTTTTGATTTGCATCTCTCTTAGAGCTAGGGATTTTGAATATATCTTTATGTGCTTGTTCACCATCTGAGTGTCTTCTTTGGTGAAGTGTCTGTTCATACCCTGTGCCCACTTTGTGACTGGGTTGTTTACCTTTATCTTGCTGAGGTGCTTGAGTATTTTATAAATTCTAGATATGTCCCTTATCAGACATATCATTACCATATAATTTTTCCTTGTCTGTGGCTTTCCTTTTTACTCTGTTGGAAAAATTTTTTTATGTGTAGAGGGATTTAATTCTTAGAAGATCCCATTAATCTATTTTATTCTCTCCTGGTTGTAGGTTTTTCAGGATTCCTGGGAGGATGTTCATGTTGTGGATTAGGGCTTCTAGTGTTCTTCCAAGTTTTTTATCTGAAGAAGTTTACCGTCCTTGGTTTTAGTCCTAGGTTCTTGATTTACTTTGAGTTGGTTTTAGTGTATGATGTGAGGTGTGGGTCTTGCTTGAGTTTTCTACAGATAGTTTTCTAATTTTGTCAACACCATTTATTAGAGTCTTTGATTTCCCCACTTAACTGATTTGATCTTGTAAAAAATTAATTGACCATAGGTTGATGAGCTCTCCAAATTATTGAGGAGTAATGATGTTAGTTTGAAGACTAAGTGGTGTCTGATTCAGGCCATGGTCTTTCCAATCACTTGCTATGCATTTGAGAGCTGAATAATGAATAAGGATGAAAGAGGAACCAATGCATTTGAGCTGTGGTGTTGGAGAACAGCACTGAATGTTCCATGAATAGCTGAAAGAACACACACGTATGTCTTGGAGAGGGTGCAGTCAGAGTGCTCTTTGGAGACAAGAGTGATGTGGCTTCACCTCACACACTTTGGGCATGTTGGTAGGAGGGAGAGGGACATGATGCTTGTAAGAATGGAGGATTGACAAAGGAGAGAAAGACCCTTGATCAGATAGATTGACATAACTACTGCAATGGGCTGTAGTGTATCAGGAAGTACAAGGATGGCACAAAATAGGCCAGGGTTCAGAACTTTTGTTCATAGGTCGCTATGAGTCCTATTCAACTCGATGGCACCTAACACCAACAATAACAACAGATATGGATTTGGTTTCTTAGGATTATTTTGGTAATGACAATGCCCTAAAAAGTATTTATTTTATTTATGATTGTGCACCTGAGTGACCCTAAAAAAAAAATCTTTGAGTCAGACAGTTTCAATGAATGAATTGAATCATATGTAAATTCTATCTCAATAAAGGGATTCCAAGAAAGAAGTAATCAATGACTTGAGGTTTTGGGTTTGTGGTTTTGTTTTTTTGTTTTTTTATTCCTGGTTTATTTACAAAGTTCTTGTATATTGTTTTTTCACACTAGACCTTTCCCATTTCCTTTGTACCCCCAACCCATCAAATTGTGTGAGCCTGTGGTTAACTGTCATCCATGTCCCACCTCCTCACCCCTCTACTCTCCCCACTCCCTTGGCTGCTCATACTCATTCTACAATAATGGTTTTATATAGTATTTGTCCTTATGGGACTGAGTTAATTCATTCAGCATAATGTTCTCCAGTCCCTCCCAAGTTAGGTAGTGATTTATAAAATCATTGCTCCTGCATGCTGCATTCCATTGTGTGAATGTATCATAGTTTCTCAATCCATTCTATTGTGGTTGGACATACGGGCTGTTTTCATGTTCTTGTGATGGTGAATAACGCTGCTATGAACATTGGTGTACAAGTCTCCGTTTGTGTCTCGGTTCTCATTCTCTCAGGGTATATTACAAACAGAGGAATAGCTAGGGTATGTGGAATTTCTAGGTCCAGTTTTCCCAGGAAATGTCCAGCTGCTTTGCAGAGTGGTTGTACCATTTTACAATCCCACCTAACATCTATTACTTGCTGTGCTGTTGAACTTTGCCACTGCTACTGCAATGAGATGGTATTTCATTGGGGTTTTGATTTACATCTATCTTATGGCCAGTGATTTTGAGCATTTCTTCACGTGTCTCTTGCCATCTGGATATCTTCCTCTGTGAAAATTCTTTCCATGTCTTTTGCCCATTTTTTAATTGTGTGATCAAGTCATTTTCTTATGGAGGTTCTGTAGGATTCTGTAAACTTTTGATATGAGACCCTTGTCTGAAATAGTATTGCCAAATTATTTTTTTTTTCAATCAGTAGGTTTTCTTTTCAGTCTGCTCAAAAAAAGTTTTTGATGTACACAGGGATTTAATCTTTAGAAGGTCCCATTCATCAATTTTATGCTCTCCAAACTGAACATTTCTTGTTGTATTTGGCAGTTTACTTGTACCATAAGCCATCTAATCTTGATCCCAGTTTATCTTTGAGGAACTTTATGGTTTGGGCTTTAATACCAGGTTTCTGAGCCATCTTGAGTTGATTTTTGTGTATGGTGTGAGATGTAGATCCTGCTTCAGATTTCTGCAGGAAGCAGTCCAATTTTGCCAGCACCATTTGTTGAAGAGGTTGTCATTTCCTTGTTTGATGGATTATATTTCGTTTTTTAATATTAGTTCATATAGTTGATCAATTTCTTAGTTCCCGAATGTGTTCCATTGTTATGTGCTTGACATTGTACCCATACCATGCTGTTTTGGTTACTACCACTCTATAATAGGTTTTGAGGTCAGGGGGTTGTACAATTTGATGGGAGCAGGGTGAGGGAAATTAAAAGAATTTGTTCTTAGAAACAAGGTATTAGAATGTACCATAATGTCTCGATCCTTTCATTTGTGGTTGGAAATTTGGGCTGTTTCCATGTTCTTAGGATGGTGCTATGTACATTGGTGTACAAATCTCAGTTTGTGCCTCATTTCTCGTATTCTCTGGGTATATTCCAAGTATTGGAATAGGATCATATGGAATTTCTATGTACAGCTTTTTGAGGAAGCAAAAAACTGCCTTCTAGAATGGTTGAACCATTTTACACTCCCACCAACAATGTATAAAAGTTTCTTTCTCGCCATATCCTCTCCAACATTTATTACTTATTGCCCTATTAAACTTTGCCACTCTTACTGGGGTGAGATGGTACCATTGTGGGTTTTTTGTAATTGGGTTATCAGTCTTTTTCTCGTGGAGGCCCAGGAGTACTCTGAAGTTCTGTTATACGATTCTTGTCTGAGATGGTATTACCAAATGTTTTTCCCCCCCAGTCTATAGGTTTTCTTTTCACCCTGTTGGAAAAACTTTTTGATGTGCACAGAGATTTAACCTTTAGAAGGTCCCATGCATCAATTTTATCCTCTTTTGATTGTGCATTTCTGGTTGTATTTGTCAGTCTCTTTATACCTTGGACTAACACTTCTAAACTTGACTCCATTTTGTCTCTTATGAACATTATGGTCTGGGGCTTTCCTCCCAGGTTTCTGAGCCACCTTAAGTTGATCTTTGTGTATGATTTGAGATGTGGATCTCATTACAATTTCCTGCAGGTGGTAGTCCAGTTTTGCTAGTATCATTTGTTACAGAGGTTATTATTTCCTCATTTGATAGCTTTGATTTCCTTGTCTAATATCAGTTGTCCATAGATAACTGGGTATATTTCTGTGTTTTCAATTCTGTTCCATTGGTTTATGTTCCTGTCATTGTACCAGCACCATGCTATTTTGGTTACCACTGCTGTGTAGTAGGTTTTACTATTATGCAGCATGCAGGAGCAATAACTTTGTAGATTATTACCTAACTTGGGAGGGACTGGAGAGCAGTATACTGAGTGAACTCAGTCCCACAAGGAAAAATATTGTATAAAACCGTTATTGTAGAATGACTATAAGGATCCAGGAGAGGTGGGAGAAGCTGGAAGCAGAAGGATGTGGATTTACAGGAGGGAAGGGGATTAATCATTGGGTTGTACAATTTGATTGGTTGAGGGGTGAGAGAAATTGAAAGAATTTGTTGCAATTTTTATTTGAATTTTATAAATAAACTAATAGGGAAAAAGGACATTTCCAAATTTTTTTTAAAATGGGATATATGATTGGGTATTATTGTCATGACGAGTCCAGAGTGAAGGCTGCATAGTGGAGTGGACTTGAGGGGAGGGAATGAAAGAATTTTTCTTTTACTTTTCAGAGAGAAGAGTGAACTGGGGGAGGGGAGGGAAGGGAGAAAAGAAAGAAAAGAATATGAATGAATGGAAATCCAAAGTCTCTGTAAACTTTCAATAAAATGAATAATAACTTAAAAAAGAAAACAAAATAGAACTACAAAAAGCCCAATGTATTATAATTTTGTAAATAAGCTAATAGAAAAAAAAATGATTAGGAAAGGTATACACTAGGAATGCATTCTATCTCCATATCATTTCCATTTATATGCAGAACAAATAATCTGTGAAGCTGTACTTTATGAGGAAGAATGTGGCATCAAGAATGGAGAAAGATTTATCAATTGCTTGAGTTATGTAGATGACACAACCTTGCTTGTTGAAACTGAGAAGGACCTGAGGTATTTGCTGGAGAAGGCTAAGGACTGAAGCTTTCAATATGGTTTGAAGAGAAACTTTAAGAAAGGGTGCAACAATGAATGAATGGAATCCCAAAATCTCTGTAGATGTTCATTGAAATGAAAAATAAACAACCTAAATTTAAAAAAAAGAAAGAAAGAAAGAAAAAGAAAACAAAGCTTTACACTGCGGGGCCAATTGGCAGCACCATGATCAATGGCGAAGAGATTTAGATGGTTAACAGCTTCAGATTGAGTGGTTCCACAATCAACACTCTTGGTACCAGCAGCCAGGAAATCAAAAGATGAATTGCATTGTGAAAATTTGCTGTCAGGGACCCCTCCAGAGTAATGAAGAGCAATGATGTCAGTCAAGAGACCAAGATGTGCCTGATCTAAACCATGGTCTTTACAATTATGTATTATGCATCAGAGAGATGACTAAGGATGGCAGAAGAAGAATTGATGACTTTGAGATGTGGTGCTGGAGAAGAATACTAATAATATATCATGGACTGCCAAAGGAGTAAACATATATATTTCAGAGAATATGTAACCAGCGTACTTCTCAGAGCAATAGATAGCAAAGCTTTGTCTCTCATACTTTGGACATGTAACTAGGTGAAGCTATTCCTTCAAGAGATACATCATGCTTACAAAGATGGAGGGTCAATGAAGGAAAGGAATACCCTCAACTGGATGGATAGACACAGTGATTACATCAATGGGCTCAGGTGTGTCAGAGATGATGAGGATGGTACAGGATAAGATAGGGTTCAGGTTTGTTGTTCATAGGGTCACTATGAGTTATATTGAACTCAATGGCACCTAATAACAACAATATGTAAGTTCTAAAGAGTAAGGATGTCAATTTATAGACAAAGGTGTGAATAATCCTAGCCATGGTCTTCGCAATTGCTTTCTATGCATCTGAAAGTTGGACAGTGAAAAGGATGACAGAAGAAGAATCAATGTCTTGGAATTGTGTTGTTGTCAAAGAGAATGAGATACACTGTGGACTGCTGAAAGGACAAACAAATTGAAAAGAGTGCTTCTTAGAAGCAAAGACGGTGGAATTTTATCTCCCTTACTTTGGGCATATTTGCAGAAGGTAGTGCTCAGTCCTTTGAAAGAGACATAATGCTCGAAAGGTAGAACCTATAGTTATTATTGTTGACTACTGTCAACTTGACTGCATGCTTTAGGCAATCACCAACACAATGAATGCCATCTTTATGGTTTTAATTAATTTATTTTCTTGTATCTGTTTAGTCCATTTTAGTCTAGAAACTTCACTGAAACTTGTTCAAGTAAGTGAAAAGAAAGTCTCCAGGAACAAGTGGATTGCTACTGAACTTGAAGTGTGTTAGCTGGAAAACCAAACTTTGGTCTCTCTGTTGGGAATTCTACCACCAATCTACCACTGTGGCTTTTAGTTGTTATGGCTGTGTTGGAATTGACTCATAGCTGACCCTTCAATGAGTTTTCAGAGGCAGTAAAACACTCACCTTTCTCCTGCATAACCATGTGCCTTTGGAGTTTCAGTGCTGCTTCTTACCATTAGCCCAATGGAACTCACTGTGGTTTTGTTGTGTTGTTGTTAGGTGCTGTTGAGTCATAGACGACCCATAGAGACCCTATGAATGAAAGGCCCGAGCACTGTTCATAGAGTTTCCAGAGGCAAGCCATTTCGGAAGTGGATGCCATCCTGCTTCCAAGCTTGTCTTAATCGGGAAGCTCCAGCAAACATTGTCCACCATGAGTAACCATTATCATATTTGGCACATCAGTGTCACAGTGTTCAGCGTCACAGCAACCATGAGTTACCTCTGTACAGCAAAGCACAGACCAGTGCAATACCACCTAGAGCAATGTCTGACAGAAAAACAATTTGAACCAGGCCTGAGGGCCGCAGATTAGAATCACCCACCTTTGGCTTGGTAGCATAACTTTCTGTCCACTAGGCCAATGTAGCTCTCTCTATGTCTTCATTGCTGTTGTTGTTGTGTGCTGTCGAGTCATGTACAACTCATAGCGACCCTATGAACTAAAGGCCTAAAAACACGCTTGGCCCCTAAAACTTGCCATTACTTGAGCACGCACACAGACCACTATGCTCAGGCAGCAAGAAGTCACAGAATCTCTGGGTGGAGCCATCGAGGAAGGACATGGCCACCTTCCTTCCCCTCTTCCTTTTGGGGATTTAAGTGTTAGGATTAGGGTTAGGGTTAGTGTTAGGATTGGGTTAGTCTTAAGGTTAGGGTTAGGCTTGGGGTTAGGTTTAGGGTTAGGCTTAGGTTTAGGGGTAGTATTAGGGTTATGCTTAGTGTTAGGATTAGGGTATGCTTTCGCTTAGAGTTAGGTTTAGGGTTAGGGTTAATATTAGGCTTAGGGTTAGGCATAGGGTTATTTTCAGGGTGAGGGTTAATGTAAGGTTAGGCTTAGGGTTAGAGTTAGGGTTAGGGTTAGGGTAAGGGTGTGGCTTTGAAAGAGTAAGAAAAGAACAGAGCCTTCAGTTGGAGGCCTAGCAAGCAGGCTAAATAAAGCAGTAAGTAGTCTTCTCTAAAGTGTGAGCTTCTGATCACTTCCTCATTTTCTCTAGATGAACAAGTGAGGGTAAGGGTGTAGGAGGTGAGCAATAGACACAAGAGAAGCCATCAGGTGTTCTCCAAAGGCCACCTCTGCTCTTGAGGCTCCAGGTGCTACCTGAAAGTGGTGGTTGTACATCTGGTTTAAAGAGTCTGCCCCAAACTGCTGCAGGAGTACAGGGGAATGGAAGAGGCAGGCCTCAGGTTGCATTTGACAAGTTCTGTCTGCACTAACTTTTCAACCTGTATGCAGAACAGATTATCCGAGAGGCTGGGCTCTATGAGGAGAAGCGTGGCGTTAGGATTGGTAGATCTATCAACAATCTGCGCTATGTACATGACACAACACTGCTTGCTAAAACTGAGGAGAACCTGAAGCGCTTGCTGCAGAGGGTGAAGGACTGCAGCCTTCAATACGGATTGAGGCTCAATGTCAAGAAGACAAAGATTCTCACCATTGGACCAATTGGCAGCATCAGGATGGATGGTGAAGAGATTGAGATTGTACACAGCTTTAGTCTGCTTGGCTCCATAGTCAACAGTCTTGGCACCAGCAGCCAGGATATTAAAAGATGTATTGTGATGGGAAAGTTTGCTGTTAGGGACCTCTCCAAAGTACTGAAGAGCAACAGGGTGTCTCTCTGGAGACTAAGGTGTGTCTGATACAGGCCATGGTCTTTGCAATCACTTGCTATGCGTCAGAGAGCTGGACAATGACCAGGGAAGACAGAAAGAGAATTGATGCTTTTGAGCTTTGGTGTTGGAGACAGTGCTGAGGGTGCCATGAACTGCTAAATAAACAAACAGATTCATCCTGGAGAGGGTTAAGCCGGGCTGCTCCTTGGAGGCAAGGATTCTGAGACTTCGTTGGACATACTTGGTCATGTTGTAAAGAGAGACCGGTCCGTGGAGAAAGACATCATGCTTGGGAAGGTGGAGGGCAGGCGCAGGTGGGGAAGGCCCTCTGGGAGATGGATTGATTTGGTGACTGGGGCAATCAGGATGAGTATGTTGGACACAGTGAGATTGGCACAGGACAGAGCAGAGTTTAGAGCTGTTGAACATAGGGTCACTATGAGTCGCAAGTAACTCAACGGCACATAACAACAACAACAACATCTGCACTAACAAGAGAAGAAAGCAAAGAAAGACTGAGTCCTTGGCTTTAAACACTACCTTCTCAGAGTGAGATAAGAGGCCTAGAGAAATGGATATTTGAAATGGCTAATCTCTGGGTAGTCAGTGCAACTCCTTACCAGCAAGCCACCGGAGCATCTCTCTCTTTATAGAACATTGAAAAACAAAAAAACTCCAAAAAACCAAAACCAGAAAAAAACCTCTAGAAACTTATAAGAAAACAAGAGTCACATCTAATTTTCTGCTTAAAGACAAAGCCCAGTTTGTAACTTGTTGAATGTCATCCCCATTAAACCTGGGTGAGATCTGTAAGAGTGTGAACCAGATTCTCATTTGTAGTCACCAGCTTCAAACAGAGCACCTAGTAATTGCTAACATTCCTTAAGTGTTAGCTAAGCTTTTAGGTTGTTGTTTTTAGGTGCCATCGAGTCAAGTATGACTCATAGTGACCCTATGAACAACAGATCTGAACTCTGTCCTATCCTGTGCTATCCTCACACTTTCCAACACGCTTGAGCCCGTTGCAGCATACTCTGTGTCAATCCATCTGGTTGAGGGTCTTCCTTTCTTTTGTTGAAAGGACATCATGCTTGCAAAGGGTAGAAGATGAGCAAAAGAGAAGACATTTTTCAGGTATGTATCTGATATTTAAATTTAAAATTATATTTAAAATGTGACAAACCATTTCATTTACTGTGACAAAAAGGTGAGGAATCTTTGAAAAGTCCACACATCAACTTTAAATCCCTGAGATCATTTTGAAGGTTGTTATTTTTTCAGATCTTATTCCCATGATGGGACAACACTCTCTCCCAGCTCTCACGGAGCTGTTCTCATGAGCACACTGGGCTAGTTCCTGTCTTCAAGATGCTTCTTCTTCAGGAATGCTCTTCCTGAATGTCATTTTCCTCATCTGCAGCCTACCCATTCTATTTCCTCCAGCTCAAGTCCAGTCTTCCAATCACGTGTCCTGAACTCTTGATTTTATTTATCTCCCTTTCTTCTTTGAATTCTGTAGCTCCTTTAGCTTGCATCTTAGCTCTTCAGTAGTAGAAGAAGAAGGAAGTAGATGCACAATACATAGCTGTATTTCAGAACTTTACTAAGAAACTTTGCAAACAGCTAATCCTAGGCTTTGGGGTGGTGTGGATCTGGGCAAATCTGGCAACGGATTATTTTTAAAATTCTTTCAAGGAAATAAAATCCCAGCTATTGGGTTTTGGAACACATTTTTATTTCTTTCTTTGGGGGTCTGGGGATTAGAGCTCAAATGAGATATGAACTTTACTTAGAACCTGTGAATTAACCATGGTCTAAGCCCCATATAATTTAAGGAGAGCCTATTTCCTGAAATCTTCAAGTCCATAAAGAGATGAGAAAGCTTAATTTCCACAGAAATCCACATCTGTCAAAAGTAAAATAAGTATGAAAAAAGTAAATTGTTCAGTCCTTTCTGAGGTCTTTTTGCACATAAATGTGTTCTTAAGCTCTTTGAAAACAACTATTCCCCAAAATACAGATGTCTGTGGACTGCAGAGTTTGTGGAAAGAGGAGGAGGGTGCAAGTCCTGACTGGCCTTTCATTGGCTTCTTTCTACTGTTGTGGAAACCCAGAATTTCACAGAAATCATCCAATTTCTCTCGTTCCAAAATCATCTCTACAAATGAGTATGTACACTTCACAGTGCAACAACTGAAGGTGCAAACTGGAGATGAAGAAGCAGAAACAGCTTGTTTTCAGCAGGGTTTGAAAAAAAATTCTCTCAAAGGTACCATCATTACAGCTCATTGACACTAATAGGTGGCATTTGAGGTAAGAGGTCCTAACATAGTCTTTATTGATAATCCCCACTCCCACCTTTTGTCAGATATTTTACCTACCATACAAGATAGAATGAGATCTGGTGCCCTAGTGGACTACAAGTTGAACTGCCAAACCAAAAGCAGGTGGTTCGAATCCCCTAAGTGCTCCTTAGGACAAAGATAGGCAATCTTCCCCTGTGTGATTTATTGACTCCGAAAACTTACTGGAGGACTGGCTAAGAGTTTGGCCTGATTACAATTAGTTGAGTATAATAGATTGATTGCTCCAAATGTGGCGGAGGATGGGACCTGAGATGCTGCAGTAGCTGGAAAGGAGGTTCCTTTGAGGCAACCACAGGCCAGGTGGCCACAACAGGTTGCTGGAACTTGCTGATCACCAGACTCAGGGCTCAGAGAAAATGTGTCCTGTACCAAGTTGACAACAGGGAAACTACCAAAGCAAACATGGTAAATGCCATCAATTCCACCAGAGAACAGGGGTCCCATTTTCTTTCCAGTTTATTTTTTGTGAATTTAAATATTGTTGTTGTTATGTGCTGTTGAGTTGACTGTGACTCATAGTGATCCTATACTCAAAGCTCTGAACCCTGCCTATCCTGTGTCAATCTCACTGTCTTTGACCCTCATTTCTCCAGTTATTCTGTCAATCCATCTCATCCAGAGTCTTCCTGCACTGTTCCTCCGCACTCCTAAGCATGATGTCCTTCTCCAAGGAGTGATCTCTCCTGGAAACATACCCAAAGCATGTGAGATGAGCTTCCAAATCCTTGCCTTCAAGGAGCAACTTGTTTGGAGAACCTGTTTGTTTTCTTGGCAGTCAGTCCATGGTAGATTCAATATTCTTCTCCAACACCACAACTCAAAGGCATTGATTCTTGCTCTGTCATCCTTAGTCATTGTACAGCTCGCTGATGTGTAGAAAGTTAATTGCAAAGGCCATGGCCTGGATCAGACACACCTTAGTCTCTAGACTGACATCTTCGCTCTTCAGCACTCTGGAGAGGTCCCTGATAACAGATTTCCCAGTGCAATTCATCATTTGATTTTCTGACTGCTGATGCCAAGAGTGTTGATTGTGGACTTGACTCAAATTAACCCAAATTGTTAACAATTGCAATCTCTTCTCCATCTATCATGGTGCTGCCAATTGGACCAATGGTGGAAGACAAGGCAATGCTTGCATTTAAATTGGATAGCAAATTAATTCTTTGAGTGTACACAGCTGATGACTTATTCCTAAATTGCCATATTTATCTAAAGAAGAAGCCTGAAATTGGTTGACTCCAAGGATCTTCCAAGGAGAGATGGAGCAAAAATGATATTTGCTTGTGAAGTGCTCTTTGAGTTGACACATGTTTGTGGTTGATTGTAGTGTTTGAAAGTGTACCCCTTTCAATAAAATTTACTCTCAAAACTCTCCACAAGAAAGATTGGACACAATGACAACAATAACAGATTTAAGCATAGTGGAAATTGTGAGGCTGGCACAGGATGGGACAAGGATTCAGTCTGTTGTGCATAGGGTTGCTGTGAGTGGGAATTATCTCAGTGAGACCTAACACAACAACTGTTAAAGGGGAGTCCCTAGGTAGTGTAAGCTGTTAACTCAGTTGCTCACTGCAAGGCTGGAGGTTCATGTTCACTCAGAAGTATCTTGGAAGGGAGGCTTGACTTCTGAAAAATCAGAGAAAACCCTTTGGAGCATAGTTCTAACTTGACATTCATGGGACAGAATTGATGTAACAGTACATGGTTTTAATGGAGCAAGGCACTGTGGTGAAGATAAGCATTGGCAGTGCATGTTGGAGTGGAGTAGGGCGAAGCAGAAAACATAAAATATTTTTGCTCTAGGACCATAGTAGTAGAGAAGACTACTCAGCTACTCTGCTAGTTATAAAAAGCTATTAGACTCAAGGTGTACTTACTCAACTCTAATGCTATATAGAATTTATTTTGTCCTGTTGGGATGATGCTATGAGGGAAGAAGAAAGAAGGATACTGAAACAGAAGGATACTGAAGCTTGAGGGACTATGAAAACCTTAAGACAAGGAGAGATAGCAATGAGCTCTGGTGGCACCATCCGTAGCATTCTGTGATGTTAACTACAAAGAAGAAGAAGCGTTTGAGCTGCCCTTGAAGGCTGCACCACATCTGGAGGAGGTTTTGTAGACTGATGTAAGGAAATGCAGGGAAAAGAAGTCCCAGATATAAAACCCAGAATAACTACAGATGAAAGAGTTTGCAAGGGTATAGAGTCATGGTTTAGGAGCAAGGATGCCAGAATGAAATGATTTCCTACATTTGCTGCTATCAGAAATGACTGTTAGTAAATTACTTCACTTAATGGTCTCCTCATTTTTTAAAAAAACCTTTTTTTGATGCCCACAAAATTGAGTAAGTCTTGTCTCCCATGACCAGGTAGGAATCCATCTTGGTTTCAGAAATTGATTACCTGAACATCCAGATAATTTCCTCACTTTTCTTATCAAGTACCCAGGAACGAACTTGGACTGTCATTTCTTTCCCTGACTTCATCTCTCCCCTTCAAGGTCTCAACTTGCTCTGGTGGGCCAGTCTTGATGGTCAGTGTTTATAGCTTCAGGTATGAGCTGCCTTAGAGTTTTCACATTCTATAGCTTGTCGTGTCTAATTTGAAATGTCAAATTTTCTCTAGCTAATAATTTCAATGAATAAGAATAACAGGAGAAAGATCCATGCATTTAAGCTATAGTGTTGGAAAAGAGTGCTAAATATTCTATGGAACCAAAAGAACAAACAGATATGCCTTGGAGAAAAGTGCAGCCAGAGTGCTCCTTGGATGCAAAGATGGTGAAGCTTCATCTCACATATTTTGGACATGTTGTTAGGAGAGGCTATTCCTTGGAAAGGGATATTATGCTTGGAAAGGTAGAGGGGGAGACCTTCACCAAGATACAGTGTCCATGACAATAGGTTCAAATATGTCTAGGATGATAAGGATGGCACAGGACACGACAGAGTTCAGATCTTTTCATAGAGTTGCTCTGAATTATTCTTGACTCGATGAAACTCAATAATCACCACCACCATGTTGCTCTGAGGACATCTGGTTGCATAGAGTGTAACATGCTGGACTTCTAACCAGAAGGTCGGTAGTTTTAATTCACTAGTTACTCTGTGGGAGAAAGATGGACAATCTCCTCCCATACAGATTTATAGCCTCAGAAAACCAATGGAAGATGGTGATGTGTTGATATTGATTGCACAGCAGTGGGTAATATTATTCTAAAGAGGCCTAGTGGCATAGTTCCTTACATATTAGACTGATAACCAAAATATTGGAAGTTGGAGTTTGACAAATCCTTAGCAAAATTCTACCTAACATGAGGTTGCCATGAATTATATAGTCCAGAGATGAGGAAAGGGAGAAAGGGAAGCATTAAAAGAACAAGAGCTGCATACTGACACATGTGAAATAGAGCCAATGAAAGTGTGAACCAACAAGAGGACTTCTGAGTCTTGAATGCTACGGAAAACCTCATAAGCAGTTCCTTACTTTACCTCTACCTTGCATTCGAACTTCCGAGTTGTAAAACAACCCAGTGGTAGATGGAATTTGCTCCAGGACTTAAGAACCATAAATGACATAGCCGAGCCTCTACATCTTGTGGTTCCTATAATAGACAAAGTGCTAGTCTATAGGCCTTCTATTGTAAGAACCACCTTCCCTCTGTAACTTGATTTGTGCCACTATTAGAACCTCTACTCGGAATATTATTGCTTTTCAATTTTTGACTCATGTACTTTTAACTTGTTAGTTAAAATTGTGTCTTCTAGGCTGCAACACTTCCATGATACATCTTCAAGGATATGAACATGTACAGCTAAGCACAATTGATAACAGTGCATCTATATTCCAAAATCAATCTCCATAATAGTCTATGTGTTTCCTATTGCCAAAGGGTCCCTTTAGAGTAGTGAGAGAAGATCATCATCCTGAAACCAACAGCGTCCCTTTTCAGCAGGAAGTAGCTAAGAGAATACGCCATCCCCTTTTCCTTATGAATCAGGTGAAGTCTCTTTCAGGGAGGAGAGATAGGGAATGGTAAAGGACACACTGACAAAGGAGATTAATCAGAAGCACTGTGGCAATTGGACAATTAAAACAGACATTCGGGTGTGGGGGGAAGAAGAACGAACTGGGGAGGAGGGTAGAGAAAACAGTGCAACAATGAATGAATGAAAACCCAACATCTCTGTAAATGTTCATTAAAACTAATAAAATAAAAAAAAATACTTTAGAACATTAGTAACTATGCTAAGTACTTTGTAGCTGCTTTAAATAAACTCATTTTAATGACTCTGATTGACTAACAACATTGGGGGGGGGCTGAAAAAGGCCATACAAACATGCAAATTTATAAAATAGCAATTAAGGTGTTTCAGCAAGAAGGTACAGCCCTGGACATAACTCCCTGGTCCCTATACCAAGAAATTTGGATGGCAGTGACTTGACCAAATGACTAGAAAAGAGAGCCATATTTGTTGCCATTCCGAAAAAAGGTGATTCAATGGATTTTGGAAATTATAGAACAAAGTAATATCACACACAGGTAAACTCTTGCTGAAGATTATTAAAAGCATGACTGGAAATTCAAGCTGGATTCAGAAGAGGAAGAAGGAATATCATTGCAGATGTCAGATGGATCCTGGCTGAAAGCAGAGAATACCAGTTTACTATTGTTTTACTGATGTCATGAAGACTGGGATTATACTAAATCATGAATGACTTTGAGGAGAATGGGAATCCTACAACACGTAAGTGTGCTCATTCAAAACCTATTCATATACCAAGAAGCAGTTGTCTGAACAGAACCAGGAGTCACTGCACAGTTTAAAATAATGTGTGCTTAATTAAGTGTTGTAGCCTTTCTCCATACCAATTCAATCTGTATGCTGAGCATATCATTTGAGAAACTGGATTATATGAAGAAGAATGACATCAAGATTAGAGGAAAACTAAGCAACAAACTATGTTATGCAGATGATACAACTTGGCTTGTGCCTGACACAAGCTGTAATTATTTTAAACGGCTTCATATGCATGGAAAAGTTGAAAGGAAAAAAAGTGGTGTTGACAGAGTATATGATGGACTGCCAGGAGAACAAACAAATCTGTCTTGGAGGAACCAGGATGCTCCTTCGGGGAACACATACTTTTGCCTCACATACTTTGGGCATGTTGTCAGGTGGCACTAGATTTTAGAAAAAGACATCAGGCTTGGAAAAGCAGGTCAGTAAAAGAGAGGAAGACTCTCAGTGAGATAGATGGCACAGTGACTGCAGAAGTGAGCTTGAGCATAGTGGAGATCAGGAGGATGGTGCAGGATAGGGCAAGGTTTTGATCTGTTGCTCATAAGTCCTTGTTGACTAGATGGCGCCCAATGACAACAGTAAACTTGATGGCATGTATTGCATTAATTAGCATTTTATCTCTGCCAACAACCCTTTATTTGAATAAACTGGTTTGAGTCAACTTTAGCAAAAAGATACCGTTTCTGAGGACTAATGAAGTCTCTCATAGAATCCAAGCGGAGTTCAAGTGGTATAGTCTGTAGGGAATTGGACTGTGAACACAAAGAATACTTCCCTCTGGCAGTTTGAATCCACAGTGCCTCCTGAGGAGAAACATGAACAGTCTCCTCCCATGAGATTTATAGGCTCTGAAGATCGACTTGAGGGTCAGGTAGTAGTCAGTTGAGCTTGATAGCAATGAGTTTGATTTTATAGAATATAAAGAATTAGACGATAAAGGCTCAGAAAGGATGAGAGACTAGGTATCCTTTTACCAAGGGGTCTTTGGGCCATTTTTCTTCGAGAGCATTACCATTAATGTGACTCTCATATGAAGTGGACATCATAAAGTACATGAGTAAGTAAGGAGTTCCTGGGTAGCACACTCAACTAAGCACTCAATTACTAGCTGAAATGTTGATGGTTCAAACTCACCCAGCGGTACCTTTGAAAACAGGCCTGGTGATCTTCTTCTGAAAGGTCACAACCATGAGCCATATAGAACAGTTCTACTTTGCACACAGGGTATCACCATGATCAAAATCAATTGACAGGAACCAGTAACAGCATCTACATTTTGGTTCTCTATATTATAAACAGGGAACTTGGATGGCATAGAGAGTTTTCCTGTTAAATCTAAAGTCACACATCTCGCTGGCAGTTTGAATTCACCAGCAGCCCTGCGGGGGCAAGTTGAGAAATCTCCTTGCCAAGAGCTTTACAGTCTGGGAAACACAATGGAAGATCAGCTATTAGTTGGCTCTGGTGTGATTGTAATGAGTGAAATATTAATAAGTATAGAAAGCTTATCTGTTAATACAATTAATTTCAGGGACTCAAGTTGCTCTGTCCCAATATCAGTTTCAAGGAAAGTAACTTTAGCTTGTGCTGGCAACCCAAAGGCAGGTGGTGTGAATCCACTAGCTACTCCATGGAAGAAAGATGAATAATTGCCTCTATGAGATTTATTGCTTCTGAAAACCCACTGGAGTGTCACCTATGAGTCGATTCCACCACAACAGCACACATTTAATGAAACAGCACTTATTGAGCCAAAGTCACCTTTGAAAGAGCTAATGGTGGCCAGAGTGAGAAGATGACTTAGTCAAACATACTCTTTGGGTCCTGCATGAACAATTGACAGCAATGAATGTTCCTATTTTACAGAGGAGACAATAAAGGGATAGATATATTCAGTCACATGCTCAAGGTCACACCCTCAGATTAAAACTTAATACTTCTTTATCTGCAGTCTGCACTACTCCCCTGGTCTCTGTCTAGGGAGTATTAAGCTACTACCTTCTTCACTACTAGACCAATTGGCAATACTATGATAGATAGACAAGAGATTGTTAACAATTTAATCTTGCTTGCATCTACAATCAACACTCTTAACATCAGCAGCCAGGAAATCAAAAGATGAATTGCTGTGAAAGTCTACTGTCAGGGATGTCAGGGATCTCTCCAGGTGCACCAGGTCCAGGCCATAGTTTTTACAATTACTTGCTAAGCAGCTTAGAGTTAGTGATTAAGGATGCTATAAAAAGAATCAATGTTTTGTGTTGTGGTGATGGAGAAGAGACTTGGACATACCATAGACTGCCGAGAGAATAAACAAGTCTGTCCCGGAGAAGGTTAAAACCAGGAGGCTAGGATTTTGAAGCTCTGTCTCACATATTTTGGGCATGTTGTTAGAAGGGACCAGTCCCTGGAGAAGGGCATCATGCATGAAAGGGTCGGGGTGGGGAGTCAGTGCAGGTGAGGAATATCATGGATGAGATGGGTTGACTCAATGACTGAGGCAATGAGAGCAGGTGTGTCAGAGATGGTGAGATTGGCTTAGGATAGGGCAGGATTCGGAGTTATTGTGTGTAGGTCGCTATGAGACATAGTTGACTGCATATAACAAAAACAATAAGATTCCCATTAAAGTAGTTCTGGTGGATATAGTGGTAAAAAGCTGCACCTTTGGGATTGTACCAAAGGTACACGGTTTGAATCCACCAGCAGTTTCATGGAAGGATGGGAAATCTCCTCTCGTGTAATTTACTGCCTCTGAAAAATCACTTGGCAGTTCAGCTATGGGTTGGTTCTGACTCATTGGCACACAGCAACAACCTTCTAGTGAAATGTTGTGATGCTGTTCACTGGAGAACCCATAAATGATAAAGGACAGTAAGAATACAATGCTGTGCTAAGAGAAACTCCATAATAAATGGCGGATAAAAGCTGCAGTTCTCTTTCTCATTTTAAATTAGATTACACAGATCATTAAGCCAAGTGGTAATAGATTTTTAGATTTTTGGACAGAATGTACAGAAACTGGAAGTTTCGTTATTCAGGTGAAAACTAGATACTCAAGGTTAAATATGCTGCATCTAAATAAAAACTACCAACATTGGCCATATAGGAGAAAATGGAAAGTTTTAAGGCATTTATCTTGGATTCTTTTTACTGTATAATTATCTTCTTCATGCTATCTTTTTATAATGGAACCATCTATTTAATGTCTAAAAAAAATCCCCACAAAAGTAACAACCCACCAACACCAAAACCACCAAGAAATAATTTTCCAGAAGTAAAAGTTGTCTTGGCTTTGGTACTAATAATAATTTTCTTTATTATGAAATTCATTATCTCAGTGCAACTTGGGCTTTTTCTACTGAGAGCATTAATTGCAACTAGTCCAGCTTGGATGGTGGAATGTTGAGTGGAGTTCAGGAGTCTGTTCAGAAAATCCTGCAAGTTGTGATGTTTGTAGATTCTTTTAAAATATGCAACTTTGTCAGTGGATGTTCCTGAACAGGAAAGAGAATGTGATAGTTTTCCCTTTTCTGACCTTCTTTGGCCTCACTGCTACATGAAATGTTCCTTTATGTAGGGACTGTGCCTATCTTGTCACTATTTAGCCCCAGTGCCTAGCACAAAAAGTTAGATAAAATCAGTATTTCTCAAAGTGACTTGTGATTATTGTTGTGAATGATTGAATTGTAATTGACCCACGGCTGACCCTCCAGCAGGTTTATAGAGGCAGTACACTGCTTAGGATATTGACCATCTTTTGCCCACAAAGCAGCTAGTGTATTCAAACCTCATACGTTTGTGTTGGCAGCAAAACTCCTTACCACTAAGCCACCAGAACTCCCTGAAAAGTGACTTAATTTCTTGGAAATCTGACGCCTATTGCTGTCATAGTGTCTACTGTGACAGAAATAATATAAGTGGATGTCTTTGTTGCTGTTATGTGTTGTTGAGTGACCTGCAACTCATAGTGACCCTATGTACAACAGCTCTGAAGCCTGCCCTGTCCTGGCCTAGTCTCCCTGACTCCAACACACCTACCCCATTACCCCATCTCATCCGGGGACTTCTTCTCTTGCATTGTTCTTCCACCCTTCCTAGCACGATGTCCTTCTCCAAGGACCAGTCCCTCATGGCCATGGTGTGAGACAGAACTTAAAAATCCTAGGCTCCAAGGAGAAACTTGGTTTCACATTCTCCAAGATAGATCTATTTGTTTTCTTGGCAGTCTATGGTATGTTCAAGAGTCTTCTCCAGCACCATAACTCAGAGGCATCAATTCCTCTGTTATCCTTAGTCATTGTCCATCTCTCTGATGTACAGCAAGTAATTATGAAGACCATGGCCTAGATTAGGTACACCTTAGTCTCTAGATTGATGTTGTTGCTTCTCAGTACTCTGGAGAAGTCCCTGACAGCAGATTTTCTGAGCACAATTTGTCTTTTGATTTCTTGAGTACTGCCAACAGTGTGGATTATGGGACTAATAGGAAGACATAATAGTGTAAAAATGACAATCTTCCCAAAGTAATCTACATCTTTAATGCAATCCCAATACAGGTAACAAATTCATTTTTCAAGAAAATTGAAATTGTCAAATTTATTAGGAGAGAAAAGAGACCCCAAATAAGAAAAGCACTTCTGAAAAACAAAAACGAAGTGGGAAGCATAGCACACCTTGACCTCAAAACCTACTACACAGCAGTAGTAACCAAAATAGCATGGTACTGGTACAATGTTAGGCACATAGACCAGTGGAAAAGAATTGAGTACTCAGAAATGGTGCTGGCAAAATTGGACTTCCACTTGCAGAAAACTGAAGCAGGATCCACATCTCAGATCAAACACAAAAACCAACTCAAGATGGATCAGAAACCTAAAAATAAAACCTAAAATCATAAAGTTTATTAGAGACGAAGTGGGATCAAGCTTAGATGGCTTAGTTTATGGTATAAACAAACTGCCAAATACAGCCAGAAATGCTCCATCTGAAGAGGATAAAATTGATGAATGGCACCTTCTAAAGATTAAATCTCTGTGTGCACCAAAAACTTCCCAACAGAGTGAAAGGAAAACCTACTGATTGGGGGTGGAAGGGTGGGATTGGCAATTCCACCATTTCAGACAAGGCTTTCATATCAAAACCTTACAGAATCCTACAGGACCTCCACAAGCAAATGACTGATCACACAATCACAAAATGGGCAAAAGACATGGAAAGACTTTTCACAAAGGAAGATATTTGAATGGTCAATAGACACATGAAGAAGTATTCAAAATCACTGCCAGTAAGAGAGATGCAAATCAAAACCACAATGAGACAGTATCTCACTCCAATAGCAGTGGCATAGTTTAACAGGACAGCAAGTAATAAATATTGGAGAGGATGTGGTGAGATAGGAACTCATACATTTTTGGTAGGCTTGTAGAATGATACAACTACTTTAGAAGGCAATTTGGTATTGTCTCAAAAGCTGAACCTAGAAATTCTGCATGCCCCAGCTATTCCACTGCTTGGAATATACCCTGAGAAAATGAGAACTGAGGCACAAATGGAGACTTGTATGCCAATGTCCATAGCAGTGTTATTTACCATTGCAAGAAATGGAAACAGCCCAAATGTCCAACCACAATAGAATGGATTGAAAAACAATGATACATTGACACAATTGAATACCACCCAGCACACAGTAAATAATTACTTAATTTGGGAGGGACTGGAGAGCATTATGCTAAGTAAACTAATTCCGTCCTATAAGGACAGATATTATATAAGACTATTAATGCAGGGGTCGTGGTACTAGAGATATTGTAGCTGATGTTAGATGGATCTTGGCTGAAAGCAGAGACTACCAGAGGAATGTCTATCTGTGTTTCATTGACTATGCAAAGGCATTTGACTGTTTAGATCATAACAAACTGTGGCTGACTCTGAGAAGAATGGGAATCCCAGAACACTTGATCGTTCTAATGTGAAACTTATACTTGGACCAGGAGGCAGTCGTCAGAACAGAGCAAGGGAACACTGCATGGTTCAAAATTGGGAAGGGCGTACGCCAGGGATGCATCCTATCTCCATACCTTTTCAAACTATATGCAGAACAGAATATCCGGGAGGCTGGGCTCTATGAGGAGAAATGTGGGGTCAGGATTGGTGGACGATTTATCAACAATCTGTGTTATGCCGATGACACAACCCTGCTTACTGAAACTGAGGAGGACCTGAAGCACTTGCTGCAGAGTGTCAAGGACTGCAGCCTGCAATATGGATTGAGGCTCAATGTCAAGAAGACAAAGATTCTCACCACTGGACCAATTGGCAGCGTCAGGATGGATGGTGAAGAGATTGAGATTGTACACAGCTTTAGTTTGCTTGGCTCCATAGTCAACAGTCTTGGCACCAGCAGCCAGGAAATTAAAAGGCGCATTGCCATGAGAAAGTCTGCTGTTAGGGACCTCTCCAAAGTGCTGAAGAGCAGTGGTGTCTCTCTGGAGACTAAGGTGCGTCTGATACAGGCCATAGTCTTCGCAATCACCTGTTATGCACCAGAGAGTTGGACAATGACCAAGGAGGATAGAAGGAGAACTGATGCCTTTGAGCTGTGGTGCTGGAGAAGAGTACTGAGAATACCATGGACTGCTAGGAAAACAAATAGATTTGTCCTGGAGAGGGTTAAACCGGGTGGCTCCTTGGAGGCAAGGATTCTCAGGCTCCGTCTAACTTACTTCAGACATGTAGTGAGGAGAGACCGGTCCTTGGAGAGGGACATCATGCTTGGCAGGGTGGAGGGATGGCGCAGGAGAGAAAGGCCCTCTATGAGGTGAATTGATTCAGTGACTGGGATAATTGGGATGGGAGTGTCAGAGACAGTGCGATTGACACAGGACAGAGCGGAGTTTAGGGCTGTTGTACATAGGGTCGCTATGAGTCGCAGGCGACTCGACGGCACATAGCAACAACAACAACAACAACATTAATGTAGAATGAGTATACAAGGATCCAAGGAGGGGGGAGTGTTGGATCAGAGGGTGAAGATGGGCAGGGAGTGGAGTGGTTAATCATAGAGTCACACAATTTGATGGAGGGAGGGAGAAGTGCGTGAAGCAAATGGGAAAGATCTGATGTGAAAAACAGTGTATATGAACTTTGTAAATAAACCAGTATAATAAAAAAAAGAAACAAAGGAAAAAATGAAATAGCTGATAACTTTAATATTTTCTCCATCTATCAGGATGCAGTCTATTGGTCCAGTGGTGTGGATTTGCTTTCTTGATGTTTGGATGTAATCTATATTGAAGGCTGTAATCTGATCTTTCCCAGTAAGTGCTTCAAATCTTCTTTGTTTTCTGTAAGATTAAATCATCTTCATAACACAAAATGTTGATTACTCTTCTTCCAGTTCAGATGCTACATTCTTTATATAGTTAAGCCTTCTGAATAATTTG
>NW_006399969.1:2843306-2849595 GCF_000299155.1 Elephantulus edwardii
ACCTTTTAATTTCCTGGCTACTGGTGCCAAGAGTGTTAGCTGTGGAACCAAGCAAACTAAAGCTGTGAACAATCTCAATCTCTTCACCATCCATCCTGATGCTGCCAATTGGCCCAGTGGTAAAACCAGACTGAAGAGATATGGAAAAAAGTCTACAACTCAGACACACACCTTTCCTAATTTTAAACATGCAGTGTTCCCTAATTCTATTCTGAGAAGTGCTTCTTGGTCTAGGTTTCACATGAATACAATTAAGTGTTCTGGGATTCCTATTGTTTTCAGTGTTATCCACAATTATTTTTTAAATAAAATTTTTATTTTATACTGATTTACTTACCAAGTTTTTATATATTCTTTCTCACACATTATCTTTCCCATTTCCTTACCCCATTCCTCCCTCTACCCACAAAATTGTGTGACCCTATGCTGTAATAATGCACATAAGCAAATGCCTTTACATAATCAATAACCCCCAAATATACATTTGTTGACAGACCATGGTGTATATACTCTTTACCAACACCATAACACAATTCAAAAGAATGTATTCTTCTTTTGTTTTCTTCATTCTTTGTTCAACTTTCAGATGCATATGAGCATGTAAATGAAACTTTTTGTTGTTATGTGCTATCAAGCCAGAACTGACTCATAACTGACTCTTCAGCATATTTTCAGAAACTGTAAATCATAAAAGTTAAACTTGCTTGCCTTTAAATTAGGTCATTGGGTGAAAGGATAGAGATCAGATCGATGGCCTATGTACCCAAATTTCTTTCATTTTACAGGAAAGCACTGTTTCCTTTTGGTCTGTGTTTTTCCAGACTGCAACAACTAAAATTCTCTGCTGTTGACTTGATTCTGACTCATAGCAACCCTCTCTCAGGTTTCAGTTATTTAAATTGTAGGAGGAGACTGCTGATCTTTCTTCTGCAGAACATGAGTGAATTTGAACTGCTGTCTTTCTGGCTAGTAGTGTATCATGCTACACATTAAACTATCAGACCACGTTCGAATGACTTTAGGATTTGTGTGTATGGTCATTTTTCTCATTCCTCCCATTAACAAGGGACTGAAATGAAAAGTATTTAGGAACTATTGTCTTTAACCATTGTGTAACTTTCAACTAAAAAAAAATATTTAAAAATCTGTATTAAGTTAAAAGACATTTAGTGTTGATTTGATGTTCCTGTGTTTCCCAAAATCAAGCCATGAGCTCCCAAATTCAGTCATAACAATGACTGCCCCTTACTTAAATTCTTCTCCTACTTTCTTGTCCATTTCATGTTTAGTTTGTTTGTTGGTTTGGGGTGTGTGTGTGTGTGCGCGCGTGCGTGTGTGTGTGTGTGTGTGTGTGTGTGTGTGTGTGTGTGTTTAATCTCTTTTAAGTGTGTAAGGAGCCAATGCACCGCGAGGGTGGTCAAGTGTGACTTCTACCTACTGCATAAAGGGAACATGTCCCCATCAATAATACTCATAGCAGAAGACAGACAGCTGTTAGGTCAGACATGCTGCCACCCATCTCACCTGCCTTGCTCCTGCACCTATTTCCACCAATCATTGGGTTGGATAGTTGTCATTGACTCACAGACTTTACACACTTATGGTAGCAAGAGCAGGGTTTATTAGGGAAAAATGTTGGAGAGTGGGGGAGAAATATCTCACAATGCAAGTCTAGGTTTAGTTCTGCAGACTCAAGCCATATTAACTGTAAAACACAATTCCTTAATTAGTACAAGTCCTGGTTTCAGTTCAGCAGCATAAATTCAAGAAGCCTCTTGTTTGCTCAGTCATCCAGCAAGGTTTGTCTCAGCAAAGCCAGCTGCTTCTTCAAACGTCTGCAAGAATATAAAATTCTTTAATTATGGCCTTTATCTCAGGGCTCCACCTTTACACAGTTCTTCCTTAGCAATACCACAGTCTATCCACCACTGTCACCAAGGTCTTGCCACTTGGGTTTCATGCTCACTAGAGCCTTGCTTCAACCTCCCTCAAATCTTGGTCCTCAGTGTAGGAAGCGCACACTCTCTCTCTCTCTCTCTCTCTCTCTCTCTCATCCTAGTCCCATAGCTGTTGATGATTTGCAAGACCATATGTCTGCAATTAATGTAGTGGGAGACCAGAGAGGACTAACATAATGGCTAAAAAAGCCAACTTGTAAGCTAACACCAAAGTAAGACATTATTAGGCTTATATTTTGCTTATAATGTCACAGAGATAAAGAAATAAACAACCTCAACATTCTTCCTAATCATTTGTTTACTGAGTCAAATTCTAAAACCAGTCACAATGGTCTTTCTGAATATTGCCATGTACTTGATAGCACATGTCTTCCTCTCACTTAGGGATTGAACTGTATCTTCTAATATCTGGACATGTGACCCTGTTTGTAAATAGGAATTTTCTTTTTTTGTTAATAACGTTATGCTTGAACAGGGTGAGTCTCAATTTAATCCCTTTTGAATGATGTCTTACAAATAGCGAGTAGAATAGACACAGAGAGAAATAGGGGAAGATGACAACAGATTCCTCTGCAAGTCAAGGATTAACCAGGACTACAGACAAAGAAAGACTTTCCATTAGAGCCAGTGTGCTATCTTGGACCTCTAGTCTCCCAAATGATGAAATAATAAATGTTTGTTCTTAAAAGCCACCCAGGGATCTTTTTGGTTGGAAGTTGTTTTATTACCTTTTCAATTTCTTCTTTTGTAATGGGTCTGTTCAGGTGTTCAACTTCAGTTTGTGTCAGTTTAGGTAGGTTGTGAATTCCTAAGTATTTGTCCATTTCCTCTAGGTTTTCACATTTGTTTGGGAATACTTTTTCATAATATTCCAACAGTAGCCTTTTTACTTTAGTTGGTTCTCTTGTGATGTTGCCCATTTCATCTCTTATTTGGATTATTTGTGTCTTTTCCTTTGTTAGTTTTGCTAGTGGTTTGTTGATTTTATTGACCTTTTCAAAGAACCAAGTCCTAGTTTTGTTAATGGTTTCAATTGTTAGTAGATTTTCTATTTCATTTATTTCTGCTCTAATTTTTATAATTTTAGGTTTTTTTGATGGCGTCAAGTTTTCTTGCTGTTCTTTTTCATTTTGTTGGAGATATTGGGTTAGAAAATCAGTGGTCATTTTTTTCTGGCCTTTTGATATGTTTGCTTATTGCTATAATTTGACCTCTAATTACTGCTTTAGCTGATTCCCAGAGGTGTTTTCACTGTCATTTGTTTCAAGAAATTTTTCATTTCATTTTTTTATTTCTTCTAGTACCCACTCATGTTCAAGCAAAGTGTTGTTGAGCTTCCAAATGTATGTTTTTTTCTCCTTTATCCTCTTGTTATTAATTTCTAATTTTGTAGCATTGTGGTCTGAAAAGATGCTTTATATTATTTCTATGTTTTTAGACTTATTGATGCATGCTTTGTGACCTAAAATGTGATCTATTCTGGAGAATGTTCCATGCACATTGGAGAAGAAGGTATACTGTGTTTTTTTGGGTGCATTAGCCTATAAATATCTATGAGGTCGAGTTGGTTTATTGTGTATTTTAATTCTTGAATATCTTTGTTGAGTTTCTTTATCGTAGTTCAATTTTTTCTTGTGTATTGATGTCTCCAACTAATACAGTGGTGTTATCTATTCCCTTTTTCAGTTTTGTTAATGCATGTTTTATATATTTTGTAGCTCTATCATTATGTACCTAGATATTTATTATTTTTATCCTCTTGTTCTATTGACACTTTAACACTCTACATGGACCTTCCTTGTCCTTTATGATGGTTTTTACATTGAAATTTATTTTATCAGAGATTAATGTCACTACTCCTGATTTTTTTCTGGTTGCCATTTGTTTGGTATATTTCCCCCCACTGTTTTATTTTTAGGTTGGTTTTTTTTTTAATCTTTATTTTTTTTAGGTGTGTCTCTTGCAGACAGCATAATGATGGCTTTTGGGTTTTTTTTTTTAATCCAATCTGGTACTTCTTTCCTCTTCAGTGGTGCATTTAAACCATTTTACTTTCTGTGTGATTATTGAGAGGCAAGGTTTAATTACTATCATCTTGCTCTTTTTAGTGTTGTTGCTAGTTACTTTGGCTCATCCTGCTTTCTGTGGAACCTCTGTTAGAAGGTTATCCCTCAGTGTTTCCTGCAATGCTGGTCTTGGCTTTATGAACTCCCTTAGGTTCTATTTTTCCTGGGAATATCTTGATATTTCCTTCATATTTGATGGACAGTTTTTCTGAGTACAGTATTCTTGGTTGACAGTGTGTTCTTTGAGTGTTTGATATATGTCATTCCATTGTCTTCTTGCTCACATGGTTTCTGCAAAGAAATTGGCACTTAATCTTTTTAAAAAAATATTTATCTTTTATTTAAGTACAAAATTGTTGGAATGATACTAAATAGAAAAACAAAGTAAATATTTACAAAAACATCAATAACACTGAAGTTACATATAAAACAATGCAGTTAAAGTCTTAAGATTCACAAGTTGAATTATGGAAATGTCACAACATGGATGTAACAGCTCACTATTGAGCATGACATTGAGGGGAAATGTAAGATCCAAGACAAGATAACAAAAAATGTGTCAATTAATTATTCTTCTTTTTCACTATTCTGTATTCTGGTGCTCTACAAGAATTAGCTCTTTGGGAGGTTAAGATTTAGAGGGAACCGAATGGAACAAGTCAAGGGTTGAGATAATCATATGATAGGTCCAATTTACTTCATTCTATTGACTATGTTGTAGAATCAAGGTGGGTTTTGTTATAATATTTGAAGGCTATGAGCAATTTTTCATAAACACACTAGACTCTGAACAGCGAGAAATTGTATTAGAATTACAATGTTCTACTCAATGAAGAACTACTTACAAAATTAAGATAAAAGATAATTGTGCTCATTTTTTACACATTGAAAGTAGTAAAGGGACCAAAGCTTAATCAAAGTGTTCAATTTTATCTTAATAATGAATAAGCAAACTACTTTAGCTGAAGTAAGCACACAAGTTTCTCTAGAGTTTAGAACTTATAAACAGATTTTAAAGACAGACCAAAAAGGGACATAGCAGAGAAAAAAACCCCACAATGTTAATGTCCTTACTTACATGACAACGTTAAAAAATATTATGAGGATAACTTGGGCTCTAACTACTCCACTCTGATGATTCTAGGTAAGAAAATATCTTCCAGACTAATTCAGAAGGGATGAAAATAACAACTTTTTAAAACCACTATTGGGTTCGAGATGTCCCAATAAAATGATCATCACGCATTTTAAAACTGGTCATCTTCATCAGATTCTTCAATGTATTTGATAGGTTTCTTAGTTCGTCCAGATTTTGCCCGAGGAGCCACATTTGAGTCTAAATCCACCTGAAAGTCACTGCTCTCCCCCTTGGATTTTTTGCTTATCACTGCTTTAGAAATAATTTTCTCAAAATTAGTGTCAGAATCATCAGAAGTAGATGGCTTTCTTTTGCAAGAACTTCTGGGTTTGACAGGACCAAGCTTTTTTTGGAGTTGTTATTGTTTATTGTTATGTTCTGTCGAGTCGCTTGCGACTCATAATGACCCTATGTACAACAGCCCTAAACCCTGCTCTATCCTGTACCAATCACACTGCCTGTGACACACCCATCCAGATTATGCCAGTCACTGAATCAATCCACCTCATAGAGGGTCATGCCTCCACCCTCCCAAACATGATGTCCCTCTCAAGGACCAGTCCCTCCTTACAACATGACCAAAGTATGTCAGAATCCTTGCCCCCAAGGAGCAACATGTTTTAACCCTCTCCAGGATGAATCTGTCTGTTTTCTTGGTAGTCCATGGTATATTCAGTTCTCTTCTCCAGCACCACTGCTCAAAGGCATCAATTCTCCTTCTGTCCTCCCTAGTTATTGTCCAACTCTGATGCATAACAAGTGATTGCAAAGACCATGGCCTGTATCAGGCTCACCTTAGTCTCCAGAGAGACACCATTGCTCTTGAGTACTTTAGAGAGGTCCCTAACAGCAGACTTTCCCATGGCAATACATCTTTTAATTTCCTGGTTGCTGGTGCCAAGAGTGTTGATCATGGACCCAAGCAGGTTAAAGTTGTTAACAATCTCAATCTCTTCACCATCCATCCTGATGCTGCCAATTGGTCCAGTGGTGAAAATCTTTGTCTTCTTGACATTGAGCCACAATCCATACTGAAGGCTGCAGTCCTTGACCCTCTGCAGCAAGTGCATGAGGTCCGCTTCAGTTTCAGCAAGTAGGGTTGTGTCATCTGCATAACGCAGATTGTT
>NW_006399969.1:2850459-2852534 GCF_000299155.1 Elephantulus edwardii
TTTTGATGTAGGTGTCAGAATTCAAGCCAGAATCTGTTTTTGGCTGCCTTTGGAACAGCCCTTTTTTTTAATGCCTGTAATACAAGTGGAACACTGACTTTTGGCCATTGTCTTCTTTACTGTGACATTCTTTGTAGAGACTGGGTTTATAATTTCATTTTCAGCTGGTAAATCAACATCAACAGGTATGCTTGAAGAAAGTGGTTCACTGTTCTTTGATTTTGTCATCATCATCATCATCATCATCATCATCAAGGTCCATTCCTAATTTGGCCTTTTTCTGAGGCTTCAGTTCTTTTTTAGTATGTTTTGGGGAAACTTTGGCCTTAGGTGGACTACTAGCATCTGATGGGACAAAATCTTCATCTTCACTTTTTTCATCAAAATCTGAGAAATCGTCCTCTGAGTTCAAAGCTACTGTCAGACCAGGGATTTCTTTTCTTTCCTTTTTGATGACTTTAAATGGCAAGGTAGTTTGTTTCTTGGTCTTGGCACCTGGTTCTCTTTTTGGTTTTTTTCTTTAATCTTTGTTTTAGACCATCTAGTTCCATATTGCCCTCTTGAGGACTTCCTTCACTATTTTCACTCTTAATTCTCCTTTTAACTTTCTTTTCTGCCTCTGCTTTCATCTCTATAGTCACTTGGGAAATGACTCTTCTGACAGATGGAGAAGGCAAAATTTAGACCATTTGGGCCTTTTCTCCCTTTCCTTTCCCTCCTTTTCCAGAAATTCTGACTTGTTCATCTTGTTTTTCCTTGGCTTCAACAATATCTTGTTCTTCAATAAAAGCAACCAAGTCTTCTTTCCAAAAATCAGATGGACTTTTTTTTTCCTTTAATGTTTCAAGCTCTTGCTCCTTTTCATTTCTTAGTTTACACAGTTCTTCTTTCTTCTCCTTGGTTAGATACCAAAGCAGTATATTCACAAGGTAATTGAAGGTTGGTCCAGAATCTGTTACAGAGACACCCTTTTCAGTTTCCTTTTCATTGTCACTTTCTTGGTTTTCTTCTTTATCTGGAACCCTCTGCTGATCTTCTTTCCAAATCTTTACTAGATCTGAATCATACCCTCTTTGAATTAGAACTTTAATCAGTTCTTTCTTAGGTTTATTTTCAATGCCATCTATTTTCTCTAGGATAAATTGAGCTTGATTGTTCAGTTTAGCAGATTCAGCACCAAGCATTCATAGAAGGCATTCTTTTTGTAGTCCATAATATTTAAGCCTGAGTTCAAAGAAGTCTCTTAGAATATCCAGTGCTGTGTCATACTTCTTTAAGCAACTACATGGTCAAAAAGAACCACAGAGTTGCAAGTGAGACTAGTTTGGAGCTTGAAGACTTTGTGTAATCCAAATCTCTCTGCCTCTGCGAGTTTTCCTTCAGTCATCTTCACAACAAACTTCACAGTGGTATCAGTATGATATTCCCTATAGTCTCTTATGAGAGGAGGTGTCTCCTCAGTGCTATTAAACATGGGGGTACTTAATCTTAAATGCTCTCCCTTATAGGTTAGTTTTTGTTTCCCCCTTGCTGATTTCAGAATTCTCTCTTTATCTTTTGTTCTGGCAAATTTGACTATGATATGTCTTGGGTTTTTTTGGGTGCGAGTCTATTCCATATGGTGTTCTCTCAGCTTTTTGAATTTATATTCTCTCATTCTTCATTATGTCTGGGAACTTTTTTCTTAGTAGTTCTTCCACAACTTTTTCAGTGCCTTTACTTGCTTCTTCCTGTTCTGGGATTCTGTTGATGCTCATGTTATTTATCTTGATGGTATTCAACATTATTCTTTCATGTTCTTCTTTTTCCTTCCTTTTTGATTCTACTTTTTGCTCTAGCAGATCAGTGGTGACAATTCTATCTTCTGTCTCACTGGTTCTCTGTCCCATCTCTTACTGTTCATGTGACCTTCCATCATGTTGACAACATCTAAAACATTGAACTTCATAGGTTGGATTGTGGTTTCTTGTTTTTCCAAAGCTTCTAATGCCTCATTTGTTTTATCTGCATTGATTTGGATTGCTTTTTAAGGTCCTCCTGGTTTTTTGCTTGCAGTGTCCTGTAATTCTTTACAT
>NW_006399969.1:2853396-2866061 GCF_000299155.1 Elephantulus edwardii
TGGCATCAGCCAGCCACTCCCCAGTGTGTGTGTGGTGTCAGGAAGCAGCTCCCAAGCACAGGCCCAGCGTCAACAAGTCACTTCCCAGCATAGGCCTGATGTCAGCAAGCAGCTGCCCAGCATGAGTGTGGCATCAGATTGCAGCTCCCTGGCACATGTGTGGCCACAGGAAGCAGCTCCTTGTTGCATCATGGGCCAGCGTCATCAGGCAGCTCCCTGGTGTGGGCCTGGCATCAGGAAGCAGCTCTCCGGTGCGTGCATGGCATCAACATGCAGCTCACCAGCATGTGCCGAAAGTTGCTTCTGATTTCTCTTACTTAAACTGCAACGGTCTGTCTGTGCTGCCAGCCTGTCTCTGAATGAATATTTTAAAGAGAAAAGCAAACCATGAGGTGGGGGGTGGTAGGGTGGAAAATGTTCAGTGATGATTGAACGGAAATCCAAGTTTTTTGTAAACTCATGAAAATCACAATTAAATTTAATTTTCTTGAAAAAATAAAAGACATAATGTTGGGAAAGGTAGAGGATCAGCAAAATAAAAGAAAATCCTGAAGAAGGTGAATTGACACAGTGACCTTCACAAAGGGTTGAGCATGTTAGAGACTGTGATGGTAGTGCAGGATAGGATAATATTCTGGTCTGTTCATAGGATTGGTATGCTTTCTAGTTGATTCAGTGAGATCTTCAACAATTTAAGATACTGGAAGTCCAAATTCAAGAGGTCAGCTTCAAGAGAAAGTGCTCCTTCTCTATCTCTGTTGCTTGTGGAGGAAAGTCCTCCTTTCCTTTTGCCTTTGTAGGTCAGATATGCCTTGGAGATTTCAGTGTACTGGTCTTTCCTGGTATTTGAGCATCCTCACAGAGAGGTCTATGTCCAAATCAATGCACTCCATTTCTGGCAATTATTTCTTGCTGGCACTGAGGTCTCCCTATCTCTTGGTTCATTTCTCTCTCAGTTTTAGTAAAATAAAAGATATTACTCATAGGCTACACACCAAGGAAATTTCCTTTATGTTTCATTTCACCTTTAATTCTTTTATAAATATTTGTCTCATCAGATTATGGTGGATCAATATATTACTTCCTCATTACTTCATTGTTCTTGTTATGTGCCATTGAGTTCATTGCAACTCATAGCAACCCTTTGTACAATAGCCCTGAATTCTTCTCTATCTTGAGCCAGCCTCATTGTCTCTGACACACCTACCCCTATTACCCCAGACACTGAGCCATCTTATCCACGATCTTCATCTCTTGCATTGTCTCTCCACCCTTCTAAGTGTGATGTCCCTCTCCAAGGACTGCTCCTTCCTTGCAACATGCCCAGTATATGTCAAAGCTTCAGAATCCTTGCCTCCAAAAAGCAGCCTGATTTCACCCTCTCCAGGATGTTTTTTTTTCTTCTAACAGTCTGTTCAATACTCTTCTTCAGCACCACAACTCAAAGGCATCAATTCTCCTTCTATCATCTTTAGTCATTTCCCAGCTTTCCGATGCATAACAAGTAGTTGCGAATACCATGTTCTGGATAAGGCACATCTTACACTCCAGACTGACACCATTGCTTTTCAGTACTCTGGAGAGGTCCCTGACAGCATATTTTCTCAAAACAATTAATCTTTTTATTTCCTTGCTGCTGTTACCAAGAGTGCTGATTGTGGAGCCAGACAAACTAAAACTCTTAACAGTCTCAATCCCTTCACTTTCTATCGTGACGCTGTCAATTGGCTTATTGGCGAGAATCT
This sequence comes from Elephantulus edwardii, assembly GCF_000299155.1. Lineage (NCBI taxonomy): Eukaryota > Metazoa > Chordata > Mammalia > Macroscelidea > Macroscelididae > Elephantulus > Elephantulus edwardii. The sequence continues at coordinate 2,855,142 of NW_006399969.1, forward strand.
TTGTTTTCTAGATGTTTAGCTTCAATCCATATTGAAGGCTGCAGTCCTTAACCTTCTGCAACAAATGCCTCATGTCTTCCTCAGTTTTGACAAATAAGGTTGTGTCATCTGCATAATGCAGGTTGTTGATGAGTCTTCCTCCAAGCCTGATACCACATTTCTCTTCATAGAGCCAGCCTTCCAGATGATCTGTTCTGCATACAGATTGAAAAGGTGTGGAGGTAGGATGCATCCCTGTCATATATCTTTCCTGATTTTTAATCATGCATCATTGCATACAAATACTTTTAGGCAACACAATTCAATGCATGTAAGGTAGATTAGTTGCTCACAATTTTCCTTAATAGAATTTCAGAAGACTTTTATGTGCAGAAAAGTGAAGCTGTCTTAACACAAGTTGTTAATGAGACTTCCTACAATCCTGACCTCACATACCTTAAAAAAAATGCAGCTTCTTTAATGATTTTCTCAGCATGCAGATTGAATAGGTATTGAGAAAGGATTCAGTCCTTACACAAAACTTTCATGATTTTAAACCATGCAATGTTTACCTCTCTTCCATATTTCCTTTCAAGGAAGAAGGTCTGCACCTTTGAGATATAACTTTCTAATGAATCCATCTTTGCTTTTTACCTTCAAAAAAAACAATCAAAAAATCGTGCATTGTTTCCTTGTTCTGTAATGAACAACAGTCTCTTGATCTAGGTATAGTTTTCACATGAACACAATTGAGTGTTCTGGGATTAATCCTCTTATAAAGGGTTCCCCATGGGGCATCATTGTTCACATCTACCAGACTTTGGCTTTCTTACCTTAGGTTTCTCAATAATATTGGTTGAGACCTGGACATAGTCACATACATATTGTTGGTCCATCAAGTTGGAACTTAATCATAGCTGGGTTTTCAGAGGCAATTATTTGCACAGGTGGAGCTTGCTTATCCTTCTCCCAAAGAGCAGCTAGTGGATAGTGACAATGGAAAAAAATGAACCTTATTTATTATGTTTAAGTTCTATGCACATTTGTCTGTGCTGTGAGAAATTAGTAGTGGCTGAAGAAAATTGTCTATTTTCTTCAGAATTTCTTCTCACTTCCTCGGAAGGTTACTTACAGACTTACTCAGGTGGATTTATTAACTGCTCTTTCTGGATTCCTATAACATCCCTTGACATCTGACTTTCACCCCTTGCTGGGTTAGTACAGTGGCTTCAGTCTCCTCAGCTGGGCTCTGAGTTTCTGCTGGGTAGTGGTGATTCATCTCCATGGACTAGGGGTCACCAGATGTCTGCCACTTGGGACAGGCACATACAGGGTCTGCCAAATGAGTCAGTATGTGGATAAAAGGGAGCTATAGGTGAGTGCTGGGTCTAAAGAAACAATATTCAAAAGCTAAGGATATATTAACTTGATTTAACTTTTATCTTGAAAAAAAAACTTGTCTCTGAATTTATCTTGAAAAAATATGTCTTCTTCTCTGGAGAAGAAAAGCATATCCAAATAAAAAGGGTGGTTACACCAGCAAATGGCAAAATGCTACTTGAAAATGAGTTAAATGTGATGGCTTTTCTGTGGTTATGTTGATTGAGATTCTCTGCTAGATTAGAATGAACGAGTATTATGTTTGTCATCTTGGAAATGCTTGTCACATGGTGAAACCAGTGCTGTGTGTATTAGCTGTCCTCACAGGATTGCCTAGTGTGACATGTTTCCTCCTGGAGAGATGTGTCTCTGTAAAGCGGTCTGGGAAAGACAGGAAATTTGGCTCTTAGTCAAACAAATCACTGTAAAATTTCCAAATTTTCAGTTTTGGGGCTCTTGTGACTTATTTTTACTTTTTCTTCTTACCCTTTAAGTATCTGTGATAAGAAGTGTCAGAGATGAGAATTTTAGGTGGTCATCTTTAGATGGCAGCTTGGACTGAAATATTTCTCCTAGATACCTTATAGCCCCGTGAGTTTGGATAGCTTCAGTTAGGTGTACTGGGCTTGCAGGGATAGATTAAGGATCTGGAAGCACCTTTAATATTTGTGTTCTGTTTTGATGGGGTGTGTGTGTGTGCGTGTGTGTGTGTGTGTATGTGTGATAGAGACAGAATGAGAAAGAGAGGAGAGACTGAAACAGCCTGGAAGAGAGACAGAGATCTGCTATTGTCTGTTTTCATGAAAGACAGAATGGGAAGTCTACCATTAGCTTGAAACAGCTATTGGAACTGTAAGGGTTGTTGGCTCCCTGGAGGGACTCACCAAGCACAGCTGGCTTATGGGTAACTGGCAAAAGCAGCTGCTTAACACAAGCATTCTCAGAACTTGTGTCAGGGTTTGCCATGCTGAGTAATGGCCCTTTCTTTCTCTGACTGAAGGGAATATTTCCCTGAAGTTTCTGATTCCCGAGAGCAAAGGGCTCTTGGGAATAGTGGTTTGTTGAGGCCTCATGTTTTGTTTTGTTTTCATTTATTATTAATTTCAATGAAAATTTACAGAGACTTTGGATTTCCATTCATTGCTGCACTTTTCTCCCCTCCCAACCCTCCCCCCTAGTACACTACCCTCTTGGAAAAGTAAAAGAAAAATTCTTTCATTGTTTTACAAACCCTCCCCCAGATCCACTCCACTATTCAGCCTTTGCTCTGGACTCCTGTCATGACAAAAATACCTAATCACATATCCTTTTTAAACAGTTTTCTCCCTCATCTGTTTCAATGCAGTATATATTACTAAACCCATCTTTCTCAGTCTCCCACCAATCCCGATGTCAGTCCTGTTTTACAACAGTGAGGCCTCATGTTTTAAACTTAATCACTAATGGCTCACTTTGAACAGATTTACAGTCATCCTCTGAGATCAAGTTTAAAATGGAGAGCCTTGGTTGGTCCTTTGGGATGGTATGATGATGACAGGATGGGGAAGCGGACTGTAGAAGTTCAACCTGACTTACGTCTCCATTTGGTTAGGTGTTGATGGACTCCTGACTGTGAAAGTTGGAAGAAGGTGGCCCAAAGGTTCTCAGGCCTACAGGTATGATATATGGTGGCAAAGTCTTCTCTCTCCTGAGATATTTATATTGTTGTTGTTATATGCCATTGAGTTGATTGGAACTCATAATGATCTGCTTCATAATAGCTCGGAACCTTGCTCTGAGCCAGTCTCACTAACTCTAACACACCTACTCCCATTACTTCAGCCACTGTGTCAACCCATCTCATGCAGGGGCTTCCTCTCTTGCACTGTTACTCCACCCTTCCAAGCATGATGTCCTTCACAGACTCATCCCTTCTGGCCGTGTGCCCAAAGCATGTAAAACAGAGTTTTAAAATATTTCCCTTCAAGGAGCAACCTAGTTTCACTATTAATTATTATTAGTTTCCAGCCAAATGATAACTATATTGTGTAAAAAAGCAATTCCCAGTCCCTACTCATTTGAAAATGAGAAATAAATAACATTTTCTTTATAACTGAGCAAGTGTGTTTAGTGCTTCTAGTTAGCTCTGTATATCAGAGAAACAGAAAACTGTTATTAAGAGACTAATGCTTTGACCTTAGCTTTACTTAGGCCTGAAACTTTCCTTTGTTTTGAAAGTCATTCTTGGTTTCTTTTCCTCTATTTCCTTTCTTCCTTATCAATAGTAGAAATAGCTGAGTTATAGTCTAAGCCATGGCATTTTTGGACTTTGGCGACCTGAGACTGATTTTTTATTTGACTACTAATAGTTGTTGTTGTTATGTGCTGTCGAGTCAATTACAACTCATAGCAACTCTATGAATGACAGTGTGGAGCCATGCCCTATTTTGTGCCGTCATATTCTCTGATAATGCTTGAGCCCATTGTTACAGTTACTTTATCAATCCATCTTGTTGAGAGTCTTCTTTTCTTTCTCTGCCCCTCCACCTTTCCCAACATGACATCCTTTTCCAAGGACTGGATTTTCCTAACAACATGCCAAATATGTGACATGAAGTTTTACCATCCTTGTCTCTACAAAGCACCTTGGTTGTACTTCCTCCAAGACAGATTTGTTCTTTTGGTAGTTCATGAGATATGCACTACTGTTTGCCAGTACCACAATTTAAAGGCATATTCTTTAGTCATGCTACTTAGTAAGTAGTATGTTAATTTTATTATTGGGTGCTGTTGTGTCTCTTCTGATTCGTACTAATGAGTGCAGTAAGCTTTCTCATGCTGTATTTTTATGGGAACAGATTAACAAGACTGTCATGTGCAGAGTGCAGGGTAAGTTTGCTTGTTTTAGTTTTTGGACAATGAATAAGGAGTACAGAAAAAAACACACACCCCTGAAACCTTTGATCTGTGGTGTTGAAGAAGAGTACTGAATATGGACTAGCAGGAGAATGAAGAGGCCTTCTTTGAAGAAGTGCAGCCAGAGTGCCCCTTGGAGAAAAGGATGGTGAAGCTTCATCTCTCATGCTTTAGACATGTAGCTAGGATATGCCATTCCTTGGAAATGGACATCTTGCTTGAAAAGGTGTAGGGTAAGTGAAAGAGAGGATGACCTCCTGCAAGCCATACTGAAAGAGATAGATTGACACGGTGACTACAGTGGGGTCAAGTGTATCAAAGATGAAGATGATGAAACAGGGTAGGACAGTGTTCAGCTCTGTTGTTTGTAAGGTCACTGTGAGTCATACTAGATTTGACAGAACCTAATAACCATCACCACCACCACAGTAGTCTTTTTGTAGCAGCTGAACACTTAATTCTTTTACCTCCAAGACTCCTGGGTGTATTAATTTAGTGTACTAACTAGAAGAGGCAAGTCATTGTTCTCTTTTAGCCTTAATTATTCATCTATATACAATGGCAGTAGTTGTAATTATGCTACCAAATTGTATGAAAGGTAAATGAGATATCACAGAGCACGGAAGAGACACCAACTAAATGGTTAAGTGACTATCTTTGAAGAAGATTGAGTCTTGATCTTAGCTAACAGTAGACCAAGGAGAGATTCTTAGAGACTTCTTTCCTGTTGCCAGATGGTTTTTTAACACACTTGGATGTTGGTTAGTAAGGCAATAGTGATCTGAATTATTAATGAAATACTTCCCTTTTTGATCCCTAAGAAATGTCTGCACATATAATGTGTTCTCTGCGTGTGTATGTCTGTGTGCACCTTGCAGATTGTATGACTGAGAATGTAGTTTGGTGTCATCCAGACCATCCTGCTGAAAACATGTCTGGTAGGCAAAGTATGTTTCAAGCAATGCAACTGGGACTGTATTTCATGTCTATTTATTTCTAGCATAATTGTTTGTGCTTTAAACTGTGTTTTCTATTCAGAACATAATAACATTGCCAAAAAACTAATTAGGGGCTAGAAGGTTAGGCAATCAGCAGAATTGGACATAGTTATAGGAAAGCTGTTGGAGATGAGAAATGAAGCATTAACAAACTTTAAATGTATATAATGCATTATATATTTAAAAGTCCCCTCACTTAGGCTTCATTTGCTCCTGACTGTACCTTCTATAGACCTATAATTTAATTTTGTAAAATGTTATAGACTGTAAAACATACACCAAGCAGTTAAATAACCTAGGAAGTTTAAAAAGTAACCTGTGGTCACTACCTGTTCATAAGTAAAGGCTTGAATGTTTGTATGAGGCTGAACCCGTTTAGCAGAACTCCCAGATAAGATGGAGTGGGCAGAAAATTCTGGCAGTTGACATCGACTATCAGTTATCGAAAAGCCTATGGATCACTATGGGCTGATCTGTGACTGATTGTAGGGGGCATAGGGGGTGGGAACAAGAAGCATTTGGTCTATTCAGCATAAGGGCCACAGCGATAGCAATAGCAGCAACAATCTTTTTACTACCTACTCTCCCTATGTTTACTCTAGTCCTTCCATAGTCTAGCCTCTGCAGCAACAACAGTGACTTTCTACAAATGTAATGCGGATCCTGTTCCTTTGTACTGAAAGCCCTCTACTACTTTCCCATTGTAGTGAGATAAATCCCAAGTCATACAATGTCTCACATCATCCCCACTTCATCTTCCACTCCTTCACCACTTTCCAGCCTCAGTGGCCTCTCATTTTCCGAACATGCAATTTATAGACCTGGAAACCAGATAGACAGCATGGCTTACCTATGAGTCAGTCCCCAATAAATGGCAATGAGGGAAGAGATTGTTAAGAAACCTGTGTCAAGGATAGGAAACGGAATGAAGATATGGGATCATATTAAAACATTGAGAAGGTGAAATGATCCTACAGTTAAAGATTTAATTGTGTCCCCCGCACAAAGATGTTGTGTGCTATCTTGGTTGGCTGTGACTCATAACAATGCCATACACACTTGTTCTGAAACCTGACCCATCCTGAGTTAATCTCACTGGCACTGGCACATCTGTACCCAGTTACTGTGTCGATCTATCTCACCCAGGGTCTTCTTCTCCTGTACTGACCCTCCATCCTTCCAAGCATGATGTCCTCCAAAAACTGGTCCCTCTGGCAGCAAGACACAGTATGCCAGGCAGAGCTTTAAAATCCTTGTCTCCAAAGAACAACTTGGTTTCACCCTCCTTAGGACAGACTTGTGTATTCTCTTGGCCATTGATGGTATTATGTTCAATATTCTTCTCCAGCACCACAACTCAAAGGCATCAATTCTTCTTCTGTCATCATTTGTAACCTCTGTGCTTATTGGGGGAATGTCATCTGGGAATGGAATATGTTTGCTAATGAAGCAGGGATGCTGTAGAATGTGCTTTGGGAAAATATTTTGAGATACAAAAGAAATAGAATAAGCAAGTCAAAAAGCAGAGATGAGGGATGATATATACCAAGCAACATGAAAATCACCTCCTAGCTGAAGCTCAGAAGACAAGGACTTTTCCCCAGAGTGAGTCTCCTCCTAGACTTGGCTCCTGGAGATGAGTCTGAATAACTAAGAAAGATATCTTAAAATGTAATTTTTTAAAGAATTTAAGTCATTACTGAGGATTTTCCCAGAAATAGAGCAAAGGCAATAACCTGACAGTCTCAAAAAAGAAAAAAAATAATTCTCAGAAGTTTTGAATGCAAGCCAAGTAGGAGGCTCTGGAAGTTTTTGCCAGACTCAGCATTTGTAAATCTGTAATATTTACTCAATACTTAATTCTAAAACCAAACTGCTAGCTTTTACCAAGATAATAATTTTCATTCTCAGGGTAATACATTAAAACACATGTATAAAAATAGATCTTTTTTTTTCAGTGTGAGTTTCTGCTTGTCATGAATTTCATTTGTAAATTTGTGGATGGATGAGTAAAGGTCAAATCTTATGACATAAAAGAGCACAATTTTTGCTCTCCTTTTGACAGCTCTAACATGGGTTTTCTCCAAGGCTAAGGACAGTAGTGAAAGGAGTTACAGTTGTATGTAAAAGTTAAGCTGAGCTAACAGCACAAGAATTAGTGTTTCATGGGTAAAATTTATCTTCAGTCTGCTAAAACCTCAAATCAAACCCACTGTCAAGTGAGGCTCTTCAAAATCATGGTGAACTCATTGTTAAAGAGTAACATTTCCCTAATAGTGAAATGGGTAAGCTCTTGCCTGTTAATAGAAAGACTGGTGGTTCAAACCTACCAGTGATTCTGCAGGTGAAAAGACCAGGTCATTTGCTTAAAGATAATAGCCTAGTAAATTCCAATAGGCAATTCTACTTTGTTCTACATTGTTGTCAGGTGCCATCAAATTAACTATGATTCATAACAACTCTATGAAAAATGGATCTGACCCTGCTGTATCCTCATCATGTCTGGTATATTTGAGCCTGTTACTGTCACTGTGACAATCCATCTTTTTGAAAGTCTTCCTCTCTTCCTCTGACCCTAGAATGATGTCCTTTTTCAAGGCCTGATTGCATCCTGTTTGTACTTCGGCCAGGACATATTTGTGTGTTCTTTTGACAGTCTATGGGGTATTCAGTACTCTTCTCCAACATCAAAGGTAAAAGATATCAATTATTCCATCATCCCTAGTCATTGTCCAACTTTCAGATGCATAGCAAATAGTTGAAAAGACCATGACTTGAATAAATTATGCCTTAGTCTTTAAGCTGACATTGTTACTCTTCAGCATTTTCAAGAGGTCTTTGACAGCAGATTTTGACTCAACAACTCACAAGAAGGACCTCTTTGCAGAACCCTCTTTCACAATACCTCACGGTAGGTTTGAACTACTTACCTCTAGTTAGAAGTGAAGAACACATGATTTTTGCTACTCAGAGATCTCTACTGCATGACTTTTATCATTTCAGTGAAAAATAATTTTTTGGGAGGTTTATTTATTTAATGATCACTCCTCCCCATCCTCCCATTGCTCATCTGCCAGTTTGTCCTACTTTGGTGGTTTGCATGTTGTGATGCTAGAAGCTGTTCCACTAGTATTGCAAGTACTAATAAAGGAACCTGATAGACAGAATTCAGTGGGCCTTCCAGACTAAGACAGGTTAGGAGTAATGACCTGATGACCAACTTTGAAAATTAGTCATATTTTCTAATTATCAACCCTTTTCCTAACTCTGAAAACAAGCTGGAGGGTCAGCTTTGACTTGGTTCCAACTCAAACATAACAACAACAATACTAATCCTTCACTGTTTCCAAGTTGTGCATTCCAATCATCAGTTATTATTAGTGAATCTTGACTGCACACTCTTATCAGTTTCTGATGGCACAAATTTATAGAAACCTCAATTCTTTTTCATCTTTGACTGCAATGGTTAATGCGTATACTTGAATAATAGTCATATTAACAGGTCTTCCTTGTATGTGGATGGTTCTTATCCTGTTATTGACAACATCGTACTTCAGGACAGATCTTGAAATGTCCTTTTTGGCTACAAATGTATTACCATTCTTCTTCTATTTGTTATTCATGGCATAAGAGCTTGTCATATTCAAAATGGCAATACCAGTCCATTTTAGTTTACGTATATGCCTAGCATAGCAAATGCATTCAGTTCTATTTTTACAACTTCCAATTTTCTTAGTTCATACTTCGTACCTTCCAAGTTCCAATTATTAACGAATATTTGTAGCTGTCTCTCTTCATTTTGAGTCATGCCATGTAAATCATGGTGATAGTAGCAAGAGGACAGCTATATCTGACCTCTACTGAGTCCATAAGAGAAATTGTCCCCAGTAACAATATCCACAATACTAAACCAATTTTCATGAGGTGAGACACAGCTCCCGTACTCCCATATTCACATCTACTAATTCTAACCCCAAACCTACTGTTATGCTGTTGGGTCCAACATTCACTTCAATAGACCTCAACAGACCTCACAGAACCATACTCACAATTATGAGGTTTACTAGGGAGGTAATAACTTAGGTTAGCAACAGGATCCAATTCACCTTCAAGATGGCTTCTGAAGGAGACTCACATTCAGCTTTAGGTGACGTTACATATCTCTCTTAGTTTTGCCACTTGTTGAGTCTTTCCTGTCAGTCCTCCAGCAAGCTTAGGTGAAGGAAACTTGCTCTGCTTCCATGGGGTAGTTGTCCCAGACCTCTTTGCTCCTGCTGTTGATACTCCCCTGTAATTCTGACCAGTTCAGTAATCTCTGCCCCCCCAAAATGCAAGGTACAATTGCTGCTGCTGTTTCCTTGATGGCAGAGAGAGTCCCAATTCCTGTTGCTGAGCCTGCTCAATTTAAATCTGGTGGCATGGCCAAACAGATCAATCCCCTTGTTGATAGACTAACACACCCTATTTACATGTTCTCATCCAGCAGTCTGATGAAAGTCAAAGGCAATGACCTAGGAAATAAATTTTGAACAACAGACTCACTCCATCACATGCCACATATGCAAATGAAGGTCCTTCATTGGCTAGAAGCTTTATTACGTCCACACTACTAAGCTAGATCTTACCTTGAAGAGGAGACTCTTCCCCAGTTACATTTTGGATGCCTTCTAACCAGAGAGCCTTGTCTTCCAGTACTATATCAGACAATGTCCCACTGCTATTCATAAGAGGTTTATTATTATTTTAGTGAAGTTTTACAATGAAATCATTTTTATTCATTCATTTATGCACATTTTCCTCCCTTCCCCTTCCCCTTTGTCCTGTTCCAGGCTACAAATTGTCATAGTTTCTAATCACCCTTCCTTTCAGATTGTCTTTTCTTTTCTCATTTCGGTACAGTGTTTGTTGTCTGTCCATTATTTTATGGTTCTTCCTCTTATTTCCACATTGTGACCGAGATATTTCACTCAGCGTAATGTCTTCCAGATGCATCAACATTATGTAGTGTTTTATGAGTCTGTTGTTTTTCAATGCTGCCTAATATTCCATTCATTTGTTTTTGGGCATTTGGGCTGCTTCCTTCTCGGTGCTATTATGAACAATACTACAATAAATATAAGTATGCATATATCTATGTGGCAGCTCTGACTTCTTTGGAGTATATTCCCAGTAGTGAGGTAGCTGGGTAAAATGGCATTTCTATTTCCAACATTTTGAGGACGCGCTTATTCATAAGGTTTTTGAGAACCCTTTATTTTAGAAGTGGATGACCAATCCACCTTTATTCTCTTTGTTTGGAAGATCCACTGAAATGTGTGCATTTTGGCTTATCCTGCTGTTCTTTTAAGTAGAAGAGGCATAACTCCCAGCATCATGGCATCACACATGTTAACCACAGTCAGAGAGCTGAAAGATGAGTGGTAGGTTGTTCATGGAGTCACCATAAATTGCAGTTGGTTTGGTGACAGCTAACACCTTCCTTAATTTCACAATGCACACTTGGACAGATATTGTAGCTCTTTCTCAGGTAGTAAAGAAACATGGTCTGCACTGCCAAAGATAAGAATTATTCTTCCCATCTATCTATGGTCAACTGATCTTTGACAAGGAGATGAAATCAGTGAAGTGGGGGAACGACAGCCTTTTTAACAAATGGTGTTGGCAAAAT
>NW_006399969.1:2867627-2876291 GCF_000299155.1 Elephantulus edwardii
AACTGGGAGGAGGGTAGAGAGAATAGTGCAACAATGAATGAGTGGAAGCCCAAAATCTCTGTAAATGTTTATGAAAATTAATAAAATATAATTAAAAAAAAGAATTATTCTTCCAGTAGTTTTTCCAGCATGACTTCAGAAAGAACAGTTACCTGGGGTTTGGGGAAACATTTGATTATTAATCAAGTTTCTAGTCTCTCTGTACTTTGTTTCAGAGCTGTGGAAGGGGAATGAGTTCCATTTTAGTAGTTTTTTCTCTATCACAATTGTGTGGTTTTGTTTTTGGTTTTTATGGTGGGTTTTAAAAAATATATATACTATTTCTTTGGAAATTGATTTCAATATTATGGTGTCATGACAGCTGAGAAGGGACATTAAGAGGAACACTTAAGTTGTGCCTATACAAAGACACTCTGGTGGCCAAGTGGTAAAAACCTGCACTGCTATCCCAGAGGCATGCTACTGAAATCCACCAACTGCTTCATGGAAGAGAATGGGCAATCTCCTCCCATGAGATTCACTGCCTCTGAAAACCCATTGGAGAGTCAGCTATAGGTTGCTTCTGACTCAACGGTACCCAACAGTAACAATATATGAGGTACTGTAATTGGGCTTAGAGCAAAAGGTTCATTCAATCAGCCCCCATCTTTACAACCCATTGCTGACTTTGGTCTCTGAAAAGCTTTAATTTCTTCTGAGTTGACTATTCATTTTAAGAAGCGGGGAGAGGAGAAACCAATACCAAAGCAAAACCAATTAGTTTGTGTAAGCCGGTTTACCTGAAAGAAACTTTATTTGATTTTTGTTTTGATAGAAATTAATAAATCTTATAGCTTTTGATGATGCTAATGGTAGAGGTCAGTCTTGGTGGCAGCATGACTTTGTGATTTCTTTATGATCTGTTAGAGACCATCCTTCCTGATAATAATCCTATCCTGCTGATAATCTGCTGTGATTTCTCCTGCAGTATCTTTTCCCACCTGAGACCCTCTCCTGCTTGTAGTGTGCACTACACAGACCCCAAGCGACTCATGAATGTAAAATTGAAGTATCAGTCTCTTGATTAAATAAACTGTCATGGTGGTGTATTGTTGTGGCTTCCATGATGCTGGTGGTCATGCCACTTGTTTTTCAAATGTCAGTGGGGTCACCTATGGATAGTTTCAGCAGAACCCCCAGACTGGGATGAATAAGAAAGGCTATAAGATCTACTTTTGAAAACTAGTCATTGAAATCCATATGGCTCACAACACAACATTTGTGACTTGCCAGACTTTGAAGAGTTTTGAACATACCATGGACGACCAACAAAACAAATAGGTCTGTCTTAGTGAAACAAAGTTTTTCCTTGGAGTCTAGGATTTGGAAACTTCATCTCGCATACTTTGGGCATGTGGCCAGGAGGGACCATTCCTTGGAGAAGGACACTATGCTCAGAAGGGTGGAGGGACAACAAAGGAGATTGAGTGATACAGTGACTAAGGCAATGGAGGTGTGTGTGTCGGAGTCAGTGAGACTGGCTCAAGACAGGGCAGACTTCAGAGCTATTGTACATAGGGTCGCTATGAGTCACAGGTGACTCGATGGTACATAACAACAACAACATCATAAAGGATCAGTAGCTGGAGGAGGACTTAAGGATAAAGGTAAGAGGTCATGGGTGAAGTGCAGGGCCAGTAAAGGCAAGGGACATCTTTGGTAAGATAAATTGGGACAGTGGCAACAATGATGGTCAAGCCAGCAAGAGGATAATGCTTTGATCTGTTGTCATAAACTCACAATGAGTTGGAGTGGACACAATGGCATTTATTTATCTAATATGTCAAAATGCTAGCTTTTAGAAAAAAAAAATAAGCATTTTTCAAAGGATTTTCTATTATTCACTACATGATGATGATTCGTTTTCTCAAATTTTCCTGAAGCATTAATACATGTCTATTGAATATGGTTCTCTGGATGAGGTACTTCAGGAACTTATTTTAAACACCTTCTTATTTTAAAGCCTTCTGATATCAGGCAAACAGAGAGGGGTGGGAGTTGGCTTATGCGGAGGGGGAGCACAGGTTAAGTGCTTTAATAACAAGACTGTTCTTGGACGTAGTTCCTTCACATTCTTCAGGTCATGCCATCTTAACCAGTTTCCCAGGTTTATATCAATCATAATTTCAGAAGCAGAGTTTTTATACTGGAAGTCACTTTGAACTTAATGTTCTGCCCCATTTGAGCTTCAAAGGACACTTTACTTTCCCATATAAAGAATAAGGCTTTAAGTGGTTCAACCCTTGCTGAGAATTTACATTTACACCCAAGCTGCACTGAGTTAGAATCTATTTTGGAAAATATCCAATTCTTACTGTTTTCCAGGTAATTCTTATGTATATCTAAAAATCACCTGGGAGAACTTGTTAAAATGTAGGGGATGTGCGTGTGTGTGTGTATGTCTTTATACATATTTTGTCTCCAACAAAAAGCAAACATATTTAATGAGGATCTACCAAAGGAACACCCCCCCACACACGCACTTATTGCTGTCAAATCAGAAGTTCCCCATAGCTGACCCTCCAGTACATTTTCAGAAGCTGTAAATTGCATGAGAGGAGATTGTCCATCTGTCTCCTATGAAGCAGCTGGTAAATTCAGACTGCTTGCGTTTGGGTTAGCAACACAACTCCTTAGCAACTGTTGTAAAATATTAAGTTGGAACCAACCCATAGCTGGCCCTCCAGTGGGTTTTCAGGGGCAATTCATTGCACAGAGGAGACAACCCATCCTTTTACAGAACAGCTGGTAGATTCAAACTGCATGCCTTTGAGATTGCAGCACAGCTTTTTACCACTAAGCCACCAGAGTTCTCTGTGCCTACCGAACAAGGTCCACTAAATAAATGGCTTTAAATAAAAATATGAAAGAAAAAAATTTGTATGTTATCTTTTAACAAGGGGACATTCTCCAAGTATGACTTGGAAAATGTACATAGAGTTGTGATTAGAGAGTACTGCCTCTGGCCTTGCCTCCAGTGAGAACTCTGACCTCAGCCTTGCATCTTTTGGTAACTCTGGACTGGTCTTTGCCTCTAGTGGGAATACTGTAGCTTTGACCTTGGCAATAAGCTACTAGAGCTCCCTATAGTGCTCATGAGCGAGTCAAAATTAGATTGTACACAGATACCTCCAGTAATCGATGATATGACCCACATGATTTTGCCCCGGCTTAATTTTGACTGCTGTTATTGAGCTTCTCCAATGATGTCTTCCACAAATGTAGTCAGTCTGATTCCTATGCAGTCCATCAGGTGTGATCCACATGTAAAGTTATTGTTTATGTCTTTTAGAAAAGGTATTTGCAATGAATCATTGTAAATATGAATTCGATAATTTTATTTCCAGCCTCATTTTTTATTATTAAGCCCACATTTTCCAATTAGTTTCTTCTTTACTCTTTCTACTTTTGCATTCCAAGCACCTATTTTCATTAACACATCTTGATTATGTGTTCAGGTCAATTTCATACTGCAAGATTTGGTAAAAATTCCCATTTCTTCCTTTTTTTGGTTCTAGACGTAGGAGTGTATTATTTTAGTAATAGTCCGGTTAACGGGCCTTCCTCATATGTGTATGTATACTATCCTATCATTCATAGCATTGTAGTTTAGTATAGAACTTGAAATTGACTTTTTGACTATGAATGAAACACAATTCTTCCTTTGTTTTTCATTCCCTGCATAGTATACTGTATGATTGTCTGATTTGAAGTGGCCAAAGCTGGTCCATCTTATCTTACTAGTGCCTAGTATGTTGATACTCATGCATTCCAATTCATGTTTAAATAATTTACAGTTTTCTAACATTCAAGCTTTGTACACTCCATGTTCCAATTGTTAAAAAAATATTTGTTATTGTTTTTCCTCATTTCCCCTGACTTTCCAATCAGGATTCTACCACTACACTACTATAACTATCCTCTTTCTTTAGTGTTCATAGAGTTTTCAAGGGCCTGTTATTTAGGAAGTAGATGGACTATCCTGCTTCCTAGTCTGCCTTAATCAGGAAGCTCCCCCAAAATCTGTCCACCATGAGTAACCCAAATGGCATTTGACACACAAATTGCACAGATTTCAGTCTCACAGTAACCCCAAGTAAACCCAGTACAGCAAACTGACAGACAAGTGCTGCACTGCTTAGAACAAAGTTCTAAGCATGGTGACTGCTGCAATGACCTCTTGCCTATCATGAAGTGTGAGGATGCAACAGGGTTCATATCTGTTGTTGATATGAGTCATACTGTGACATCATGTAACAACAACAACCTCCAGTAAATATATATCCTAGTTATGTTGTTGTTATTATGTGCCATTGAGTCACCTGCAACTCATTGCAACCCTATGTAAACAGTTCCTAATTATACATCAAGGAAACAAAGATTGTCACCACTGGGCTAGTGAAGAGATTTATGAAGGTTAAAAGCTTCAGCTTGCATGGCTACACAATCAACACTCTTGGTACCAACAGTCAAGAAATCAAAAGACAAATTGCATTCAGGAAATCTGCTGTCAGGGGCTTCTTCAGAGTACTAAAGAGCAATGATATCAGTCTGGAGACTAAGGTGCACCTGATACAGACCATGGTCTTTGCAATTACTTCCTACACATCAGAGAGCTGGATAATTACTAGGGATGACAGAAGGAGAATTAATGCCTTTGGGCTGTGATGCTGGAGAAGAGTGTTTATTATACCATGGACTGGTAGGAGAACAAACATGTTTGTCCTGGAGAGGGTTAAACCAGGCTGCTCTTTGGAGGCAAGAATTCTGAACCTTCATCTGACATACTTTGGGCATGTTGCAAGGAGGGATCAGTCCTTGGAGAGGGACATCATGTTTGAAAGGGTGGAGGGACAGTACAAGAGAGGAAGACCCTCAATGAGATGGATTGATTCAGTGACTGAGGTAATGGGGGGTAGGTGTATCTGAGACAATAAATAAGGTTGGCTTAAAATAGAGCAAGATTCAGAGCTGTTGTACAAAGGATGGCTATGAGCTGCAAGCGACTCAAAAGGACATAAAAGCAGCAGCAACAAATTATAAAATACAGATACTCTCACTGAATAGACTCATTTCATTGCTGAATAACTGCTACAATCTTTGTGGCTAATAAACTATTAACAAATATTTCTCCTATATGGAAAACACCTCACAGTCTTTGGCAAGACAGAGCAGACTATTTGCCAATATTAATATAGTAGATTAAGACCATTGGTAAAGTGATGAAACATACTTGTGCTCAAGCTATTTATATTAACTATGAAAGTTTTTCTGTTCTGAAACCTGATGACTGTGTTCTCTGGGAGTGTAACAGAAAAATGAAGGCTTATGTACAGCATGTAAAAATCTTTACATTTACTCTCCCATCAGTTTATAAATTGCAAGGTGCAAAGCTTAGTTACATTTCCTGATTGGACAATCCAGCCAATGGGAAAAGTGAAACAGAAATTCAGAACTCCCAGAGGGGTGGGGTTGGATGGAGGGAAATGCCGTACCAACCCTCTCCTCTTCCCCTTAAAAGAAGGACTCACAACTATGTCCTGGTATATGCTAATTATGTCTTTAACTGCCATTTTATAATTGTGATTTATTGTTAAACATTTGCTCGATGGTCCTTGTGGTTTGTATGAAGAATGTTATAATCAGTTTACTAAACCTACATCCAGATAATAAAATCCACCTCTCTTGAATATAAAGATGATTATAGGGAAAATGTTACTTCTTGAAAACTGCATTTAGGAAGACTGTCTGTGATAATGCCCTAAGGGAACTTTGGGTGTCCCATGTACACTTTTTCCACACCTTATATTCCCTCCTCCTCAATATTGTAAGCCCTTTATGGATCTGTGTTCTTATGTGGTGAATCTAATTATACTAATTTAACTAATCCCACCTCAATAGATAGCAAGTTTTCTTGGGTAACTTCTTGTTTAGATTCTTGATATATTCACAGCCAGTATATCTAGGGAATCTAGGATTGTCATTAGGGATTCCTTTGGTTATGAACACCAATGAACACTGGAAGAGTGTAATTAAGTTATCTCATGTTGTGAAATTGAAATCAGAAGAGGCTCCATTAATCCTACATTCAGGTTGGGGACAGTCAGTTTTAAGAGCTTTAATTACAAGTGGTATAGTTGAATTAGAACAATCTTGAAGAAATTTACCTCTTACCATGGGACAGAGAGCAGACGATGTGCTTAATGGTTTGGAAAAAAGAACAACAGTGTCTAGCTTCATAAGCTAAAATAATACTCAGTAATAGATTATCCTTGAGTTTTTACGACTAGCCCAGCAAGATAGATTTGTACTATACTAAACATTTCCTGTTGCTTTTGGTTAAACACAGAAGTTGAGCAAGACATACTGACTATCAAACACCTGGACCACGTGGTTTCATTGCACACCAGACCTCTTCAAATCATAAACTTGTAATCTTTGTACATGATCTGGGTATTTCATCCAAGGAATAGTAATATGTTAATAGGTGTACCAATGATATTAAGCATTGTTAAAGTGATTTTTTTACTGTCTTATGCATGCTGGAGGGAAAAGAATTGCTAGGACTCAAGCTCAGCTCAGCTCATTCCAAGAACAATGCTGAAGAAGAGTATGGATCATGTCATGCATGAAATATTGGTGAAAATTGGAAGCATTTTTGCATCTAGAAGCCAACAAAATGCCATGATTTTGAGATATCCAACACTGGCTGCTGGGTAGAACCTCCTTTAGGTCTAGATCTTTCTGATGATCATTGATGTGAATCCTTCTATCTCTGATCAGGAAGGAGAAATGCTTTAAAGTAAAAGCATTTGGCCAAGGTTAAGCCCAGAAGAAACTGCAATTTGCATTAGATAGCAAGCTGATTTAAATATATATATTCCTATAACCAATTTGAAAAGCCAATTTATAAAAATCTTTATATCCCTAGTAAAGATCCTTTATTATGCACATATAGTATTAGTATAAGAGAAACAGCTCGTGAAGAACAAAAGGACGTATGCCTAAGGTCTGCTTAATTTACATTTCTATTCCCCACTGACTGGACTAAAGCAATTGACTTGATTCTCAGTTTGTCTTCCTAATACTTTTTGTCTTTCCTTTATTATTTGCTGGAAGCAACCCATAGCTGACCCTCTGGTGGGTTTTCAGAGGCAGTTAATCAGATGGGAGGAGAATGACCATCTTTCTCTTTCAGAGCAGCTGGTGAATTTGAGCTTTGTACCTTCGGTTGCTAGTGCAACTCCTTTGTCAGTATCCTATCAGAGCTCCTTTCTCTTTCCTAAGCCTGTGAATAATACTAAGAAGCTGTGCTACAATCCTGAAGACATGTAGTTCAAATCCACCAAATGCTCTGAGAGAGAAGGATGGGAAATCGCCTTCCATGTGATTAACTGCTTCTGAAAACCTGCCTGAGGGTTAGCTATGGGTCAAGTCCTACAGAATTCAAAAATAACAAATGGTAAGACACTGATATTCTTTCACTGTCCACTTCAAAGTCTCTCATATCAAGGAAGTTAGGGAGAAAAATGTATGAGCACCCCACTTTAGCACCTAGATGTGATATATTACATATAGGGTTTTCAGAGGCCTGCTATTTCAGAAGTGGATGGCCAATCCTTCTTCCTAGTCTGTCTTAATGTGACTGCTCAGATTTAGAGAAGTATCTGACAGGCGAGCATTTTACAGAAAAAAAGCAGATGAAAGATATTGCCCCCAATTGTGGAATTAACCATTAGTTTCAGTGCTGTTCTCGCCCTTGACACAAGTGTCTTGACCCACTTATTTCCCTGTTCCACCAGCCCCATCCACTCCCATCCACTCCCACCCACTCCTTTCAACTTCTATCTCCCATTGTCCACCCCTTGATCTGATAGCTTATATCTCAAGCTTTATGGGCTTCTGTGATTCCAAACACTTCAGCTGCTGACAATTTCTTCTGCTGTGGCCAGTGTCTCTAGTTTAATGGTAATGTTTCCCAAGAGAGGTGATGCATCCTGTAGATCTGGTGTATAGATTGTTTTCCTGGTCCAAGGGCCTGGCTCTGCCTTGACCTCTGGGTCGTGTTCACCTGTGGGGTTGGGGGTGGCTGGAGTCCCCTTTTGCTGGCCATCTCTTTCCTTCTGAAAATTCCTATCCTGTGCTTTCCATGTGTTCCCAATGGTTTCTGGCTGCGTTACGCAGATGACACAACCCTGCTTGCTGAATCTGAGGAGGGGCTGAAGAGTTTGCTACAGAAAGTCAAGGACTGCAGCCTTCAATATGGGTTGAGGCTCAATATGAAGAAGAAAAAGATTCTCACCACTGGGCCATTTGGCAACATCAGGATGGATGGTGAAGAGATTGAGATTGTTCACAGGTTTAGTTTGCTTGGCTCCACAGTCAACACCCTTGGCACCAGCAGACAGGAAATTAAAAAATGTATTGGGATGGGAAAGTTTGCTGTTGGAGACCTCTCCAGAGTATTGAAGAGCAATGGTGTCACTCTGGAGACTAAGTGTGCCTGCTTTGGAATCACTTGCTATGCATCAGAAAGTTGGACAATGACTAGAGAGGATAGAATTGATGCCTTTGAGCTGTGGTGCTGGAGAAGAGTATTGAATATACCATTGATTGCTAAGAAAA
>NW_006399969.1:2876391-2880527 GCF_000299155.1 Elephantulus edwardii
TTCTTCCTTGTGCTTTGGCTTCTCTACGCTCCAGTGCAATCTTCAGAGTCTCTTCTGACATCCATTTTGGTCTTTTCTTCCTTTTCTGTCTTTGTAATGACCGTTTGCACTCTTCCTGTATGATACCTTTGACATCCTCCCACAACTCATCTGGTCTTCGCTCATTAGTGTTTAATGAGCATTGCCCTTACTCGGAGTAATTCAGAATCTCATGACAATCTTCAGGGCCTTTTACCTGACCTTCACTCTGACCTTGGTCTTTTGTTCTGAGATGGTTCCTCACACATGTCAAGTTCTCTCCTCACTTCAGTGCCTTTGTCTAAACTCTTCCTGGACTCAGTTCCCTCTGTCCGGGTTGTACCACCCTCAGAAATTCTGCATGGTGTGGTGATTAAGTGTGTGGACTTGGACCAGCTTGTTTGGGTTTGTAGTTCATCTCTGTCACCTGGGCAGGGTATTTGGCTCTTGCGTTCTTTCTTCCACTTTTTTGCTCAGCTCTTTCTCCCTGTCATTCTATTACTTATTACTCTTTCCTCAGAGCACTGGCAGCCCCCATCATGTTATATATTACTTTGATAATTTTTCATTGGCTCCCTCACTAGACCATATGCACTGTGAGCTCAGGACCTGTCTTTCATTCACATTTAAGTCCTCAGTCCCTAAAAGAGTGCTTGGCATTGTACATATTGTTAAAAGATGGACACATTCCTGTAGGGAATATTGAAAGGGTCCACCTACAGTGTCTCAGAAATTGAACTGAGACCTCTAAAGCTATTTTCACCCCTAAAGTGGAAATAGTTACTCTAGTTCACAAAGTGATGGGACCAGAATGTCCATATTGGTTTTCAATTTGGTACCTTGGTTAAAGTTTGCTAAACTTTTTATGTTCCTTCTAGCTTCTTGTGGTTAGATGCTGAGTTAAGTATGACTCATAATGTCCCTTCATCTTCCTAAGCATGATGTCTCTATCCAAGGGATAATTATTCCTACAACAAGCTCAAAGAATGTTAGAAAAAGCTTCATCATCTTTGTCTCCAAGGAGCACTCTGGCTGCAATTCTTCTATTGTCATCTGTAGTCATTGTCCAGTTCTCAAATGCATAGAAAGTGACTGAAGAAATCATGGCTTGAATCAGGCATAACTTAGTCCTGAAACTGATATCATTGCTCCATAATAATTTGGAGAGATCCCTGACTACAGGTTTTCCCAGCTCAGTAAGTCTCCTGATCTTCTGACTGCTGGTGTATTGATTGCGGAGTAATTGATAAACTCAATTTTTTCTCCATCTATTATGATGTTGCTTATTAGTCCAATGATGAGGATTTTAGTTTTCTTGACCTTGAGATGCAATTCATATTTAAGGCTTCAATGTTTAACGTGCAATAAGTATTTCAAGCCACCTCACTTTCTGTAAGCAAGCAAGTTTGTATCATCGGCATAAGGAAGGTCATTGATAAATTTTTCTCTAATCCTTTCTTAGTGAGGAACAATGATGTCAGTTTGAAGACTAAAGTGTACTTGATTTGGATCACGGTCTTTTAAAAAAAATTAATTTGATTTGCATCTCTCTTATTGCCAGTGATTTTGAGCATTTCCTCATGTATCTAGTGGCCATGTGAATGTCTTCCTCTATGAAAAGTCTTTCCTTGTCATTTTCCTATTTTGTTATCAATCTTTTTTAATCTGGAGACCCAGGAGTATTCTGTAAACTTGTATTATGAGAATGTTGTCTGAGATGGTATTGCCAAATGCTTTTCCCCAATTGATAGATTTTCTTTTCACCCTGTTGGAAATTTTTTTTTAAAATTTAGGTTGTTTATTTTTCATTTCAGTGAACATCTACAGAGATTTTGGGATTACATTCATTCAAAAAATATTTTTTTATAAGCACAGAGATTTAATCTTTAGAAAGTCTCATTTATCAGTTTTATCCTCTCCAGATGGTGTATTTTTGGCAGTATTTGTAAGC
Organism: Elephantulus edwardii; assembly: GCF_000299155.1. Taxonomy (NCBI): domain Eukaryota; kingdom Metazoa; phylum Chordata; class Mammalia; order Macroscelidea; family Macroscelididae; genus Elephantulus; species Elephantulus edwardii. Next base: position 2,878,361 of record NW_006399969.1, read on the forward strand.
CTCTTTATATCATAGACTAGGACTTCTAAGGTTGGTCCTCATTTGTCTCTTATGAACTTTATGATTTTGGGTTTTACTCCCAGGTCTCTGAGCCATCCGGAGTTGATTTTTTAATATGGTGTGAGATGTGGATCCTGCTTCAGCCTTCTGCAAGTAGCAGCCTAGTTTTGTAAGCACCATTTGTTGAAGAGGTTGTCCTTTCCCCATTTGGTAGGTTTTATTTCCATGTTGAATATCAGTTGACCATAGATAGGATTAATTAATTTTTTATTAATTGTTGTACATTTTCTTCCAACCTCTCTCTATTCCTCCTTCCCCAGCCCACTCTGCAAAGCATCCCTTGTTCCAGAATGTTGTCATACATATAATGCCTAATCATATATTTCTTTTGGACAGTTCTTCCCCTTATCTGTTCTACTGTAATGTTTATTATCTATCCATTCTTTTGCCATTCTCTTCTCTCCCCACCCCAAACCCATTTATCCTATTTTTTACAGTGTTGTTATGTAGTATTGGTCCCAGAACATGTTCTTTTCAGTCATTTCCTATGCATCTGAGAGTTGAGCTGTAAATAAGAATGATAGAAGAATAATCAATGTCTTTGAACAGTGGTGTTGAAAAAGAGTACTGAATACTGAATATCCTATGGACTTCCAAAAGAACAATCAAATATGTCTTGGAGAAAATGCAACCAGAGTCCTCCTTGGATACACAAAGAGGGTGAGGTTTCATGTCACATACTCTGGGCATGTTGCTAGGAGAGGCTATTCCTTGGAGAAGGAAATCACACTTGGAAAGGTAGAGGCACAGTGAAGGGGAAGAAGACCCTCAACTGGGTGGATTAACACAGTGAGTGCAGCAATAGGCTTGAGTATGCCAGAGATTGTGAGGACGGCAGAGGATAGGACAGTATGCAGTCCTGTTGTTCATAGGACTGCTACAAGTTGTACTCAATGACACCTAACAACAACAACAACAACTATAGAAATAAGGAACTCTGGTGGCTTAGTGGTAAGAAGTTAAAATTCCAACCCAAAGGCATATGATTCCAGTCCACCAGCTGCTTTGTAGGAGAAAGATGTGCAATCTCTCTTTTGATTAGGAGTACTTGAAAACCCACTGTAAAGCCAACTATAAATTGATTCTGGCTTGATGGTACACAAAACCAATATATATATAGAAAATTTCAAAGACTTTAAAAATATTTATGGATGTCTCTGCCTAATTCAACAAACTGCAAGATCAGTGTACAAAAATCTATCAGAATTCTCTGTAGTAAAAAAGAAAATGCTGACAAAGAAATAAGAAAAGCAAAGTAATTTACAATAATCACTGAAAGCTGAAATATTTAGGAGAAAATCTAACCAGAGAGACAGAAGACTTGTACAAAGAAAACTAGAAGACACTAGTTACAGGATATCAAGAGAAACCTGCATAATTATAAAAATATGCCATGCGCTTCCCTTTAAGAATAGGAACTAGGCAAGGATGCCCATTAACTCCTCTCTTATTCAATATTGTATTGGAAGTCTTGGCGGGAGCAATAAGACAAAAGAAGGAAATAAGAGGAATCCAAATTGGCAAAGAGGAGGTAAAATTATCTCTCTGTGCAGATGATATGATAGAATACTTAGAAAAACCTAAACACTCAGCAAGAAAACTATTGGACATGGTTGACCAATTAAGCAAAGTAGCAGGATACAAGATCAACATCAAAAAATCAGTTGGATTTCTCTACAGTAACAAAGAGAATGCAGAGCTGGAGCTAAGAAAAACAATACCCTTCACAAGAGCTAATCACAAGATTAAGTACTTGGGAGTAAATCTAACCAGAAGCACAAAGGATCTATTCAAAGAAAATTACAAAACGTTATTACAAGAAACAAAAAGAGACCTGGAGAAGTGGAAGACTATCCCTTGCTCATGGATAGGAAGACTCAATATTGTGAAAATGGCAATACTACCAAAGGCAATTTACATGTTTAACACAATCCCAATAAAAATACCAATCCCATTCTTCAATAAAAATACCAATCCCATTCTTCAAGGAGATGAAAAGGTAATCTCCAGTTTCATTTGGAATGGAAAGAAGCCCCAAATAAGTAAAGCACTCCTTAAAAATAGAAAAAAGGAGGAGGCATCTCACTCCCTGATTTCAAATCCTACT
>NW_006399969.1:2881742-2883078 GCF_000299155.1 Elephantulus edwardii
TATTGAAACAGATGAGGGAAAGAACAAATTAGAGGCGCTATATGATTGAGTGTTATGATTAGCACAGGAGTCCAGAATTAAGGTTGCATAGAGAAGTGTACTCGGTGCGGGGGGAGGGGTGATGTTGGAATTGTATACTAATGAAGGAATTTTTTTTTCTTTTCTTTTTCTTTTCAAAGAGAGGAGTGAACTGGTGGGGAGGGGTGGACAGGGAGAAAAGTGCAGCAATGAATGCATGGAAATCCAAAATCTTTGTAAATGTTTATTAAAATTAATAAAAATGAAAAAATGAAAAAACATACCATGCTCATGAATTGGAGACTTAACATTGTGAAAACGCAATAAAATAAAAAGACATCTCTAAATAAATAAAATTTCTATCCAGATCCTGTAATCATTTTTCAAAGACATGGAAAAGGTAACTTCAAATGGAAAGGAAAAAGACCCTGGATAAGCAAAATGAAAAGTGAAGAAGAAAAATTAAGTAGGAACCTCCTACTCTCAACAGCTACTACACAATTAATCAAAACAACTCAGAACTGGTACAAAGACAGGTATATAAACCAGAGGAAGAGAATTGGTACCTCCAAATTAAATTCATCCACTTATGAATAACCACTCTTTGTCAAAGAGTGTGACTCAAAGAGATGAAAACCATTTTTGTTATGTGCCATTGAGTTGCTTGTGACTCACAGCAACCCTATCCACAACAGCCTTGAACCTTGCTAGATCCTGTATCAACCTTATTGTCTCTGACACACCTACTCTCATTACTTCAATCACTGAATCAATCCATATCATTGAGAGTCTTCCTTTATTTTTCTGTCCCTCCACCCTTCCAAGCATGATGTTCCTCTCCTGGTCCCTCCTTGCAACAAGCACAAAGTATGCCGGATGAAGTCTCAGGATCCTTGCCTCCAAGAAACAGACAAGTTTCACTTTCTCTAGGACAAACCTGTTCTCCTGGAAATCCATGGTATATTAAGTACCCTTCTCCAGCACCATAGCTCAAAGGAATCAATTCTCTTTCTATCATTCCTGGTCATTGTCCAGCTTTCTGATGCATAACAAGTAATTGTGAAGACTCTGGTCTGAATCAGGTGTGCCTTAGTCTCCAGACTGATATCATTGCTCTTCAGTGCTCTGGATTGGTCCCTGACAGCAACCTTTTCCATTGCAATTTGTCCTTTGATTTCCTGGCTCTTGGTACAAAGAGTGTTAATTGTGGAGCCAAGCAAACTAAAACTGTTAACAATCTCAATCTCTTCACCATCTATCATGATGCTGTCAGTCAGACAATGGTGAGAATCTTTGTTTTCTTGATAGTGAGCTTTAA
>NW_006399969.1:2884123-2885999 GCF_000299155.1 Elephantulus edwardii
CTTCCACTTCCAAAATGGCTTACCTTGAGAAACTGTGAACGTGGAAAAATGATGAAATTTATACATGTGTTCAGGTCTCTCATTCATAGGGTCACTATGAGTTGTCTACAACTCGATGACACTTAACAACACAACAACATGCCATCAATTCCTGAGGCTTTGCTTTTTGCCAATTCTTTCACAGCTGCTTGAACTTCTTCCTTCACCACCACAAACGTTTGCTCATATATTGTTTCATGAAATTCTTTTGTGTCAGCCAATTCCTTTTGGTACAGTGACTCCATTAGGTAGGGAAAAACAGTCTTTTAAACAAATAGTGCTGGCAAAACTGGATAACTATTTAAAAATTTAACAAGACCTCATATAATATATAAAACTAATTCAACATAGATCAAGAAGGTTGGAGTAAAACCTAAAATTATAATGATCATAAAAAAGTAGTGCAAACTTTTGTTCCCCTAATCTACAAAATAAACAATATCAAATGTAGTTGAAGTACAATCAACAGAGGATAAACTAGATAAATGCTGCTGTTACTATTGTTAAGTGCAAGCAACTTAGGCACAGCTCATAGAGACCATAAAAACAACATATTTTAACTCTGCTGGTTGAGAATGCCAAGTGGTACAGTCACTGTGGAAAGCAGCTAGACACCTCCTTGGAAATTTGAGAACAGAAATAATGTTTGCTTCAGCAATCCCACTACTGAGTGTATATCACAAAGAACAAAACAGTTGCATCATAAACTGACATACATCCATGGTAATTGCAGCATTATTTACAACAACGAAAAAGTTGGACACACCTCAGTTGTCTTTCAACTGGACAGATGGCTAAAGGAACAGTGGTACATTTATACAATGGAGTATCATACATCACTAAAAATGATCATTTTGTAAAATACTGCATAACACAAATGAAATTAGAACAAATAAGGGAGCTGTCACACAGAATAAATTTTGGAGGGCTAACAGGAATGAAAAGGAAGCCAAAATTAATTAATAGACAAAGTGAAAGGTAATTTACAACAACAGTTTAATGAGACACCATAATTAATGACATTAAACAATTGTAATAGATGCTATAAACAAAGTGCCTACAAATGAGTAGAAACCAAAATGATTTGTAAATTTATACTCAAATGACAAAAAGAGAGCTCTCCTCTAACACACATCAGGTCACGTGAGTTAACTCAATAGCAATTGAATAAAAAAGAAATATAGTTGCTGATGACAGGTTAGAAAAAAAAATCAATAGCAATTGAATAAAATCAAAGGGTGCTTGCTCCGGACCAGATGCTGGTAAATGTTTTTGTTGTTAGGAGTCATAGAGTTGAGTAGAACCCATTGTGACCTTATGAAAAACACATCTGAATCCTTTCCTATCCTGTACCATCCTCACACTTCATGACAAATTAGAGCCCATGGAGGCAGTCACTGTGTCAATCTACCTGGTTGAGGATCTTCCTCTCCTTTGCCAACTCTTTACCTTTCCAAGCATCTTGTCCCTCCCAAAGTAATATGTGAGGTGAAGCCTCATCATCTTTGACTCCAAAGAGCACTCCAGCTGCATCGATCCAAGACATTTTGTTTGTTCTTTTGGCAGTCCATTGTCTATTCAATACTCTTCTCCAACACCACAGCTCAAAAGGATCAATTCTTCTTCTGTCATTCCTATTTTTTGTCCAGCTCCCAGATGAACAACATAGCAAGTGATTGTAAAAACCATGGCCTCATGGTAAGTTAGTCTTCAAAGTGATATCATTACTCCTCAGTAATATTTAGGTCCCTAACTGCAGACTCCTAGTGAAACACATCTCCTGATTTCCTAGCTGCTGGTACTAAAGGGTGTTGATTGCAGATCCAAGTAAAATGAA
>NW_006399969.1:2886539-2889618 GCF_000299155.1 Elephantulus edwardii
ACAACAACAACAACAACAACAACAACTAGTGTTCCCTTGCTCTGTTTTCACAACAGCCTCCTGATATAGGCAAATAGGTTTCACATGAGCACAATTAAGTGCTCTGGAATTTGCATTCCTTTCAATATTAGCCATAACCTGTTATGATCCACAGTGTCAAATGCCTTTGTATAGTCAATAATAAAGCATAAATTGACATTATTCTGGTACTCTCTACAGTCAGCCAGGATCCATCTAACATCAGCAATGATATCCTTAATATTGCTGGTCAAGAACTATGTCGTAATAAGAGAAAAAAATGTATACACTATGGAAACATGAGATACTAATGGGTTTGAAAAGGAATATGATTTCAGAGTACTTCCAGAAGTAGGATATGTTCATTGCTGAGGAAGAGAAGTTACACCTGTGTTTTAAAGAGGAAAGGCTTTATTTGGCAACAAGTGGAGACCAGACTATTGTCCAGAAATGGCCATGTTCTACAAACTGCTTTGTCTTGGGCTTTTTATAGAGAAGTAGACAAAGGAACAGTCTTGGGGTTTTCTCATTGATGGTTTCAAAGCATTGGTGGGAACTTAAATAGTTCTCTCATTGGTAGTTCAGAACATCAGGAGGAATTTACAGAAGTGGAAGCTGATGTTAGTCTTTGAGTTTATGGAAGTTCAGGGAGTTTTCTTACCAAGTTACAGCCCCTCAGGCCCTTTAGATGAGGCATTCCTGCTGAGCTACACACACACACACACACACACACACACACACACACACACACACACATTACTCTTTACTATTATAACTTTTATTTAGTCTTGTTCCCATAAAACTGTGCTTTTGAATTATAATTTGGGCAAAATAAACAGAACACATTGGTTGGTCACCTCTCCCATTTCTTGGGCTCTTCTCTCATGTTGACTATGGGACAGACAGAAGGAAGTTGTTTAGCAGTGGAAATACCCTCTCACCCCAGTGGCAGTGACAAAGTTTAGAAGGAGAGCAAGCAGAAGATGTGTAGAGATAGGAACTTTCATACATTATCAGTGGGACTATAAAATGGTACAACCACTCTGGAAGTCATTTTGGCATTTCCTCAAAAAAAGCCCTGAACATAGAAATTCCATATGAGTCCACTGTTAGAAATATACTCCACTAAATTATGCCAAGAAATCTGGAAAACAGCCACCTGGCCAACTGACTGGAAGAGATCAATATTTTTTTCCCATTCCAAAAAAAGGTGACCCGACAGAGTGTGGAAATTATCAAACAATATCATTAATATCACATACAAACAAGATTCTGCTGAAAATTATCCAAAAACAACTGGAGCAACATGTCAACATAGAACTGCTAGATGTGCAGCCTGGATTTAGAAGAGGCTGTGGTACTAGGAGTATTATAGCTAATGTTAGATGGATCTTGGCAGAAAGCAGAGAGTACCAGAGTTATGTCTGTCTGTGCTTCATTGACTATGCAGAGGCATTTGACTGTGTGGATCACAACAAGCTATGGCTGACTCTGAGAAGAATGGGAATCCCAGAACATTTGATGGTTTTTATGCGAAACCTATACTTGGACCAAGATGCAGTTGTCAGAACAGAGCAAGGAAACATTGCGTGTTTCAAAATTGGGAAGGAGGTCCACCATGGATATATTCTTTCTCCATACATTTTCAATCTGTATGCAGAACAGATCATTTGGGATGCTGGGCTGTATGAGGAATGTGGAATCAGGATTGGTGGAAGAGTCATCAACAACCAGCATTATGCAGATGACACAATCCTGCTTGCTGAAACTGAGGAGGACCTGAAGCACTTGCTGCAGAAGGTCAAGGACTTTAGCCTCCTATATGGATTGAGACTCAATATCAAGAAAGCAAAGATTCTCACCACTGGGCCCATTGACAGCATTCATATGGATGGTGAAGAAATTGAGATAGTTAACAGTTTTAGTTTGCTTGACTCCACAGTCAACACTCTTGGTGCCAGCAGTCAGGAAATCAAGGGACAAATTGCATTGGGAAGGTCAGCTGTCAGGGACCTCTCAAGAGTATTGAAGAACAACAATGTCAGGCTGGAAACTAAGGTGTGCCTGATCCAAGCTATAGTCTTTGCAATTGTGTGTTATGCATTAGAGAGCTGGACAGTGAATAGGGATGATAGACAGAGAATTTATGCCTTTGAACTGTGGTGCTGGAGAAGACTGTTGAATATACCATGAACTGCTAGGGCAAACAGGTTTGACTTGGAGAGGGTGAAGCCAGCCTCGTCCTTGGAATTAAGAATTCTGAAGCTTCATCTGACACACTTTGGGCATGTTGCAAGGAGGGACCAGTCCTTGGAGAGAGGCATCATGTTTGGGAGAGTGGAGGGATAGTGCAGGAGAGGAAGGTGTGTCAAAGACAGTGAAGTTGGCACAGGATAGAGCAGGATTTAGGGCTCTTATACATAGTGTCGCTATAAATCGCAAGTGACTCGACTACATATAACAACAGCAACAACAACTGAGACAGATAGACAGAGAGACAATTCTGAACAACCCATCAATTCAAATCATTAATAAGACCCCATTAATTCAAGCTACCGTATTATGGCAAACTGACAGACAAGTTAAGCGATGATTTTCTCCTTACATCTACTTAATAAATCTCATATAAAAGTCTCCCATCTTTGAAAGAAAATACTCCTTAAGACTTTGAATCATAGAATCTTTGTGTTAAGTTTGAATTTGTGATAGTTTCTGAATATCCTTTGAGACTTAAAATCTTTATTATGTGAGTATTGAGAGTAGAATCTTCCCTACAGTGAATGTTTGTGCAAAGCCTGAATTATAGAACCATTTCTGCTTTCCTGATGAACCATTTCTCTCACCCTAAATGGTTTTTCCATTGTGTATTTAAAAATAATATCAATTTACTGATTCACTGTTCTCAAGTCCATACTTTCATTCCTAACCTCTTTATCACTATTCTAGTTTATATTATCTTACCAGGACTACAAGAAGACAAAGATTCTCACCACTGGACCAATCGGTAGCATCAGGATGGATGGTGAAGAGATTGAGATTGTTCACAGGCTTCAGTTTGCTC
>NW_006399969.1:2891361-2899936 GCF_000299155.1 Elephantulus edwardii
AAGAATAAAGCTACTTTAGATGTTATATTATGTTCAGATATTGGTCCTTCTCATAATCAAGGGATTGCTTTTGCAGCTGCCCGAAGCTCCCAAACTAGAAGTGAATTTTATTCAGCATTAAAAAAAAATAAAAAATGTTTTAAATGTGGCAAGGAAGATAATTTTCAAAAACAATGTAATGTGAGTCAGAAAGTGGGGAAAGAACCAGGACTATGTCCAAAAGGTAGAAGAGGAAAACATTGGTCTTCAGAATGTAAATCTAAAACTACTAAAGAGAGCTTGCCTATTTCAGGAAACTTCTCAAAGGGCCAGCCCTGGGCCCTGAACAAACAACAGGAGGTTCATGTTACAATGTCAAAAATCAATCCGTTTCAGAATTGTGTAGAGCCACCTCAGGGAGTGCCAGATTGGCCTTGTGTGCCTCCACCCACATTGTCTTAACTGCTGAAATGGGTCCACAAGCTATACCTACTGGAGTCTATGGACCATTACCCTCAGATGGTTTGGATTAGTCTTAGGAAGAAGTAGTTGTACTATGAGGGGACTAATTATTTTACCAGACTTGATTGGTGCCGATTATGAAGGTAAAATAAAAGTTATGACCAAAGTAGATGATATAATAACTATTGAATATGGACAAAAAATTGCACAATTATTATTATTACCCAATGGGGCTGCTAAATTTCCTAGCAAGAAGGGCTCTAGGGGTATGCAAGGATTTGGATCATCAGATGCCTATTTGATAAAAGCTATCAAGCAAGATAAACCTAAGCTATTATTACAAGTAAATGGCAAAACTTTTGTCGGTTTGTTAGACACTGAAACTGCTGTATCCATTATTACAAAAGAGCAGTGGCCTTATAACTGGCCTGTTAATAAACTCTTACTCACCTGGTAGGTATAGGACAAAAGCTACTCCACTGAAAAGATGATGACACACATAGGGATATTTTCAACCTTCTGTTATTCCTTAAATGCCTCTCAATCTTTGGGGAAGAGATAAATTATCACAAATGGGGGTATTTTTATATAGTCCAAACTCTACTGTTACTGCTATGATGTGTAGGCAAGGATATGATCCCTTTAAGGGGGTTGGCAAGAACCAACAAGGTATAACAACTCCAACTGAGTTTCAGCAAAAATTAAATCATAAAGGATTAGGGTATTTTCACTAATGGTTGTTGATCATCCTCTACCCTCTACCCCATGCAGATCCTAACAATGATCCTGTTTGGGTTGATCAATGGCCTCTATGTCAGGAAAAGGTTCAGGCCGCACAGCTGTTAGTACAGGAACAACTGAATGCCTGTCATGTGGAACCATCCACGTCACCGTGGAATTCTCCTATATTTGTCATTAAGAAAAAATCGGGAAAATGGAGGCTGTTACAAGATTTATGTGAGGTTAGCCTCTCTATGGAAATGATGGAATCATTACCACTCAGACTTCCTTCACCAGCAGCTATTCCAGAAGGCACCTTTAAAATCATTATTGATCTGAAGGATTGCTTTTATACCATCCCTCTAGCTCCTCAAGATTGCAAGAGATTTGCTTTTAGTGTTCCATCTACAAATTTTAAAGAGCCTATGCAAAGGTATCAATGGCGGGTCCTTCCCCTAGGTATGGCAAATTCCCCAACACTCTGTCAAAAATTTGTGGCCAAAGCCATATCTGATGTCAGATCTTCATATCCTTGTTATATTGTACATTATATGGATGATATATTAATAGCATATTATGATAGAGCAATATTACTATAATGTTATTCTAAATTACAGGAAAATTTAAAAAATAGCGGTTTTCTTATTGCTCCTGAAAAGGTACAATTTAATGAACCCTAAATGTAATCAGGAACAAAAATAGCAAAAAATTGTGTTATGCCTAAACAGATACAAATTAGACTGGAAAAATTAACTGCCCTTAACCTGTTTCTAAAAGTTACTAGGAGATAGTAATTGGATGTGACCTTATCTTAAACTCACTACTCAGGAGTTACAGACATTATTTGAAATTCTTAAAGGGGATAGTAATCCTAATTCACCCCAATCTATTCCTAACGAAGGTACATTTGCTTTACATAAAGTACAAGATGCTATACAAAATTGCTCACTTTCTTGGATTAATTATGATAAAAAATTATTATTATGTATTTTAAATACCTAAGGGATGCCTATGGCTGTTTTGTGGTAAAATGCACCCTTAAGTTGGATTTATCTTCCTAATTCCCCCAAGAAAGTTTTATGGACATATCCTCAAGCAGTTTCACAGTTAATTGCAGATCCCCAATGTGATTCTTTGAGATACTTTGGCATTGAACCTCATGAGATCATTGTGCCCTATAATTCCCTTCAGATAAATTGGCTCTATCAATATCGTCAAGACTGGATGATTGCGGTTGCTAATTACCTAGGGCAAATAACCCATCATTATCCTTCTGATAGACTACTTTATTTTGCAAGTAGGCACTCAGTTATTTTTCCTAGAATATTTGTATCTCAGCCCATATCTGATGCTCTTGTTATATTTACTGATGGATCCTCCAAAGGTAAAGAAAGCTGTGTTTGGCCCTATTGATAACGTACAGGTTACTGAATGTTCTTCCTTTTCTGCACAACAAGGAGTATTAAAGGCTGTTGAACAAGTGTTAATACATTTTAAACAAACTCTAAATATATTCTGTGACAGTGCATATATTGTTCAAGCATTACCTTTATTGGAAACTGTTAGTATTATTAAAACAAAAAATTCTACTATTCTTACCTTATTTAACAATATACAGTCTCTCATTTGACAAAGAGAATACCCCATTTATATTTTATTCATTCACATTCTTCTTTTCCTGGGCCTTTGGCCACTGGCAATGATTTGGCAGATAAGTATCTGATAAACTTTAATGTTAATAAAGCTCAAGGTTTTCACAAATTGCATCATGCTAATAGTAAATACTTAGAAAAATATTTCGTATTCCAAAAGAAACGGCTAGACAAATAGTTAAACAATGTTACAGGTGCATTACTTCTCAGTCTGTTCCTCATTATGGGGTTAACCCTCGAGGTTTATTGCTTAGTCATATCTGGCATATGGATGTTACTCATATACCTACGTTTGGAAAATTACAATATGTACATGTTATTTAGTTTGCTTGGCTCCCCAGTCAAGAAAGCTAATAGTAGCTTTCAGAGGTCATATAAGAGTTGCTATTAACAAACAGAGTATGGCCTGGATTATGAATGGGTTGGTCAGATAGCAAGGGAAGTAAAGAGCCCATATTTTGAAAGACTTCAGGGCAGCTATGTTCATAATAAGTCGAGGTGTTTACTGGAAGTAGGGTGGCTGGATTGAAGGAAGGTGATTGATACAGGTTAATATCATGGTCCTTGATAAAAAGCCAAGTGGTGGGAAGGCAGGTCTTGAAGTCTATGGTTAGAGAAGACTTACAGAGGGCTTCATGAGTGAGTATAAGTGCCTCTTTAGGGGGAAGAGTTGCTGCTGCTAGGGATTGCAAGTAGGGTTGGCACCCCTGGGTGGTGACATCGAGCTGCTTAGAGAAATATGCAATGGGGGTAAAGGTGGGTCCGAGGGGCTGAGCTAAAATGCTAACAATAGCCTGTTTTTTATCAGTGTATAGATGGAAAGGTTTAGATGGATTTGGCAACATGAGGGATGGAGACTGTAAGAGGAGATGCTGGAGTTTGAGGAAAGCTTTTTAACTATTTGGGGTGAATCTAGGGTTCCTTGTGAGGTGGATTTTACCACATCATAAAGGGGTTTTGCTATTAAGGAAAAGTTGAGGATCTAGTGTCTAAGGAAATAAAAAAAAAAAGTCGAGAAAAGAGATGATTTGATCAGCCATTTTAGGTGACTGGAGGCTTTCAATGAATTGGCTAGTGGTGGGGGTTAATTGAAAACTGAAATAGATATGTGACTGTGGGGATAGACAGTTGGGCCTTGGAAAGGAATACCTTGTATTCCTTGGAGGCCAAGAAGTTGAGCAGTGTGAGTTCGTGGAAGTTGAAACGAGGGGCTACACAATAAAAGATCATCAATGTATTACAAGGAACACTAGGAGATAAGAAGCTTATTGGAAAGCACGTGAGTAATAATGGGTTTTAAATTTTTGCATTGTCATGCAGAGACAGGGAATTGGGGGTCTAGCAGGAAAGAGGAGTGGCCTTTCAGAGTAACAAGAACGGGTTGATGGTGGGAAGCTACAGATGGAGTGGAAAGATTCTATACAATGGGGTTGACAATGTGTGGGGATAGAGATGCTTTAGAAAGGGGCTAAGAGGTAAGGAGTGCTAAGGGGAATAGAACTAAAGGCTGGTCAGGTAAACTAGGTTCACTTGACTCCCAGTGAAACACAGCTCTAAGTTTAAACAGGAGGTCAATCTCTACCTAGCAATAGGGATGGGCGTGTAGGGATAACTAGAAAGGAAGATAATGAGGAAGGGTTGAGTGGTAAAAAGGCTTAGAAGGGAGACCATCAGTCCCAATTAATGAGACCTAGGAAGAGAAAACAGGACCTGAGAAGGAAGGAAGTACTGAAAAGGTAGCCCTCATGTCAAGTAGAAAGAAAACTAGCTTACCTGCTACTTGATGGGTTATGCTGGCCTCTGCAAAGGTAGTGGAGGTTGTTAAACTTGGGCATCTTGAATCTTCAGCAGCCAGGCCTAAGAGGTCAGCTGGGATGGGGACTGGGTTTGATGGAAGGTCTACCCTACCACAGCTAGGCCCCAAAGGGCTGTCAGCCGTCCAATGGCCTGGGGTCCCATCCTGTTGAAGGGTGTGGGTGAGGTTCAGGGCAGCAGTTAGCCCAATGACCCTCTTTGCCACACTTGAAGCATGCACTAGGAGATACCCAGCTCATTGAATGAGGAGGTGTTTTCTTGACCACTCACTGCAGCCACTACCACTGCCTGTAGGACTGCTATCAGGGCTTGAGTCTGCAGATATGCTTTCTGGGGGACATGAGTCTCATTATCAGCCTTTGCCCATGTTTACCAGGACTTAAATGGGTGTTTGGGGGCTATTTTCAGGCTTTGAGAAATTTTTATATATTAGGGGCTGATTGAGTGGTAAGATGAGTAGCTAGGATGGTGGCCCCTACTGGGGAGGTAGGGTCTAAGTGGGTATACTTAGTCAGGCCTTCAGTGAGATGGTTAAGGAAAGGAGCTGGGTTCTCATCTTTAGTTTGGGTAATCTCTTTGAGCTTATAAAAATAGACTGCTTTATAGGAGATGGCATGTAGGCCAGCTAACAAACACTGAATCATATGTTTATACTGGCTTGACCATCTCTTCATGTTGCTGTATTAATTTGGCATGTCAAATATGACTCTTGCTGGGGGATGGTTTGGGAATCAACCGGCATGGAGGTTTCTGTTAAATGTACTTTTCTGTGTGATGCTGAGTGGCAGTTAGAACATGCTCTTTCATCTGGCATTAGAGTAGAGGACAGTACAACAAAAAGGTAATGCCAGGTGAGATTGTAGGTCTGGGTTAGGTACCTAAACTCTTTGATATAAATTGTCGAGTCTTTGGGAAATGAGGCTAAGCATTTTTCAATTGATAATCTTAAAATATACAGAATATCCTAGATCCATAATCCACTTTGAATTGATTTTTGTGTATGGAGTGAGGTGTGGATCTTGCTTGAGTTTTCTGCAGATAGTTTTCCATTTTTGGCAGCACCATTTGTTTAAAAGGCTCTCATTTCCGCACTTAACTGATTTCATCTCCTTGTCAAAAATCAGTTGACCATAGTTAGATGGGCTGATTTCTGGATTCTCAATTCTAATCTATTGATCTATGTGTCTGTCATTGTACCAGTACCACACTGTCTTGACCACCACAGCACTGTAGTAGGATTGTAAATCAGGGAGTGAGATGCCTTCTACCTTGTTTCTCTTTTTCAGGAGTGCTTTTCTTATTCAGGGTCTTTTGCCATTCCAAATGAAATTGGAGACTGCCTTTTCCATCTCGTTGAAGAATGAAATTGGTATTTGTATTGGGATTGCATTGAACATGTAAATTGCCTTTGGTAGTATTGTGATTTTCACAATAATGAGTTTTCCTATCCAAACCAAGGACTATAACTGTCATTAAAAAAAGCTTGGAAGAACTCCAGAAGTCCTAATCCACAACATAAACAGTCTTCTAAGCATCCTGGAAAATCTACAACCAGGAGAAGATAAAATAGATGAATGGGGCTTTCTAAGAATACAATCCCTATGCACATCCAAAACTTCTCCAACAGGATAAAAAGGGAAGCCACAGAGTGGGAAAAAATATTTGGTAATGACATGTCATATAAGGGACTTATATCTAGAATTTATAAAATACTCAAGGACCACAACAAGATAAAGGTAAACAACCCAATTGCAAAATGAGCGCAGGATATAAACAGACAGTTCACTAACGAAGACATTCAGATGGCAAACAAACACATGAAGAAATGTTCAGAATCCCTAGCTCTAAGAGAGATGCAAATCAAAACAATTATGAGATATCATCTCACCCCAGTCAGAATAGCAAAATTTAACAGAACAGCAATCAACAGATGCTGGTGAGGTTGTGGAGAAACTGGAATCCTTATTCACTCTTGGTGGGAGTGTAAAATGGTGCAACCACTGTGGAAGGCAGTATGGTGCTTCTCAAAAAGTTGCAAATAGAAATATCATTTGACCTAGCAGATACCATTTGACCCAGCAATTCCACTACTGGGAATATACCCCAAAGAAACTATAACTGCCACTCAAGCAGATATATGCACACCTATGTTTATTGTGGCTTTGTTAACAATAGCAAAGAACTGGAAACAACCCAAGTGCTCATCAACAAATAAATGGATGGAGAAGCTCTGGTATATTCACACATTAGACTACTATGCAGCAATGAAAAACAAGGAACTCATGACATATTCTGCAAAATGGATGACCCTGTAAAACATTATGCTGAGTGAAATATCCCAGTCACAAAAGGACAAATATTGCAGAGGGCCACTGTTGTAAAATGGGACTGATATCAGGGTTAAGGGAAGATAGAGTAAGAGGGGAGGAATGATGTATATTGCATTGAAACAAATGAGGGAGAGATCTGTTTAAAAGGGGTATGTGAATGGATATTCTTGTCATTACAGAAGTCCAGAGTGAAATTTTAAAAAAAACCAAAAGCCAACAAAACCAAAACCCAAAAAATTGTACTATATTAATCTTAAAAAGGAAGAGATAAATTTGAAAATATTTTCAGTTATGAACACTGACTGAAATATTTAAAGTGGGTTGAAAATGCTTTAAAGAAAAAGGAAATAAAAGTCTTAAAACTGTTTAATGAAAGAAAGAGAAAAAAGGGTGTTGTTGGATAGAATTTATATTTTTATAGGAATTGGTTGGATGAGTTTGATAGAGGGTAATGTGCTGAAATGAGTTAGGGGTAGGTTGGGAGGAGAGAAGGGAGGAGCAAAGGAGTCTGATCCCTTTATCTGTGATATGTAGTCTGAGGGAGGCTAAGTGGGATTATTTACTGGGTGGGGTCAGAAAAAAAATGAGAAAGATGATGCTTTATCTATGGGTTAGGGCTGGAAAAGGAAGATGATGTTTTAGTTTCAGAAGATTCTTTTTAACTGAAGTTAGTTAAAATTTTTGGCTGCAGTTTCAGGCTGTGTGTGAGACATATACCCAGTTTTGCAGTGTAGAAATCAGTCTTTTCCCCCATCTTAATAAATCTACTACAATTGATGTAATATAAAAAGTTAAAAACATTTCCTTGTTTCTTTTCAAACTTATTATTTGTAGGTATTATAAACTAAAGCAAATAAAATTCACTTTGCCTCAAGCCTTTTACAACTTAGTACACACTTTCAAATTTAGCTTTTACTATCTTTTATATTCCAGCACAAGCAGACATTCTACTTCAAAGCAAGACTACTTTCATTTTCACAGGAAACTTATTACCAGTTATTTTGCTTTCCCCCTTGAATCTCATACTATACTAAAACTTTCAACTTTTATTCTCAAGGTAGTTTTTGTTCAGTAAACTAGATATACTTGTGCTGCTGAGTGGCTGTGAGAACACATTTTAATAACTGCAATAGTTTTAATTGTCTCGAAACCCAAGTATGGCTTGGTTTCACTTGGTAAAGTAAATATTGTTTAAAAATAAAGATACACATATGTATAAATGCACATGACTAAATTTTTTTACGTGAAACCTGTTTTTTTTTTTGATTAATTTCAGTGAACATTTACAAAGATTTTGGATTTCCATTCATTCATTCTTGCACTTTTCTCCCCGCCCACCCCCCTACCCCCAGTTCACTCTTCTCTTTGAAAAGTTAAAAAAAATTCCTTCATTGGTATACAATCCCCCCGCACCGCCGACACCACCCCAAGTATACTCCACTCTGCAACCTTCATTCTGGACTCATGATAATCATAATGCGCTATAATATATTGCTTTTAAACTGGTCTTTTCCTCATCTGTTTCAACGCAGTGAACATAATTTATCCAGTTTTTCTCATTCTTACCCCAACCCTGATGTCAGTACCATTCAACAGCAGTGGCACTATGCAGTGTTT
>NW_006399969.1:2900452-2902588 GCF_000299155.1 Elephantulus edwardii
TTCATATCCTGTGCCCATTTTTCAATTGGATTATTTACCTTTATCTTGTTGTGGTGCTCAAGTGTTTTATAAATTCTAGATATAAGTCCCTTATATGACATGTCATTACCAAATACTTTTTCCCAGCCTGTGGCTTCCCTTTTTACTCTGCTGGAGAAGTTTTTGGATGTGCATAGGGATTTGATACTTAGAAGGCCCCATTCATCTATTTTAACTTCTCCTGGCTGTAGATTTTTCAGGATACTTGGAAGATTGTGTTGTGGATTAGGATTACTCTTCCAAGCTTTTCTTGAACGAAGTTTATAGTCCTTTGTTTTAGTCCTAGGTCCATGATCCACCTTGAGTTGGTTTTTGTATATGGAGTGAGGTATGGATCTTGCTTAAGTTCTCTGCAGATAGTTTTCCAATTTTGCCAACACCATTTGTTTAAAAGGCTATTGTTTCCCCACTTAACTGATTTCATCTCCTTGTCAAAAATCAGTTGACCATAATTAGATGGGCTGATCTCCGGGTTCTCAATTCTATGCCATTGATCTATATGTGTCTGTCATTGTACCAGTACCATGCTGTCTTAACTACCATGGCCATGTAGTAGGATTTGAAATCAGGAAGTGAGATGCCTCCTCATTTTTTCTATTTTTAAGGAGTGCTCTGCTTATTTGGGGCTTCTTTCCATTCCAAATGAAGCTAGAGATTGCCTTTTCCATCTCGTTGAAGAATGGGATTGGTATTTGTATTGGGATTGCATTGAATGTGTAAATTGCCTTTCGTAGTATTTCCATTTTCACAATATGGAGTCTTCCTATCCATGAGCAAGGGATATTCTTCCACTTCTCCAGGTCTCTTTTTGTTTCTTGTAGTAATGTTTTGTAATTTTCTTTGGATAGATCCTTTGTGCTTCTGTTTCTATTTACTCCCAAATATTTTATCTTGTGATTAGCTATCGTGAAGGGTATTGTTTTTTCTTTGCTTCAGCTCTGTATTCTCTTTGTCGTTGTAGAGAAACCCAACAGATTTTTGTATGTTCATCTTTTATCCTGCTACTTTGCTGAATTGGTCAACTATGTCCAGTAGTTTTCTTGCTGAGTCTTAGGGTTTTATTAGTTATCTATCATATCATCTGCATAGAGAGATAATTTTACCTCCTCTTTGCCGATTTGGATATCTGTCTTTCTTTTGACGGCACCTTTTAAATCATGGAAGAACAATACTTTTCAAAATAAAGAAACAAAAGAAAATACTAAAAGCTACTTTAGAGTGGGCTAACACAAGCTGCACAGGTTGACAGATTTTACCATGATAAAGAGAGGAGCAAAACTGAAAGAAAGCTTAGAAGGGGTTTCTGACCATCTTTGAGTCCATTGGCAGAAATTGTCAAGATCTTGAAGGCTATTAAAAGGAAAAGTTCCATTTTCAGGCTATTGAGAATTGTTATATCTAGCTGATATTGCAGCAATGCTTGGTTACAGTAAAAGATTAGTATCTTGGGGTGGAGGTCCTCAGTGAGGCCTAAGTTTGAAAGATTTGAAAGGAGGAAGCCCCAAGGGGCTGTCCATTGGGAGTTTAGACATTTGGCTACCCATGATGTTCAGGTTTGTGGGTGAGGACAGCTGAGATTTCAGAATGTCTTCTGAAAGCCTACAGTCTCAGATTGTGGGAAAGACTAAGAGATGGCTTGCGCATCCCATATCCAGGTGCCTGAAAGCACCTGGCACTTGAGTGGGCTTCTGACATAGGCCTGCAATTTTTGAAATATTGGATATAAACACAGACAGGGGTCCAATGTGGACAGACCTGAATCCCAAGGGAGTTAAAAATCCCTGAAGGCAAAATGCCTGGGGACTGTTCTGTACAGTGCCTGGGAAATTTTATGACCAAATGGACCTTTTTTAAGGGATAGAGAGAAGTCACCAGTAGCCAGGAAATTAAAAGGCGCATTGCCATGGGAAAGTCTGCTCTTAGGGACCTCTCCAAAGTACTGAAGGCCATGGTCTTCACAATCACTTGTTATGCATCAGAGAGTTGGACAATGACCAAGGAGGATAGGAGAATTGATGCCTTTGAGCTGTGGTGCTGGAGAAGAGTATTGAAACTACCATGGACTGCTAGGAAAACAAACAGATTTGTCCTGGAAAG
>NW_006399969.1:2902843-2911269 GCF_000299155.1 Elephantulus edwardii
CAAGCGACTCGACAGCACATAACAACAACAACAGAGAGAAGTCAGAAAAGGAGTCTGAGAAAATGCTTGGTGACTCTTCTGAACAGTGCCTGGGAAATTTTATGAGCAAATGGGCCTTTTCTTTGTCAGAAAAGAAGTCTGAGAATGCAGAGGCAGAAGTCAGGAGAATAGAGGTGAAGTTCTTGATTAGAATAGGCACCAGATAACTTTCAGCAAGGACTCTTCCAGAATAAAGTTAGCAGTGGACTGGAAGAATGAGGAGTTCAGGGAAACTGGACAATACTAATGACCGGACATAAACACAAAATGGATGGGAATAGACAACAGAGGGTCATTTCCTGCAGGAATCCCTCTGTTCATGACCCTCGAAGCGTAGAAGTGTGTCTTATCAAGCACAGGCCTGCTTGGGGTCCCTAGAGGATCCCCCAAATTGTCACTAAGACATATGACAACACTATGGAAACATGGTTGGAGACCCAATCAAACTCAGCGGCTTCAGAGTACTATCAGCCATGGAGACTGTTCACAAGCACTCAAAGCATTCATTCAGAAAGCATATGCATAAAACAGGAGCTGAGGAGAGAAAACGGGACCATTTTCATTAAGTTACCATTCAACATCTTGACACCGTGCAAGCTGGTATAATTCCTTGATTTGGAGAGAGAGAGAGAGAGAGAGAGAGAGAGAGAGAGATCAGGGAAATACCACACCCATTTAGGGCGGGTGGTAGTTTCTTCAGATGGGTGAAGCTGTTCACTCCCTTCATTGACATGCTGATATTCTTTGAATCCTTCCTTCTCCCTTTGACCTTGTCTGGGCCTGACAATATTCTTTAAGAAAAGAAATAGAATTATTGGAATACATTTGGTTTACTTACAGACATTTTTAATGTAAAACCAAATTCCATTCTTCTATTTTTCTGAGAATAAATACAACTTGTATTTTCTCATAGATACTTGTAGAATTCTTGGCCCATTCTTGCATTTCATTTTACAGTATACTCTTAGTTCCTATTATTCCTTAGCCACTTCTGGTACTTTCCATTTTCACATTACCTGTCTGCCCTCATTACCAAACTCAGACCTCAAAGCTGTAATTAGTTTCCCCTTTGCTGACCTCATTTTAATAGCTTCATTTCCATTTTAGTGTGTGAATAGTGCTTCAAGAATGTAACTTGCTATCACATTAAGTGATCTTTGTCCTAGTATTGATGAACTTTCTGTGGGGATCAAAATCTTAGCCCTTCCTTACTATTGAAATGTCTTTTGATTTGAGTTGTGACGCACTTCATATGATCACTTTGGAATGCAGTCCCATTTCCATTACTTTTTATAAAAGGATGAAAATTGGAGATAAACCACAGGAAAAAAATGTGAAATTAGGCCAATTCCATTGAGAGTGACATGCAGGTAGAGCTCTTACAAATTGACCCATTATTTCTTCTGGAAATGAGAATAAAAACGAAACTTTAGTAAAATGGCATTATTCAGTTGAAAAGAACCAGCTGCCTAAATGTATTCCTTGGAAGAGAAATATTTCCCTCTACAAAATTCAGTGTAGACATTTATAGCTGTATTATGCACATAGCAAGAAAATGGAAACAGTCCAAATGTCCATCAACAAAATGAATGGATTGAGAAATTGTGGTACATTCACACAATGGAATACTATGCAACATTTAGGAGCAATGATTTATAAAAATACCATATAACATGGTAGAGGCTGGAGAGCATTATGCTCAGTGGGAAAAAAAAACCCAACTTAGTTTCATAAGGACAGATACTGCATACGATCATTATTGTAAGAATAGAAGGATAACTAGTAAGACATGTATAAAAGTCCAAAGTCAAGAAGGAGAGGGAGTATAAGGATTGAGGGTCAGAAAGGCGAGAAATCATGCATTTGCAGAGTATGGTGAGCAGACGGAGAGGGTAAAGGAATTAGGAAAGATCTAGCCAGGACCTGAAAAGGCTGGGTAATGGTGGCCATATGTCAATGGTGATTAATTTTATAAAACACAATTTATGGGAATGATTGTATGAAACACAATGTTAATGAATATATGTTTGAAACACAATGTGTGTGAATGAAACACAATGTATATGAATTTTGTATGTAAACTAATATAAATGATAATAATTAAAAAAGAATAGAGTCACTGTTCAGATAAAGCAAAACAAATACTTAAATATATTCTTCGGAGAATAAAAAAAACATTTCTTTCTGAAAAATTTAGGGGTCGGGGCACTTGAGCCAAGGGCAGGGACAACACCGGAACTAATGGTTAATTCCACAATAAGGGATATATTCTCACTTTTTCTGTAAAATGCTTATCTGTTGGGTACTTCTCTAGATCTGAACATTCAGATTGACATACACTAGGAAGAAGGATTGGCCATTCACTTCCAAAATAGAAGGCCTCTGAAAACCCTATGTACAACAGAACACACATAGAATGACAGAAAGGGCAACTGAGTATGGAAATACAAAGGAAGAGGAACAGTTGTAAGCAGACACTAAGGATTGGAACATGGAATGTGAGAACCATGAATGTGGGAAAATTAGATATTGTTAAGGAGGAAATAGAATGCATAAATATTGACATACTAGGCATTGGTGAGATGAGATGGACCGGCATGGGGCATTTTGAATAAGATGATCATATGATATATTACTCCGGAGATGAAAAGGTGAGGAAAAATGGGGTTGCTTTCATAGTTAGAAAAGTCATTTCTAGATCCATCTTGAAGTACAATATTTTGAGTGACAGGATAATATCTATACACATACAAGGCCAGTGAATACAACTATCATTCAAATATATGCACCAACAACCAGAGCCAAAGAAGAGAAAATAGAAGATTTCTACCAATTTTTATAGTCGGAGATAGATCGAACATGCAACCAAGATGCATTGATAATAATGGGTGACTGGAATGCAAGAGTTGGGAACAGAGAAGAAAAATCAATGGACTTGGAGACAGAAATGGAGCTGGAGATAGAATGAGTGGGGTTTGCAAAAATCAGTGACTTATTCACGGCAAACACATTTTTAAGAGATATAACGCAGGTTATACATATGGGTCTCACCCGATGGTATGCATGGGAATCAGATAGATTACATCTGTGGAAGGAACCACTGCAGAAGCTCAATATCAGCTGTGAAAACTAGGCCCAGAGCTGACTGAACAGACCACCAACTACTCATATGCAAATTCAAGCTGAAGCTGAGGAAAATTAAACTGAATCCACAAGAACCAAAATATAACTTTGAGTCTATCCCACCTGAATTTCAGAACCATCTCAAGAACACGTTTAAGGCCTTGAACACCAATGATCGAAGACCAGATGAGTTGTGGGAGGATATCAAGGGTATCATCCAAGAAGAGTGCAAACGTTCATAAAGACAGAAGAGGAAGAAAAGACCAAAACGGATGTCAGCAGAAACTCTGAATATTCACTGGAGCACAGAGAAGTCAAAGGACAAGATACTAAAGAGCTGAACAGAAGATTTCAAAAGGCAGCGCGGGATGACAAAGTAAAATATTACAATTAAATGTGCAAGGACTTGCAGTCAGAAAACCAAAAGGGTCGAACTCACTCAGCATTTCTAAAGCTCAAGAAACTGAACAACAAATTCAAACCTCGAGTTGCTATAATCAAGGATGCTTTAGGCAGAGTATTAAATGATCCAGGAGGTATCAAAAGAAGATGGAAAGAATACACTGAGTCATTGTATCGAAAGGAATTAGCAGACACAGAAGAATTTAATGAAACAACATATGAGCAAGAGCCTATGGTGATGAAGGAAGTTCAAGCTGCTTTGAAGGAAATAGCAAAAATAAAGGCCCCAGGAATAGATGGTATACCAGTTGACATATTTCAGCTAACAGATGCTGCCCTGGACATGCTCACCAAGTTATGTCAAGAAATCTGGAGAACAACCACTTGGCCAACTGGAAGAGATCTATATTTGTTCCCATTCCAAAGAAAGGTGACCCAACAGAATGTGGAAACTATAGAACAATATAGTTGATTTCATATGCAAGCAAGATTCTGCTGAAGATTATCCAGAAACGACTGGAACAGCACATCGGCAGAGAACTGCCAGAAGTCCACGGTGGGTTTAGAAGGGGTTGTGTTACTAGGGATATTGTAGCTAATGTTAGATGGATATTGGCTGAAAGCAGGGAGTACCAGAGGAATGTATATCTGTGCTTCATTGATTATGCAAAGGTATTTGACTATGTGGACCATGACAAACTGTAGCTGACTCTGAGAATAGTGGAAATCCCAGAACACTTGATCGTGCTAATGCGAAACTTATACTTAAACCAAGAGGCAGTCATCAGAACAGAACAAGGACACTCTGCATGGTTTGAAATTGGGAAGGGTGTATGCCAGGGATGTGTCCTATCTTCATACCTTTTCAACCTGGCTCTATGAGGAGAAACATGGCATCAGGATTGGTGGAAGATCTAGCAACAATCTGTGTTATGCAGATGACACAACCCTGCTTGCTGAAACTGAGGAGGAACTAAAACACTTGCTGCAGAGGGTCAGGGACTGTAGCCTTCAATATGGAGTGAGGCTCAATGTCAAGAAGATAAAGATTCTCACCACTGGAACAATTGGCAGCATCAGTATGGACGGTGAAGAGATTGAGATTGTTCACAGCTTTAGTCTGCTTGGCTCCACAATCAACACTCTTGGCACCAACATCCAGGAAATTAAAAGAAGTGTTGCTATGGGAAAGTCTGCTGTTAGGAACCTCTCTAAAGTTCTCAAGAGCAACGATGTGTCTTTGGAGACTAAGGTGCATCTAATATAGGCCATAGTCTTTGCAATCACTTTTTATGCATCAGAGAACTGGACAGTGACCAGGGAGGAGAGAAGGAGAATTGATGCTTTTGAGCTTTGGTGTTGGAGAAGAGTGCTGAGAGTGCCATGGACTGTAAAGAAAACAAACAGATTCATCCTGGAGAGGGTTAAACCAGGCTGTTCCCTGGAGGCAAGGATTCTGAGGTTTCATCTGACATACTTTGGTCATGTTTTAAGGAGGGACAGGTCCTTGGAGAGGGACATCATGCTTAGGAGGGTGGAGGGCAGGTGCAGGAGGGGAAGGCCCTCTATGAGGTGGATTGAGTCAGTGACTGGGGAAATCAGGATGAGTGTGTCAGAGACAATGAGATTGGCACAGGACAGAGCAGAGTTTAGAGCTGTTGTACATAGGGTCGCTATGAGTCGCAAGCAACTCGACGTCACATAACAACAACAACAACAACAACAACTATTGACTTTACTTAACAATTCTATCAGTTTAAAGGCAAAGGTGCAATTGATGCAAGCCATGGTATTTTCAATTGTTCGTTATGCATCTGAAAGTTGGACAATGAATAAAAGATGACAGACGAATTGATGCCTTTGTGTTGTGGTGTAGGAGAAGAATGCTGAATATCCTGCAAATTGCCCAAAGAAAACCAAGTCTATCTTATAGGAAGTGTAACCAGATTGCAAGGACAGAGAAGCTTCATTTCAAGTGCTTTGGGCATGTTATTAGGGCAAATCATCATGCTGGGAAGGTAGAGAAACAGGGAAAGAGAGGTCAGACCTCAATAAGACAGAGTGCCACAGTGACTGTCACTGAACTTGAGTATATAAGAGATGATAAGAATAGCCCAAGATAAGTTAGGGTTGGCATCTGTGTGAAGTGGGTCACTATGAGTGGGCATTTACTTGAAGGTGTCTAGCAACAAAAAACCAACAACAATAACAACTCCAACTTGAGCTATGCATCCTGTCTTACTCTGTCCTACGTTTTGCATTTCAATGCTTTCTGTGTGTCCTGAATATGTTGTATACAGTTTTTTTTTTAATTTCAGAGTATTCAGCTCACATTCATTTTTATATATTTTTAATATTGTGGTAAAAACATGCAATACACCTTTTAAAAATTATTTGTATTGGTTTGTGTACAAAACTTGTATAAATTGTGTTTCACATTATCCTTCATTCACATTGTGTTTCATACAATCATTCATATTCATTGTGTGTTGAAAAACCAATTACCATTGATATATGCCCATTAATACCCTGTCTTTTCAGGTCCCAGCCAGGTTTTCCCCATTTCCTTTATCCCCTCACTCCACCCACCACATTGTGGGACCCAATAATTTCCCTTTTGCCCACTAAGCCCTCTGCTCCTACCACCTTCCCTCTTGGACTCCTCAATACACCTTTTACTAGATATCCCTTTATTTTTAAAATAATGAAGACTATACTTTCAGGGATAATTTCTAAAGTTCATTATTTTTACAATAATGGTCTTATGCAGTATTTGTCCTTATTGGACCGAGTTTTTTAACTCAGCAAAATGCCCTCCAGTCTCTCCCAAGTTATGTCATAATTTCCAAAACCTTTGCTCCTCGGTGCTGTGTAATATTCCATCTTATGAATATACCACGATTTCTCAATCCATTCTGTTGGTAACATATTCGACATTTCAACAATATTTACATGCACAATCCAGTGCCATTAATTATATTAATTTTTACAAGTTCATATCTCTTCATTCTTAATGTGGCTATGACTGCTCTCCTGTCTAGAGCACTAGACTGTGGCCCTGCTGCCTTGAGGCCCCTGGCCCTGCTGCCTTGAGGTCCCTGGCCCTGCTGCTTTGAGGCCCCTGGACCTTCTACCTGGTAGCCTCAGTCCTGCTGTCTGGACCCCCAAACCCACCACATGTTTTACTGGACCTCACTACCTGGACGCTCCTGCTTGCTGTCTAGAAGTCTGGCCCCACTGTGTAGAAAATCTGGCTCTGAACCTGGATACATGTGTTTTAGAGGATGACCTGCTACCTCCCCTCCAAACTGCACTGGGACACTAAAATCACAGGTGAACCCATTTCCTTCCCCCTCCCAGAGCTTGAGCTGCCTTTAGCCCTTGCACCTTGAACCCACCTAGCTGCAACAGAGTTAACTGACAGAGAAGGCATCCAATTCACAGGCTATATCTCTCCCCAACTGAAGCAATTCTTCTCTTGAGTCAAAAGCTGAGAGAGAAACTCAGTCAGGGTAGCTGCCCTGCCCTACTCTGCAGCAATGACTTCCTGAGCCAAGGCTTTAAAATAAGAGCCTGCTAAGGCCTCAGACATGAAAAGCTCTACCACAACAAAGTTATAGGAAAAGCAGGCTACCTCATACCATATACAAACTCAAAAAAAGATGTCACCCCCCAAAAGTGACACATTATCAATGGATTTCCTGAAGCTAGAAAGTCTGATGAAACTTTCTGACATAGAATTCAAAGAACAATGACTGAATATTTTCAATAGGTGGAAGACAAACTTGAAGAATTACAGGACTCTGAAAGCAAAAACCAAGAAGAACTTAAAAAATAAATCCAAGACAGTGCAGACAAAACAAATGAAGCATCAGAGGCTCTGGAAAAAGAAACAACCACAATCCAGAATATGAGGACCAATGGTTCAGGTGTTGTGAACATATTGGAAGGCCATACCAACAGAGTTGAAGAGATGGAAAACAGGACCATCAAAATAGAAGATAAATTTGTCACCACTGATCTTCTAGAACAAAAAGCAGAACCAAAGGATAAAGGAAGTAAAGGCAATGAGAAAGTTATGGAAAAATTACTGTAAGAAAACTTTCCAGGCATAATGAACAATGAGAGAATATATATTTAAGAAGTGGAGAGAACAGCATAGAGAATAGATCCAAAAAGAAAACCACCAAGGAATATCACAGTCAAATTTGCCAGAATCAAAGATAAGGAGAGAATTTTGAAAGCAGCTATGGAGAAACAAAGAGTAACCTATAAGGGAGAGCAGGTAAATGTAAGTTTTGATTTCTAATCAGAAACCACGTGAGCAAGAAGACAGTGGAATGACATATATCGAACACTCAAAAAAATACAACTGTAAACCAGGAGTATTGTCCCAGAAAAACTGCCCATCAAATATGAAGGAGAGATCAATATATTCTCAGAGAAGCAGAACTCAAGCGTGTTTGCAAAAGCATGATCATCATTGCAAGAAACACTGAGAGATGTCCTTCTCACAGAGATACCACAGAAATCAGGAAGGACCAAAGTAAACAACAGCAACACCAAAAAGAATTAAAAAAAAGGATAGCAATAAACCCTTGCCTCTCAATAATTATACTGAATGTGAGTGGTTTAAATGCACTATTAAAGAGAAAAAGAGTAGCAGATTTGAGAAAAAGATAACCCACCTATATGTTGTCTACAAGAGACACACCTGAAAAGTGAAGATAAAGACTAAATATCAAAGGGTGGGGAAAACCAGCTATGAGATATCATCTCACCCCAGTCAAAATAGCAAAATTTAACAGAACAGCAAGCAACAAATGCTGGCGAGGTTGTGGAGAAACTGGAACCCTGATTCA
>NW_006399969.1:2913019-2913556 GCF_000299155.1 Elephantulus edwardii
AAAAACCATACATGTGGAAGCTGAACAACACCCTGCTTGAACATGAGTGAAATTAAAAAGTTTCTTGAAACAAATAATAATGAAAACACAACTTACCAAAACCTCTGGGAAATAGCTAAAACAATTATTTAAATATCAATTTATAGCAATAAGCAAGCACATCAAAATGCAAGAAAAATGATAATTGTCTCTCTAACCCAACATCTCCGACAAATTGAAAAAGAAAAGCAAGAAAACCGGACACCTTCTAAAAAACCTGAAATGATAAAAATTATTGTTTTTGTTGTTATGTGCTGTTGAGTCACTTGTGACTCAAAGTTACCCTGTGTACAACAGCCCCGAAACCTCCTCTATTCTGTGCTGACTTTACTGTCTCCAACACACCTACCCTCATTACACCAGTCACTATATCAATTCATCTTATTGATGGTCTTCCTCTTTTTCTGTCTCTCCACACTTCCAAGCATGATGTCCCTCTCCAAGGACCAGTACCTCCTTGCAACATGCCCAAAGTAGGTCAGATGAAGCTTCAAAATC
>NW_006399969.1:2915961-2921657 GCF_000299155.1 Elephantulus edwardii
AATCTGTTAATTTTCTTAGCAGTCTATGGTATATTCAATACTCTTCTCCAACACCCCAGCTCAAAGACATCAATTCTCCTTCTGTCATCCCTAATCATTGTCCAGTTCTCTGATGCATAGCAAGTGATTGCATATACCATGGCCTGTATCAGGCACACCTTAGTTTCCAGACTGACATCGTTGTTCTTTGGTAGATTGGAGAGGTCTCTGACAGCAGACTTTCCCAACAGAATATGCCATTTAATTTTTTGGCTACTGGTGCTAAGGGTGATGATTGTGGAGCCAAGTAAACTAAAGCTCTTTACAGTCTCAATCTATTCACCATCCATCACAATGCTGCCAATCATCCCAGTGGTGAGAATTTTTGTTTTCTTGATATTGAGCTTCAATCCATATTGAACGCTGTAGTCCTTGAACTTTTACAGCAAGTGCTTCAGGTCCTACTCAGTTTCAGCAAGCATGGTTGTGTCACCTGCATAACACAGGTTGTTGATGAGTCTTGCTCCAGTTCTGATCCCACACTTCTCATAGAGCCCAGCTTCCTGGATAATCTCTGCATATAGATTGAAAAGATATGGAGATCTGTGGCATACACCCTTTCCAATTTTGAACAATGTAGTGTTCTCTTGCTCTTTCCTGATGACTACCTCCTGTCCAAGTACGGGTTTTACGTAGGCATGATCAAGTCTTCTGGGATTCCCATTCCTCTCAGAGTCAGCCACAGTTTATTGTGGTCCACACAATCAAATGCCTTTGCATAATCAATGAAACACAGATAGACATTCCTCTGGTACTCCTTGCTTTCAGCCAAGATCCACCTAACATTAGCTACAATATCCGTGGCACCACGACCCTTCTAAACCCAGGCTGCACTTCTGGCAATTCTCTGTTATTCCAGGCATTTTTGTATAATCTTCAGCAGAATCTTGCTTGCATGTGATATTAAAGACATTGTTCCGTAATTTTCACACTCTGTCGGATAACCTTTCTTTGGATTGGGAACAAATATAGATCTCTTCCAGTCAGTTGGCAATGAGGTTGTCCTCCAGATTTCTTGGCATAATTTATGAGCCAATTCAGCAAAGTGGCAGAATTCAAGATCACCATACAATAATAAATAGGAGTATAGCTTTTCATATTATTCTATTATTATCAATTTAATTTCATCAGGTTCTTTTGTGTTGTCTCCTCTATCATTTCTTAATCGAGTTATCTGTGTCTTATTTTTTTTTCTTTTGTTAAGTTTGCCAGTGGTTTGTCTATTTTATTGACTCTTTCAAAAAACCAGGTCCTGGTCTTATAGATAGTTTCAATTGTTTTTCTGTTTTCTATATCATTGATTTCAGCTCTTGTTCTTATAATTTCTTTTCTTCTAGAGACTGTAGGATTAAATTGTTCTTTTTCTATTTGATGAAGGTGTTGAGTTAGATCTTTGGATTTTCTTCTTTTTTCGTGTGTGTGTGTCTATTGCTATGAGCTGTTGCCTGAGGACTGCCTTAGCTGTATCCCAAAGGCTTTGGTATGTTTTATTTTCATCTGTTTCAAGAAACTTTTTTTAAAAAATTTCATTCTTTATTTCTTTTGTAACTCAGTCATGTCCTTAGCTGAGAGTTATTTAGTTTAGCTTCCACATGGATAGTTTTGTAAGCTTTACTCTCCTGTGGTTAATTTCTAGTTTTATGGGATTGTGATCTAAGAAGATACTTTGTATTATTACAATGTTTTTTAATTTGTTGAGACTTGCTTTGTGTCCTAATATGTGATCAATTCTAGAGAATGTACCCTGTGCACTTGAGAAGAAAATAAATTGAGTTTTATTTGGGTGCAATTTCCTGGATACATCCACAAGGTCAAGTTGGTTGATTATGTAGTTCAGGTCTTTGACATCTTTGTTGAATTTCTTTTGGATCGACCTATTCTTTGGTGATAATGGTATGTTGAAATCTCCTACCACTATTTTGGTGTTGTCTGTTTCTTTCTTCTATTCTGTTAATTGTTGTGCTATGTATTTTGCAGGTCTATCATTTGGTGCATAAACATTGTACAAGGTTATGTCTTCTTGATCTATTGCGCCTTTAATCAGTATGTAATGTCCTTCCTTATATTTTATTATTTTTTTAAATTAATGAATTTATTTTTTATTATTGTTTTAATTCTGATATCTATCAGAGATTAATATTGTCACTCCTCCTTGAGATTGCCATTTGCTTGGTATATTTTTTTCCAGGCTTTGACTTTGAGTCTGTCTTTTACTTCTTCTTTTAGATATATCTCTTTCAGGCAACATATTGATGAGCTTTGTTTTTTTATCCATTCTGCTACTCTTTTTCTTAAGACTGGCGCATTTACTCTATTCACATTAAGTGTGATTACTTTTGGGCCAGATTTTACTTTTGCCATTTTGCTGTATTTCTTTTTCTGCTATTTCTAGTTACAGTGGTCCATGTACTTTCCTTTGACATCTCTGTGCAAAGGAGTTTACTTAAAATTTCTTGCAGTTTTGGTCTTGTTTACACAAATTCCTTAAGTTCCGTCTTTTCTGCAAAGGATCTGATTTCTCCTTCATATTTTATGGAGAGATTTACTGGGTGTAAGATCCTTGGCTGGCAATTATTTTCTTTCAACTTTCTGTTTCTGCTGAGAAATTAGAACCAGACCTTTGTAGATGACTTTATGGTTTTCCTTGTGCTGCTTTTAGAATTCTATCTTTATCTTTTAATTTGGAGAATTTGACTTTGCTATATCTTGATGTTTTTCTGTTTGGATCTAGTCTATCACTGTGCTTCTTGAATGTGGATTTCCCCTTTCTTAAAAAAATACCTGGAGAGTTTTCTTATAGTACTTTCACAGTTATTTTCCTGTCACTCCCTTGTTCTGGAATTCCAATTATATGTATGTTATTCCCTTTGATGTCATCCCACAGGATTCTAATGTTTTCTTTACGTCTCATCTCTAATTTTTCTTCTAATATGTTTTCAGTGAGGTTTTTGTCTTCCAACTTACTATCTCTCTGTTCCATCTCTTCAGCTTTACTTTTTTTGCGATACCAGCATGTTGGACACTTCTGCCATTTCAGTCTTAATATTCTGGATTGCATTTTCATCTTTTGTTGTTATTTCTAGCACAGCGTTGACTATACCCTCTCTTGTGATGATTTTTTAAAAGTTCTTGTACCTGTGCTTTGTGTTTTATATAATCACTAATTCACATCATATGTTATATAATTATTCTTCCCAACAACCACAATGCCTATTCCCACCCTTTCTTTCCTCGTCCCCATTGAACCTTTCTCATTACTTCATTTCACTTTCACTGACTATCCTCTGCTTTCCTGGTGATTCCCCCCTCCTCCCTTTTCTGTTCCCCTTCATCCCTTCTGATTTAAAACATTTATACATATCTTGCTTAGTTTCCGCCCTATTTTCAAAATAGTGCCTTTATGCAATATTTGTCCTTATGTGATGGAGAGATTTCATTCAATATAATGCTCAGAATAGGATATAATTTGATTACACTCTTGTGAGGTCCTAAAGTGAAAAGCTGGCTAAGTCAAGTCCTTTCCAAACTTCTCTTCTCACTACAGAACTCTGATAAAATAAATGTCATTTTAAGCAGTTAAGTTTATCATAAATTGTTATACAGTGACTGAAAGTACACACACAGGCTTGTTATGGAAGAAAACAGAAAGTGACAAGGCCTTGGTGTGGTGCTTAAAGTGCTCAACTAATCACTAAGATGTCCTGACCACTTGCTCTTTGGGAGAAAGATGTTTTTCTGTCAATATATAGCCTGAACACATGTAACAGTTCTACTATCTCCTTAAAGTCCCTACATGAGTTGGAATTGACTCATCCACTGTGCACTTGTTTTTTGAGGAGATTCTTGTTTTGGTTTGCTTTACTTTGTTTCTTTTACAAAACTACTACTACTGTTTGTTTTCTGTCTGTGTCTGTGGTATTAGTTGTTGTTGAATCAAGTCCATCTCATGGTGTTCTTAAGTCTGAATGATTGAATATTGCAAGTTCTGCACATTCTTCAAGGTGGTGAATAAGTTTGAACATATTTTAGGTGCTATCAGTCAACCTCATTGAGGATTTTCCTCATTTTTGTTGACCTGCTATCAAATATTATGTCCTTGGTGTCTATAGACGTATTCTGTTATCACCTTCCTCCTTCTCTTTTATGATTACCCTTGACTTATTTTTGTTTTGTGGGGTTTTTGCCAAAATATAGTAACTCATTATATTGTTGTTTTTGTGTGCCATTGATTTGGAAGCTACCCATAGCTGACCTTCTGGCAGGTTTTGAGAAGCAGTTTATCTCGTGGGAAGAGATTGGCCTTCTTTCTCCCACAGAGCAGCTGGTGGACTGAATCCTTACTTTTGGGATTGCAGCACAGCTTTTTGTTACTAGGCCACAATTGATCCCGTAATTCATTATAGCCATGTACCTTTATAGCCACATACATCTTGAATCTATGGAATAAAAACAGTGTTAGACTAAGATTCGTAGAGAAACCACTGAGAGCTCTATTGCTTGATCCCTGGGGTAGAGCAATATCAATAACTCATTTGCAAATGAAGGATTGGTCCAGAAGAAATCTGAAGCTCTTTTTGCAAAAAATCTTCCATGTTTCTACAAACTGTCCTCATCTCCCTGCTTATGGGATTTAGTGGTATTGCTGTTCCTCCTGTGCTTTGAAGGATGGCATAAATGGTGCAGTCAATATTTCATCTCCTCTGATAGCCACCTCCCCTAGAACAGGTAATGATGTCCCTAAATTATGGCAACCTCATGTAAAGGTCTTGTTAAGGCTCTGTTGATTATACTTTCATCACCCAGAAGTTTCTGATTTATCTTCTCTGTGGCACAGCTTCACTTGCTATACTAATGCTAAAGAAGAAATCTAATGGAACAGATGCCAGAGAAATGAGGAAGAACTTTTACTACAACTTTCATTAAAAAGCCCAAGAGGAAGAACTCAGAGGGTGACTCTTCAGTTAGGACCATCTCCTTTCTGGAAATCAGAATTGGCCTTAGTCAAGTCTACTGAGAGATAATGAAAAATATTCTTCTAAGTTCTGGGGACTGAAAGTTGCTTAGAACTTACACTCACTTGGTGGATATAAAAGGACTGAGGATTATGTTAGAGAATGGGGAGAATTTTTCAATTTAGCTGTTGGACTGTGTTATCTACTTGAAGAGACAGAAATAAGGATTCATTTTTCTCCTGAGCTTTGAGCTTAATATGTGTCCCAAGATGTTTGGGGGAACAACTAGCTGTGTTGGACTCACCCTGAGAAGAATAAAGGGGCAGAAAGGACACTGGATGAGTTCAGCCTGCACTATCAATTTGGTGAGACAAAGAATGTTTTCATAGGCTATATTTGGGTCACGTAAAAGCAAATAAGCTGGTGCAACCACTGTGGAAGGTGGTATGGTGCTTTCTCCAAAAGTTGCAAATAGAGATACCATTTGACCCAGCAATTCCACTACTGGGAATATGTCCCAAAGAGAACATAACTGACACCCAAGCAGATATATGCACACCCATGTTTATCGCAGCTCTGTTTACAATAGCAAGGAGTTGGAAACAATCCAGGTGCCCATCAACAAACAAATGGATAGAGAAGCTGTGGTATATTCACACAATGGAATACTATGCTGCATTGAAAAACAAGGAACTCATGCAATAT
>NW_006399969.1:2922002-2923018 GCF_000299155.1 Elephantulus edwardii
GAGGAGCGAACTGGAACGGGGTGGGGCAGGGCGGAGGGCTGGGCAGGGATAAAAGTGCAACAATGAATGAATGGAAATCCATCTCTGTAAATGTTCATTAAAATTATTAAAATCTAAAAAAAATAAAGAAAAAAAAACCAATCAGAAAGAAAGCAGTGAAACAAAACCATGTTCTATTTGATCATTTAAACCTTTAAGAGATTTGTCAAGTGTGCCTGCAAACAACAGACATTTGTATTACTGTTCCGTTCTTAGTGTTTACATTTGTTTATGCATTTAAAGGCTGACAATTTATATTGAGGAGTATATGGATTTCTGGTGCCATCTGCTCATGCTCAATCTGCTGAGGATTTCTAGTTCTTCACGTCAACTATTTACATATTACAAATTCAAGCAAGGTCCTTTGTATGTTAATCATTATTTGTTTAATAAAATAATGAGGTACTGTAAAACTCTCATAGCTGGATGATATAGGGATGTATGGCATGTTAAGGATTGGTCATTAGGAAAGCAATAAAGTGAACTTATTTTAAGATTTTAACCTTTGGATCAGAGCAGGCTTGGTTTTGAATTTTACTTCCCCCACTGATCCCCTCCTACTTTTAGCTGTCTAAAACTGGGCAGGTTATGTAATTAAATAGCCTAGAATTTGTCACATAAAGAGAATGGAAGGGATAGCAGTACTTATCTGTCATTGATACTGAATGATGCTAGAGGATAAGGAGCAGAGGACAAAAAAACCCTCTTTGATATATTTTTTTTTGTTGTTTTGCTGATGCTTTTTAAACTTTGTACTACATATGTATGTTAATTATTGCATGACTTAAAACCAGATAGTGTTCTCAAAAATTTGATAAGAAGAGAAAGAGTCCTGATGGTGCAGTGGTAAAGTGCTCAACTGCTTGCCGGAAGGTTTGTAGCATGAATCTTTCTGTCTCTCCACAGGAAAAAGACCGTGGAGCCAAGCCAACTGAAGCTGTGAACAATCTGCGTTATGCAGATGACACAACCTTGCT
>NW_006399969.1:2923706-2933349 GCF_000299155.1 Elephantulus edwardii
CACATCAGCGGAGGTTTAGAAGAGGCCACAGTACTAGGGCTATTGTAGCTAATGTTAGATGGATCTTGGCTGAAAGCACAGAGTACCAGAGGAATTTCTATCTCTGTTTCATTGACTGTGCAAAGGCATTTGCAAATGACTGTGTGGACCGCAACAAACTGTGGCTAACTCTGAGAAGAACAGGAATCCCAGAACACTTGGTCATGCTTATGTGCAGTCATCAGAACTGAGCAAGAGAGCCCTGCATTGTTCAAATTTGGGAAGAGTGTATGCCATGGATATGTCCTATCTCCACACCTTTTCATTCTATATGCAGAACAGATTATTCTGGAGACTAGGCTCTAATGGTTGGTTACCCAGTGCAGACAGAGAGTGGGGGTGGAGCTCCCCGATTAAAACAAGCTTGGAAGGAGGAGTGGCATCCACTTCCATAATAGCTTTCCTCCAGAAACCCTATGAACCTGGAGAGAGGATGAAAGTCACACAAGCGATGAGGACTCTCTTTCATAGGGTCACTATGAGTTGCCTGAGACTCGACAGCACTTAACAACAACAACAACAACAACAGGAAGCTCTATGAGGATAAGTGAGGCATCAGGATTGGAAAGAGACTCATCAAATCTGTGTTATGCAGATGGCACAACCCCGCTTTCTGCAAAAGGTCAAGGACTGAAGCCTTCAATATGGATTGAAGCTCAATATAAAAAAAAAAACCAAAAATTCTCATCACTGGGCCAATTGGCAGCATCATGATAGATGGTGAAGAGACTGAGATTGTTATCAGCTTCAGTTTTCTTGGCTCCATAATCAACACTCTTGGCAACAGCAGCCAGGAAATTAAAAGATGTATTGCATTGGGAAAGTCTGCTGTCAGAGACCTCTCCAAAGTATTGAAGAACAATGATGTCAGTCTGGAGACTAAGGTATGCTTGATACAGACCATGGTCTTTGCAATCACTTGCTATGCATCAGAAAATGACCAGAGATGATAGAAGAATTGATGCCTTTCAGTTGTGGTGTTGGAGAAGAGTATTGAATGTACCATGGGCTGCTAAGAAAATGAACAGGTTTGTCCTGAAGAGGGTAAACCCAGGCTGCTCCTTGGAGGCAAGGATTCAGAAGCTCCATCTGGCCTACTTTGGACATGTTTCAAGGAGGGACCAGTCTTTGGAGAGGGATGTCAAGCTTCAGATGGTGGGGGGACAGCACAGGAAAAGAAAACCCTCAATGACATGGATTGATTCAGTGACTGGGGTAATGAGCGTAGGTGTGTTGGAGACAATTAGATTGTCACAGGATAGAGCAGGGTTTTAGGCTGTTGTATATAGGGTCACTATGAGTCGCAGGTGACTCAATGGCACATAACAATAACAATAACAATAACAACAACAGTGGTAAAAAGCTATGCTAGAATCCTGAAAACATGAGGTTCAAGTCCATGAGCTGCTCTGTGGGAGAAGGATGCGCAAACTCCTCCTGTGTGATTAACTGCCTCTGAAAACTCATTGGACGTTCAGCTAAGGGTTGGTTTTAACTCAATGATACACAACAATTTCAGGATAGATCTTGTGGGGACCTGAAAGATGGGGTGACAGTAGGCATAGATCAATGGCTATTAATTTTATAAAACACAGTGTATGGGATTGAATGTATGAAAAACAGCGTGAATAAAGAAATGTTTGAAACCCTATGTACATAAAAAATGTAATTGTAAGCTGTAATTGTGAGTTGCTGTTTTCTTATTCTTAATCTACTATTGGAAATGAATTCTTAAAAGAATTCTTACATAATAAATTCTAATTCTGTTTAAAAGAAAAATCTTAAATAATTCTCCAGACAATGAAAAATTAAATGAGAAAGAAGAGTGACATTGTTTTATATTTTTTACAAATCTCTTTAAAATCTGGCTTATGAGAAGACAGTTGGATTCTTATATCTGTTTCTGCATTTAGTCTGCTGTGGTATGTTATTTTGGTTGAAGTATAAGAACAAAGTCTGACTGTGTATAGTTTTGGGACTGGAAAATGAGATAATATTTTCATAGGTTTTTCAGACAACTGTGAATACATTGTGTAACTTTTCGGAAGCTCAATTGTACATTTATTTGTGCAAGAATAAAAGTGAAAGAACCAAATCTCATCATAGTATTATTGTGAAAATACTTTTGACCTTGAAGACTTTCTGGAAAATGGTAAAGAACCCTCAGGAATTCTGGACTACACTTTGAGAAGAACTGGAGTAGAGGAAAAAGTGAAAACCAGCTAGAAGAGGGATGTGTTTATTTTCTACTGAGAGGTTCCTAAGACCTAAGGGTGGTAGGTCTGCAAAGCCAAACTATACCAAGCTCAGAAAGTCCTGTTTATATAAGACTTTATCTGTTTGCAATATTCCTTTCCTTGCAATTTCCAACCCTGGAGATTTTGGAAATGAGCTATTAAGATCATTGTCTTTCTAATCTATTGTTGTTGGTAAGTGCCATTGAGTTGAGTATGGCTCATAGTGACCCTATGATAATAGCAGATCTGAACCTTGTCCTATCCTGTGTCATCCTTATCATCCCCAACACATTTGAGCCATTGCCCCAAATACTGTTTCAATTCATCTCATTCAAGGTCTTCCTCTAATTCTCTGACCCTCTAACTTTCCAAACATGATGTCCCTTTCCAAGGAATAGCCTTCCCTAGCAACATGTCCAAAAATATGTGAGACAAAGCTTCACCATCCTTTGCCTCCAAGGAGCACTCTGGCTGTATTTTCTCCAAGACATACCTGTTCGTTCTTTTCGAAGTCCATGAGATCTCCAACACAATCAAATACATCAATTCTTTTGTCATCCTTATTCATTATCTAGCTCTCAAATACATAGCAAGTGATTAGAAAGACTGTGGCTTGAATCACAAGCGAATGGCTTCAACAAACAGAACTTGGTTCTTTCACAGTTTAGTAGACTAAATGTCCAAATCCAAGGCATCAACTCTAGGAAAACTCTTTGTCTCTGTCAGTGTTTGGAGAAGGACCTCATCTCCATTCAACATCTGGAGGCCCAGTGTTCTTTGGAAATCTCCACATACTTTGTTACCAGTGTCCCCCTGGGTCTGAGAAGACCTCGCAGGGACTCCAGGTCCAAAGGATGTTCTACTCCTGGCTCTTCTTTCTTAGAGGTATGAGGCCTTTCCAATTCTATTCTCTTTTCTTTACTTTTATATCTTTTAAATGTTTTCCTTTTTTTATTGGTTTGCATACAATAATTCATATACATATTGTTTCATTCATGTACAATGTGTTTTATGCACTGTTTCATTTACATTGTGTTTCTTCCATTTGCTCATATATATTATATTGTTGATCTATGCCTATTTTTTTAAATAAAATTTTTATTTTATACTGGTTTACTTACAAAGTTTGTATGCACTGTTTTTCACAGCAGATGGTCACAACTCAGGGAAATTTCTATTGTTTTAGATTAGAGTTGTGACCTGAGTATCTGTAACTTAACCAAATCCTGGTTCAACAACATTATGTTATTGTTATGTATTGTCAAGTCTGAACTAACTCATAGCTAACCCTCCAGTGGATTTTCAGAGACTATAAATGACATGAGAGAAGATTGCCCATTTTTTCTTGCAGAGCAGCTGGAGGATTCAAATCAAATGCCTTTGGACTGACAGTAAAGTTCCTAGTCACCAGGCAACCAGAGCTCCCTCATTAACAGGTAAGGTTCAGAAGTCACAATACAACATAAGTGAACGATGATTACATGCGAGGGGATGATTATGATCTTTTATAACTTCCAAATTACATATTTATGCAACTGCTAAACCACTGTCTCACCAAGTTGGTGTGTGTATGCACAATTCAGTATATTGAGTGTAGGCAAAGGAATAAAGAAGGAAGTAAGCATCAGCTTTCTTCTCAAATAAGGCTTTCTGCCTGGGCCAGTCTGAAGTGGGTGAAGGGAAGAAAATGAGAAACCTCAGCTTTTAAGAGTGGTATTTTGTCTATCTGGTTGCCATAGGGACAAGTTGGCGGGCCTGGCGTGGTCCTCGCTGTAGCCGTGATGGCGCGGACTGGGAGGTCTGGGGCCCCTCTCTCCCAGCCGAGATTCACTGATTGGAGCGAGTGTTATGGACAGAAATGGATCATAAATGAAGTGTGAGTTCTTGAGCCCAGTCCCTTGTGTGCACAGCACACTAGATTCAGGGACTCCACACATCACCACACTTGTGTTTGGATATATAATCTAAGGAATTTTTTACTTGCTTTCTAATACATACTGGTAATTTATACCCACCCCCAACCCCCTAAAAAAAGAGTGGCATTTTAATATAGGGTCTTAATCAATCTCTTGTTGCCAAAAATGATCAGGTAAGACACAGGACCTTCCTTGAGTTTCATTAAGGGATGAGAGAAGGATTAAAAAACAATAACAACAATAGCACACACACAAGGAAAAAACCCAGCATAAACCAACAGCAGGCTCAGTCCTTGGAGAAGGACGGCATGTTTGGAAAGATAGATGGTAAACCCAGTGGAAAAAGATCCTGGAGGAGATGGGTTGACAGTGACTGTGGCAATAGGGTCAGGAGTGTTGTAGATGGTAAAGTTAGCTCAGGATTGAGCAAGGTTCAGAGCTACTGTTAATAGGGTTGCTATGAGTTGTAGTTGACTTGACAGCACATAATAACAACAACTACAACTACAACAAAAAAGAAAGAAAAATGTATTTGATTAATATATTGACTAAACACACATTAAGCAAATAATGGCACAAAAGAATGTGCAATTCCTATGAAGAAAAAGGACAGCGTGTTTTACAGGTAAATTGTTTTTGTGTCTAGTCTAGTCTTAGTCTTACAAAGAGGGATTTTGTTGGAGACAAGGTGAAGATAGATTTGAGGACATGATGGACAAGGGTTCTGAGATTTTTGTGCTCAGCTTGGTAGGCAGTGGGGCAACTAATGGGAATCTGCTGGAGATAGACTTATTTTCTCCCTCTGCGTAGAGAGTAAAGGTCATTCATAACAAAGAGGGTATAACAAGGCAGCATGCTAATAATACCTGATCATATATTAGGTAGTATTATCATGACAGGAGTTCAGAATGAAGGCTGCATAATGGAGTGAACTTGGGGGGGAGGGATTGTATAACAATGAAATAATTTTTCTTTTACTTTTCAAAGAGAAGAGTGAATTGGGTGGGGAGAGAGAAAATGAGTGAATGTAAATCCAAAGTCTCTGTAAACGTTCAACAATGAATGAATGGAAGTCCAAAATATCTGTAATTTTTCATTAACATTAATAATAAATAATATTTTAAAAAAAGACCCCACCCCAGAATAAGGCAGCATGGTAATAAACTTTCCTCTTTTTGTCCAGGAGCATTTCAATTGCAAAAGAACTCTTTTTTTCTGACTTCCATTTAGATGCCATTATGCATTCTCTCCAATTTTGCTCATGGCAATCTTTCCTCCAGTAGGGTATTCCAATAGAAGGAAAATCGTTGTGGGTAGAGGTAAGCCCTGGGGAAGACTGCTCCAATCACACTTGCAGATTGTGTTCTTTTTCCATCTTCATTAGGGTCTGTGAATATGCTACCTCTGCTCTCTTCCTGTCCTGGTTTCAACCTTTCTGGTACATCTTTTGTTTATGTGCAACAGCTTCTCAAATCCCAGGAGTCTGGAATCTTTTGAAGCTCTTTGTAGGCGCTTCAGAGATTGTCAAATGAGTAAATCCTTTGTAGCTCTGACCACAGAATAAAGTAAATGGGATACTACTAAGGATGGAGCGTTGGCAAAAGAGAAGAAAACTCTCATTGAGATGGATTGGCACAGAAACTGCAGCAATGGAATCAAGTGTGTCTGTCCTAGATGATGAAAATGGAACAAGATTGAACACTCAAATATGAGTCATACTCAATTGCAACTAACAACAATAATTAAGAAATCAAGTCCTTGTATACATCACTCTTTTCTCAGTGTCACACTAAAGACAGAGCTGCCCTGGTTATTATATACTTGGTGAACAAGAAATTAATGAATAAGGACATTTCAGCTACCCTGGCAAAGAAAATTCCTTTTCAAATCACGGCATCCACTTCCAAAATGGCTTGCCTCTGGAAACTCTATGTACGAACAGTGCTCAGGCTGTTCGTTCATAGGGTCACTATGAGTCATCTACAACTCAACGGCATTAAATAACAACAACAACAAAAAGCTAAAGTAGGTTAAATCAAATCCAAAGGACCCAAAATTTGACCTTGAGTCTATCCTCCTGAATTTCAAAAGCATCTCAGGATCAGGCTTGAGGTCTTGAACACTAATGAATGAAGACCAGATGAGCTGTAGGAGGATATCAAGAATACAATCCAGGAAGAATGTAAAAGGTCATTACCAAGATGAATGTCAGAAGAGATTCTGAATATGGCACTAGAATGCTGAGAAGCCAAAGCAAAAGGAAGAAGTCAAGAAGTTAAGGAGCTGTGTTATAAATTAAAATATGTATGAACTGTTGAACGGAAAAATCATTTGCTCTATAAATTTAATTCAAATCACAGTAGATAGTTGAAAAAATAAAATTACTGCAGTGCCACCCCCCCCAAAAAAAAAAAAAAAAGAAGGTAAAGAGCTGAACAGAAGATTTCAAATGGCAGGGCTGGAAGATAAAGCAAAGTATAATAATAATAATAATAAAATGTTCAAAGGGCTGGAGTCAGAAAATCAAAAGGACTGAACTCACTCAGCATTCCTTAAGTGAAGAAACTGAAGAAGAAATTAAAGCCTTGAGTTGCAATCCTTAAATACTTTGGGCAGTATATGAAATAATCCAGGAACCATTAAAAGAAGATGGAAGGAGTATACAAAGCCACTGTACCAAAAGGAATTGGAAAACACTGAAGAATTTCATGAAATAATGTCTGATCAAGGGCTTATGGTGATGAGGGAGGAAGTTCAAGCTGCTCTGAAGGAATTGGCAAAAAGCAAGGCCCTTGGAATTGAAAGCATAGTAATTGACATATTTCAATAAAGAGACCCTATCCTGTATGCACTCATCATGTTGTGCCAAGAAATCTGGAGGATAATCACCTGGCCAAGTGACTGGAAAAGATTCGTATTTGTTCCCATTCCAAAACAAAATGACTGGAAAGAGTGTGGAAATTATTGAATATTCAGTATCGAATTATCATTAATATCATATGTAAGCAAGAACCTGGTGACAACTACCCAAAACTGGCTGGAACAGCACATCAACAAAGACCTGCCAGATGTGCAAGCTGGGTTTAGAAGTGGCTGTGGTATTATGAATATTATAGCTAATGTTAGATGGATTTTGGCAGAAAGCAGAGAGTATGAGAGGAATGTCTATCTGTGTTTCACTGACTATAATGGCATTTGACTATGTGGATTACATCAAACTGTGGCTAACTCAAAGAAGAATGGGACTCTCAGAACACTTGATTGTGCTTATGTGAAACCTATACTTGGACCAAGAGGCAGTCATCCAAAGAAACACTGCACGGTTTGGGATCAGGAAAGGTGTATGTCAGGAATGCATCCTATCTCCATATCTTTTCAATCGATATGCAGAATAGATCATCCAGGAGGCTGGGCTCTCTGAGAAGGAATGTGGTATCAGGTTTGGGGGAAGTTTCATCAACAACCTGCATTATGCAGACAACACACTTTGGTTGCTGAAACTGAGAAGGACCTGAAGCAATTGCTGTAGAAGGTCAAGGTCTGTAGTCTTCAATATGGATTGAAGTTCGATATAAAGAAAACAAAGATTCTCACCTCTGGGCCAATCGGTGGCACAATGTTAGATGGAGAAGAGATTGAAGTTGTTAACAATTAAAGCCTGCTTGGCTCCACAGTAAACACTCTTGGCACCAGCCATCAGGAAATCAAAAGATGAATTGCACTAGGAAAATCTGCTGTTCAGGGACCTCTCCAGAGTACTGAGAAGCAATAATGTCAGTTGAGAGACTGAGGCACATTTGATCCAGGCTGTGATCTTTGCAATTACTTGTTATGCATTAGAAATCTGAACAATGACTAGGGATGATAGAAGGAGAATAGAAGCCTTTGAGTTGTGATGCTGGAGAAGAGTATACAGAATGTACCATGGACTGCTAGGAGAACAAACAGGTTTGTCATGGAGAGGGTGAAACCAGGCTGCTCCTTGGAGGCAAGGATTCTGAAGCACCACCTAACATATTTTGGACATGTTGCCAGGAAGGACCAGGCCTTGGAAAGGGATATTGTGCTTGGGAAGGTGGAGGGACAGCCTAGGAGGGGAAAACCATGGATAAAATGGATTAACTCAGTGACTAGGGTAATGGGGTTGGTTAGGTGTGTCAGAGATGATGAGGTTGGCTCAAAATAGATCAAATCAGAGCTGTTGTACTTAGGGTTGCTGTAAATTGCAAGTGACTCAACAGCACTTAGCAACAACACAGCAAGTAGAAAAGAGGGAGCTCGGCTGGCTTGTTGTTGTGTACCATCGTCTCAGCACCGATGCATACTTGACCCTCCAGCAGATTTTCAGGTACAGTAAACTACACAGATTGCCCATATTTCTCCCCAGTAGCAGTTGGTAGATTGACTGTATTTCTTTGTGTTGACAGTTCCACTGCCAATGCAAAGGTATGTGATTTGAATCCCTCCTGTGGTATTTTCACTCTCTGAAAATCTGTTGGAAGTTCTGCTGTGAGTCAGTTCCAACTCCACAGTCCACAAGTACAAATAGGCAGGGGGATTTTGTAATATTGGTGACTTTACTCCAGGCCCTACCTATATAGAAAAAGGATGGACACTTTCCTGTGTGATTAATAGCCTTTGAAAACCCGCTGCAAGGTCAGCTATGGGTTGGTTCTGACTTGATTGCACAAAACAATAACATATGGAAGTTATCCCTACAGTTAACCCCAAACTCTGACAACTGTTGTTTGTCCTCTTCAAAAACATAAGAAAAATAATATATGGATAAGTTAAATGATGTACCCATGTGTAGAAAGAACTGCTCTGAATGGTTTCATTGGTTGTAATCTTTAAGAAGCAGAACATCAGCTCCTTCTCTGTTGCTGCTGGGTGTGCTTGAACTAACAACCTTTTGGCTAGTTGTTATTAGGTGCTGCTGAGTCAAGCATGACTCATGCCAACCCTATGAACAACAGCCCTGAACCCTGTCCTCTACTGTGTCATCCTTATCATCTCTCAGACATTTGAGTCCGTTGTTGAAGAGCGTAAAGCATTTGTCCCCTCAAAGGGCCCCTTTATTCATGGCTGTTAACATCCTGCCTGAAACACAATGTTAATTGCTGGAGGAAGAATGTGACAGTTCTTGCTTACTCCAAATTTTTAGCCCTGGGCCTGACAATGTCTTGATAAGGCCTGATCATATCTTGATAAGGTGACTAGATGACTGATCACACAATGACAGCACCCCTGTCCTCAAATTCCTGAGCAAACTACCAACCCCTCTCCATCTTCTTAACAGGGAAAGGAAAGGACTTTTGTCTAGCTGCATGCTATTCTGATTTCTACATGCATTCACCTCTTGCCCCTTTCCGATCTATGTAATAAAGGTCTATTCATTACTTGGGATCTGCTGCTGCTTTCTCCCTCTCCCTGTACCATCTCCCTCTCCCT
>NW_006399969.1:2934174-2934928 GCF_000299155.1 Elephantulus edwardii
ACACACACACACACACACACACTAAAAAAGAAATAAAATAAAATAAATT
Organism: Elephantulus edwardii; assembly: GCF_000299155.1. Taxonomy (NCBI): domain Eukaryota; kingdom Metazoa; phylum Chordata; class Mammalia; order Macroscelidea; family Macroscelididae; genus Elephantulus; species Elephantulus edwardii. The sequence goes on from NW_006399969.1 coordinate 2,934,224, forward strand.
AAAAGAGAACTAGATCAAGCCAAAATTTTTCTTAAAGTTTATTATTATTGGAGGATGATGTGTTGGGTTTTTTAATGTTTGCTTTAAATAGTTATTTTTAGAAGTGTATTATTTCTGAAGAGACAGAAAAGAAGTAAGAAAAGAGAGAAAAATGGTTTTCTTTTTGGTTTTGGTTTGTGGGTTCCCCTCTCCCCCTCTTGACTCTTTTTTGGGAACAGGAGATATCTGTGTACAGGAAAATATTTTCTTTTTAATCAATCTGCGTTATGCAGATGACACAACCCTGCTTGCTGAAGAGGACCTGAAGCAGTTGCTGCAGAGGGTCAAGGACTGCAGACTTCAATATGGATTGAGGCTCAATGTCAAGAAGACAAAGATTCTCACCACTGGACCAATTGGGAGCATCATGATGGATGGTGAAGAGATTGCGATTGTTCACAGCTTTAGTATGCTTGGCTCCACAATCAACACTCTTGGCACCAGCAGCCAGGAAATGAAAAGATGTATTGCATTGAGAAAGTCTGCTGTTAGGAACCTCTCTAAAGTACTGAAGAGCAGTGGTGTCTCTCTGGAGACTAAGGTGTGTCTGATACAGGCCATGGTCTTTATAATATTTGTTATGCATCAGAGAGTTGGACAATGACTAGGGAGTATAGAAGGAGAATTGATGCCTTTGAGCTTTGATGTTGGAAACAAGTATTGAGG
>NW_006399969.1:2935092-2966408 GCF_000299155.1 Elephantulus edwardii
AGGATAATAATGTAATGCATTCTCTTCTCTGGGTGAAAGCGAAGTTATTTCACAAAATAATTTTCCCGTGGCCTTTATCTCTGTACCTCAGATGAGAGGTAGTGTCTTCGGTCTGTAGCTTTGAGTTAAGATCTGATTTTAGCTTCCTCCCTGGGAGACACTTATTTTCGGTTTCTCCTCTTTCCATGCACTAAGTTGACCTCTACTCTGAAACATAGGAAAGCTACTTGGAAACCATCTTCATAAGGATGTTCTTGAGAATTAATGAGCTGAGAATGATGCCCGTTTGAGTTTCTTTAGGAAGAAAATATTAATGTAAGCTTATTTCTCCTGCTTCAGTGTATTTTTAGAATTAAAAATGCTCTTATCATTCTTTTACATACACATATATTCATCAGATGGCCCTCCAGGATTTACTGAAAGATGGAAATTGGGGCACAATTTTTAATTGAATAAAGATAAAGAAAAGAAATTCCATGCCATTATTAAATATTAAAATTGAAGTATGGAGAATAATTAACTGATAATGAAATGATAAAGCAGAATTAGTTCATATTTTCAATAAGCAAGCAAATGAAAAGCAATATGAAATTATTTCCTTTATCATTCTGCATTTGTTCACTGATTTTTGATCCTTGCAACTAAATTTAATTTCAGATGATGCTATGGGACAGTTATTGTTGTTATGTGCCTTTGAGTCACTTGTGACTCATAGAAATCCTATGTAAAACAGCTCTGAACCCTACCCTATCCTCAGCCAACCTTATTGTCTCTGACACAACTGCAGATGTTACCCCAGTTACTGAGTCAATCCATCTCATCCAGGATCTTCCTCTCTTGTGCTGTTCCTCCACCCTCCCAGGGATGGAGTCCCTCTGCAAGGACTGGTTCCTCTTTGCAGCAAGCTCAAAATATGTCCAACGAAGCTTCAGAATCCTTCATCCAAAGAGCAACCTGATTTCACCCTCTCTGGCATGGCCTTGTTCGTTCTCCTAGTGGCTCATGGTGTATTCAGTAGTCTTCTCCAGCACCACACCTCAAAGGCATCAATTCTCTTTCTATCATCTTAGTCATTGTCCAGTTCTCTGATGCATGGCAAGTAATTGCAAAGACTATGGGTTGGATCAGGCACACCTTAGTTTCCAGAATGACATCATTGCTCTTCAGTACTCTGGAGATGTCCCTGACAGCAGATTTTTCCCCAATGCAATTTGTCTTTTGATTTCCTACCTGCTGGTACTAAGAATGTTTATTAAGGAATTGAACAAGCTTTAATTGTTAACAGCCTCAATCTCTTCTGCATCTATCATGGTGACCAGTGGTGACAATCTTTGTTTTCTTGATGTTGAGCTTATCCATATCGGAGGCTGTAGTCCTTGACATTTTGCAGCAAGCACTTCAGGTCCTCCTCAGGTTCAGTAAGAAAGGTTGTGTCATCTGCATAATTCAAGTTATTGATGTGTCTTCCTCCAATCCTGATGACACATTCTTCCTCATAGAGCCCAGCCTCCCAGATGTATATAGATTGAAAAAGGAATGGAGACAGGATGCATCCCTGATACGCTCCTTCCCGATTTTGAACCATGTGGTGTTTACTTGCTCTGTTCTTAGAACTGCCTCCTGGTCCAAGTGTAGGCTTCACATAAGTATAATCAAATATTCTGGAATTCCCATTCTTCTCAGAGTTAGCCACAGTTTGTTAGTAGAGAAAATAAAGTGTGTCCTAGATTTACATTTATTAGCTGTGTAATCTTTTAAAACTTTTGTAAAATGTGTGTGTGTTTGTATACTGTCAAATCGGATCTGACTAGTACAGGAGAAGATTGCCCCTCCTTCTCCAGCAGAGCCTTTGGTGGATTCTAACCATGTGCCTCCGGGATTGCCATGCAGCTTCTTGCCACTAGGCCACCAGGACTCCCTTAGCTGTGTAATCTTGGAAAGTTATTTTATATTTGCAAATCTCATTATTCTCATCTGTAACATGGAGATAATCAAGGTGCTGCCTCCATAGGATGCTATAAGGATCAAAGTAAATAACTTATGCTCAATACTTGGGACAGTACATGGCTCCTAATGTTATTGTTGTTGTTGAGTGCTGTCAAGTTAGTCCCCAACTATTGATGACCATATGCATACAACAATGAGATGCTGCACAGTTCTGTGCCACTTCTATGACTGATTATGGGTTGGACTGTTAAGACCTTTTTCACTCCATGATTTAAACCAAAAAAAAAGTAGCTCCCTAGGCCTTTATGCTTGTCTTGTTGGTGCTCTTTTGAAATCCATTCATCACCAAGGAACATGGCAACACCACTGACAGAGAAGCAGTGGCTTCTTACGAGGGTGCTGGTTGCTAATCAAATTGTTCTTCTGAAATAAATGTGAGATTTCTACCACTGACCTGCAATGTTATTTTTAGATGTTACCAGGTTGACTACAGCTCATAGCAACCTAGAGCCCCACTCTGCACCATTTTCATGGTCTCCATTGTGCTTAAGCACAGTCAGTGTGCCAATCTATCCCATAGAGGGTCTTCCTTTCTTTCACTGACTCTCTACATTTCACAGTATGGAACGTTTTTCTAAGAACTGGCTCCTCCACAGAACATACCCAAAGTATGAGATACTAAATTTCACTTTTCTTGTCTCTAAGTAGCAAGCTTGCTGTAGCTCCCCAGAAACTGATTTATTGATTCTTTTGGCAATCCATGGTATATTCAATACTTTTTGTCAACATAAGAGTTCAAAAGCATCAATTTTTCTATGGTCTTCCTTATTCATTGTCCAACTTTCAGATGCATAAGAAGCATTTGAAAATACCATGGCTTGGGTAAACTTTAGTTTTTAAACTGAAATTCTTGCTCTTAGCACTTTAAAGATGAACAATCTACTCCTTGTAATTTAAAGTCTCTGTAAAACCTTCTAGAGGATTAGCTATGAGTCTGTTTTGACTTGGCCTCAATCAGGTGATGTATTAAGGAAGTAAATTTTTAAGTGGCATATCCAAGAGATATGAAAGAGTGGTAGAGGAGGAAGTACCAATACTTCCCACAATATCTCTCTTTAATTCACTAGTCTGGACCCTATAGAAATTAGATGGATCTTATAAACTTAACCAAGTAATAGCCCCAATTCCAGAATTCATTCTAGATGCACCAACTTTGCTCTAATAGTTTAATAGACCCTCAGGTACATCTTATGTGGCTACTGGTTTGATAAATTAATTTCTTTTTATCCCAATTAGAAGACCAAATATGGTTTTAAATCATACAGAGTGGAGGATAATGTTTCTTTACAGTTTTGAATCAGGGTTATGTTCACTTTGTTGCTCATTGTTGGTATAGTCAAGAAATATCTTTATTTCTGTGATGTCTGTTTCATCAGAAACCTTATATTGTTCAGTCTGGATGAGCAAGACATGGTTAGCATTTTAGAGACCTTGATATGATAGATATATTCAAAACAGCAAGAAGATTCTCTCAACATTGATAATATTGTCCCATCTGTGAACCATTTTTAGGACTTAAGGATCACAGGGATTTGAGAATATATCCTCTAAACAGGCCACAAGTTTTTGAATCTTATACCTCTTATCACAAAGTGAACACAATGCCTGGTGAACCTCACGTTATGAAGGGTGTATATTCCATACAAATGTATATTCCACACAAATTTGGGTGATACAAAATTGGAAGCTTTTGGGAATCTCAGAGCAGAAGCAGTCTCTAAACTCAGTCCAGACCAGGTTGGAAATGGTCCTGATGATGCATGAGAGAACTTTCAGGGTAGGAAAAGGCACAACGTGGAATATATGGGGGGTCCTAGTTGCAGAATCTTGACCTTCTGGAGCAAGGTATTGATGCATTAGAAAAGAGATGGTAGCTACACCTACCATTATCTCCTTAGTGTTCACTGAAGAAATGGTTGTGAGGATCTTGTCCTCCAATGTATGGGTCTGAAGAGTGGGAACACTGTTTTGTTTCAGGTCTGGAAGACGGTTTTATGAGCTTTCCAATATTATAAAACTAAATCTAAGTAATAAACAAGATGTATTAACCATTTTGCCTTTGTTGTTGTTAAGTGCCATCAAGTCAACTATAATTCATAGCGACCCTGTGAACACAGATCTGAACCCTGTCCTATCCTGTGCCATCCTTATCATCTCTGATATACGTAAGTCCATTCTTATAATCACTGTGTCAATCCGCCTCACTGAGGCTTGTCCCTTCCTTTGCTGACCCTTTCAAGTATGATGTTCTTTTGCAAGGATTGGTCCCTTCTAAGAAAATGCTCAAAGTTTCACTATTTTTGCCTCTAAGGAGCAGCCAGGAAAGATAGAATCAAATCAGAGTCATTGTTAAGTGTAGGAATTTATTCATCTGTGGCACCAACTCTCTTTCCCTGTCGACTCTGCTGTCTTGTATGTTTAAATGCCCTTTTATGCCTCTGTGTTAAGTGTTAAAACTATAAACTGACCTCAAGTCCTTCTGGAAGCACACAGCATATAAATAAGTAAAGATAAGCTATCTTTCTTCTACTGCCTCTGAAATAGAAAATAGACAGATGGGTTTATTTTAGAGATAAGTGACTTGGAAGATTTTGAGAAAAGGGGCAGACCAAATCAAAGATAACTACTAGGCTTTTAAAAAAAAATAGATAAATGTTTAGTTTAGTTTTCACAAAACTAGACCACAGACTCTTGGCACTAAAAGATTTAAACACATGGAGATAGCCATGTTGCCTCTGGGCAAAAGAGGGACTGCTATTTGTATTTGACATCTAATATTTCTGTTTTCTTTTGCATTCATCAAGCAAAAGATCTGTCATTGCATATTCGGAATTACTTCATGGTCTTTGGCATCTTAATCTCTGAAAAGGGTATCTTTTGGTTACTTATCCTCCATTCAGAAATATAGATAGGAAAATGTAGAAAAAATAAAGGAAACATAATGAAAAGCTTGATCTTGATATTTAAATTGTATATATTAGAGGTAAGGACAGTGAAACTTCACCTCACATACTATGAACATTAAGTTTTAACTGCACATATGGAAATGTTGTTGTTGCTGTGTACCACCGAGTCAGAACTGACTCATAGCTGACCTTCCAGCAAGTTTTCAGAGGCAGTAAATCGCACAATAGGAGATTGCCCATCGTTCTCCTGTTGAGCTGCTAGACATTTTAAATGAAACTGCATTCCAAAAATAATAAACAGACACACCAAACCAACTGCCTTTGAATTTTGATGTTTGAGAGGAGTACTTTAAATTTCATAAACTTCCAAATAAACAAACAAATCGGTCCAGAAAGAAATTCAATTAGAATGTTCCTTAGAGCATCTTTAATATTAAAATATTGAATACATTTGTGGGCTTGTGTCTTATCTAGCCAAAGATGCCTTTAGGAACATAAGAGCTATATTTGGAGAGATGTGCATGATAATTTGTTGTAGATGTAAAAAAAATAATTCTTAAACCTTTTTGATCAATTAATAATATGAGTGAGCTAGAGATGTCCATACTTCTGTTCATTTATTCAACAAATATATATTAAGGACTTTCTGTGTACTAGACTCTATCACAGACACAAAGGCACCTTAGATCAGACAGAAAGGTCCCTGCCTGACCTTTGGGGATATTTTATAGAAGAGAAGACAGTCACTAAAGAGTAGTAATTACCTCTTAAGGGATCAGTGGTGACTCAATGGTAAAATTCTTGCCTTCAGTGAGAAGATCAAGGTTCAATTTCTAGGCAATGCACTTCATGCACAGATGCCCTCAATCTGTAGTGGAGCATTACGTGTTGCTATGTTAAACAAGGGTCAGTAGTACTTCCACATTAAGAAAGAATAGGAAGAAATGCTTAATTATCTATTTCTGATGAAGTAAAATGAGATCCAGTGAAAATGTTACGTATCACAGTAGTCCTATCCCATTGTGCAGGAGGTCACTATGGATTGGGGATGACCAGAAAGCAGCTAGCAGGCACAACTATATCTGAGAGTAAAGAGCTATGGTAAAGTTGGAGAGCATGGTCGGTGTCTGGTGTTGTGGAAGCTTGATTAATAGCTTCTCAAGTGTTAAATGAGTTGTGAGAAAGAAAATGTGAGGTTATTAATTCTATGTCAATGATTTCATCTTACTTGGATTAACAATCAACACCCTTAATACTAGGAGACAGGAAATCAGGAGAATTTTTGCATTGGACCATTTTTGTTTCTTTTAAAAGGAATTTGCAGTGAATAAATAATTAAATGTACAAAATTACCCAATTTTATCTCCAGCCTGGTTTCTGTCACCAAGCCCATGTTTTCCAACTTCTGAACCTTCTTCTCCACTCCCAGCTATTGCATTCCAGTCACCACTATTATTAGCACATCCTGGTGGCATGTTCAAAAGATTTCTGAGTGTAGAAATTGGTAGAAATAATCTATTTCTGTCTTTCTGGCTCTGATTGTTAGTACTTATAGTTGAATGATTATAGTGTTGACAGGTCTTCCTTGTATGTATATGGATATTATCCTGTCACAACATTGTATTTCAAGATGGATCTGAAAATGGTCTTTCTAACTATTAACTCAACCCTGTTTTCCCCTCACTTTTTAATTTCTGACATAGTAGATCATACAATTGTCTGATTCAAACATCCCATGGCAATCCATTTCATTTTGCCAATGTCTGGTATGTCAATATTTTTGTGTTCCATTTCTGTCTTAACAGTATCCAGTTTACCTATATTCATGTTTCCCACATTCCACGTTTCAGTAACTAGTGTCTCTTTGCAACTGTTCCTCCTTCTTTGTTTTTGCCAACTGGAGGGCTCATCCTTAAGTGCTGTATCTGCTAATCTAATTTAAGTGTGTTTTATTGTGCTTAGGGTTTTTGAAACGTGCTGTTTTGGAAGTGGATGGCCAATTTTTCTCCCTGGTCTGCTTTAATTTAGATGTTCAGCATAGAGCAATATCTGACAGAAAAGCATTTTACCCAGAAGTGTTGCTTCTCTGCCCCCTGCCCACCTGCTTTGGAGCGTGTGATTTGGTTACACCAGTGCCCTGCCCTACCAGCATCCACTTCCTCCAGCATCCACTTCCACTCCTCCCATCCCTCCCCTCTCTCCTTCTACTCTCACCCCTCATCTTCCAAAACTCACCTTGGTTGGTCAGCACTCACCTCCCCTCTCTCCCAGCCAACCTTACATATGATGGATCAGGCCTCCAGTCACTTCTGTGATGCTGGTCTGTCCTGCTGTTCCACTTTGTCTTGAGGCTGCAGCCATCACTGCTTCTCGCCCTCATGAAGCTGCTGCCCACTGCTGAAGTTGAAGAGGATCTGAAACATCTGCTGCAGAGAGTCAAGGACTATAGTTGGCTATATGGATTGAAGCTCAACATCAAGAATTCAAAGATTCTCACCACTGAGCCAATTGGCAGCACCATGATAGATGGAGAAAAGATTGAGATTGTTAATCATTTTAGCTTGCTTGGTTCTACACTTCACATTCTTGGCACCAGCAGTCAGGAAATCAAAAGATGAATTGTATTAGGGAAATCTGTTTCCAGGATCTATCCAGAGTGCTGAAGTGCAAGGACATTAATCTAGAGACTAAGGTACGATTGATCCAGGCCCTAGTTTCATAATTACTTGCTACACATCAGAAAACTGGACAATGACCAAGAATGGCAGAATTGATGCCTTTGAGCTGTGGTGCTTGAGAAAAATATTGAACATAATATGAAGTGCCAGGAGAACTAATGTATCTGTCCTGCAGAGGTTGAAATCAGAGTGCTTGTGGAGGCATGAATTTTGAGATTTTTGTCTCACATCCTTTGGGCATGTAGCCAGGAGCGAGCAGTCTTAGGAGAAGTATTTGCTTGGAAGGGTAGAGAAACAGCATAGGAGAGGAAGACCCGAGATGAGATGTATTGACACAATAACTGGGGTAATGAAGGTTGTTGTGTCACAGACAGTAAGAATGGCTCAGGATAGAGCAGGATTCAGAGATGCTGTGCACAGAGTTGCTATGAGTCATGGCAGAGTTGATGGCACAAAATAATAACAACATTGCATTTGGCAGTTCTACTGTCAGGGACCTCTCCAAAATGCTGAAGAGCAATGATGTCAATTTGAAGACTAAGATGTACCTGATTCAGGCTATGGTCTTCTCAATCACCTAGAACATGTTAGAGAGCTGGACAAAAGAAAAAAAATTAAAAGAGGATGGCAGAAGAAGAATTGATGCCTTTGAATTGTACTGGAGAAGGATACTGAATATCCCATAGACTGTGAAAAAGAACAAACAGATATGTCTTGGGAAAAGTGCAGCCAGAGTGCTTTTTGGAGGCAAAGATGGCAAAACTTCATCTTTCATACTTTGAACATTTAGCTAAAGTGAGTCTATTCCTTGGAAAGAGACATCATTCTTGTAAAGATAGAGGGCCAGAAAAAGAGAGCTAGACCCAAAATGTGATGGAATGACATGGTAACTTCAGAAAAGAGCTCTCGTGTTTAAGAGATGATGAAGATAGTACCGGATAGGGTAACTTTCAGAGCCACTGTTCATACAATCGCTATGAGTGATATTTGACTCCACCACACCTAAAAACAACAACATGTATCTCTTAATCTTTAAAATTTGTATTCCCCTCCTGAGTATTTCTTTTGGAGATGTGTGTGAACATGGGCATTACAAAGAGGGAAGATCAGAGGGAGATGGAGATGATGGATATTCTTGTGTCATCTTCTTTGGAAGGAATACAAATTAGGCCCCACACTTGGCTGATGTATCTTCCTTTCTAGATCCTTCAAAAGAGCTCAAGAGTCATGAAGACTCACCTTTAAAGAATTCTTACTGTGTCTGGACCATTTTTCCTCCCTCTTCACCTTTAACTTAATCCTCTTTCACCACTATTTTTCCCCCTGGACTTGGCTGTCTTCAGAGCTTCCTGTGAGTTCATACTTTAGTATTTTGAACATTTGTTGAATGTCATCCTAGCTGTCTAATTTGAATCTGTTTTCTGAGTTAGGGTTTCTTGCTAAGGCCTGTGATTTAGACTCTGCCTTGGCTATGATCTCTGTTTCCTTACCAAGCCCCTCTGGGTTAATGTATCATTAGGCCTACATTCTTGGCTATAACTTTACCTTTGGATTCTGCTTTCTGGTTGTCTCTTATGATACCATTTACCACAATCCTCGGTCTAGTCCAGTCCCAAGTTCAGGCTCCTTCATGGAACCTCTGCCTGGTTAGCCCCTTAACCCTCACTTATACTACATGAGATAGTAGAATATTTTCAGCTGCATTTTAATTCATAAGCTCTAACATGTACATCCCTGAAGGTGCAAACTGCTTACACAATAATTGAAAGACTGTACTCAAGTCCACCAAAGAGTCCTTGAAGAAAGGCCTGGTACTCTAATCTAAATAAAACAAATAAAATCAGTAGTGGATAACATTATCAAGCACAGTTCCGTGCTGGAATATGAGGTAGCCACAAGTTGTAACTCAATAATAACAAATGCTTTTTCAAGCTTAAGAATAAAAACAAATAAGTTAATTCATACTAGTCAATGACTGAAGAAGGCAGAAATGAAATCTATATTATATGTAGAGCCTATACCTGGTTGAGGAGACTGTTGTGCAAATGGAGCCAATGAGCACAGCATGATTTGGAATTGGGAAGGGAGTGTGCCAGGGTTATACTCTCTTTCCATATGTATCCAATCTGTATGCTGACCAAATTATCCAGGAAGGTGAACTCTATGAAAAAGAGTGCAGCATCAGGATTGGAGGAAGACTCATCAATAACCTGCATTATGTAGAAGACACAACCTTGTTGTTGTTATGTGCCGTTGAGTTGCTTGCGACTCATAGCGACCTTATGTACAACAGCCCTAAACTCTGCTCTGTCCTGTGCCAATCGCACTGTCTCTGACACTCCCATCCCGATTACCCCAGTCACTGAATCAATCCACTTCATAGAGGGTCTTCCCCTCCTGCACTGTCCCTCCACCCTCCCAAGCATGATGTCCCTCTCCAAGGACTGGTCCCTCCTTACAACATGTCCAAAGTATGTCAGACGAAGCCCCAGAATCCTTGCCTCCAAGGAACATCCTGGTTTAACCCTATCAAGGATGAATCTGTTCTCTTAGCAGTCCATGGTATTCTCAATACTCTTCTCCAGCACCACAGCTCAAAGGCATCAATTCTTCTTCTATCCTCCTAAGTCATTGTCCAACTCTCTGATGAATAACAAGTATTGTAAAGACCATTGCTTGCATCAGATGCACCTTAGTCTCTAGAGTGACACCATTGCTCTTCAATACTTTGGAGAGGCCCCTAACAACAGACTTTCCCATCATCATACGTCTTTTAATTTCCTGGCTGCTGGTGCCAAGAGTGTTGACTGTGGAGCCAAGCAAAGTAAAGCTGGAACAATCTCAATCTCTTCACCATCCATCCTGATGCTGCCAGTTGGTCCAGTGGTGAGAATCTCTGTCTTCTTGACATTGAGCCTCAATCCATATTGAAGTCTGCAGTCCTTGACCCTCTGTAGCAAGCGTTTTAGGTCCTCCTCAGTTTCAGCAAGCAGCGTTGTGTCATCTGCATAATGGAGATTGTTGATAGATTTTCTGCCAGTCCTGATGCCACACTTCTTCTCAGAGAGCCCTGCCTCCAGGATAATATGTTCTGCACCTTGCTTGCTGAAAATGTACTTGAAGAGAACGTGAAGCATTTTTTTTTTGCAGACGATCAAGGATTGCAGCCTTAGGTATGGATTGTGTCTCAATGTCAGGAAAACAAAGATTCTTATCACTGGACTGATAGGCAGCATCATGATGGATGGAGAGAAGATTGAAACTATCAACAGCTTCATCTTACTTGTATCCACAATTAACACCCTTGGTACCAGCAATCAAGAAATAAGGAGATTTACTACATTGGGAAAATCTGAAGTTAAGGCACTGGAGCTTATGTATTTATATGATTTATACTTATAAATCTATATGTAGGGGACTCAGTGCCTAGTGGCAAGAAGCTGTGCTGCAATACCAAAGGCACATGGTTTCAGTCCACCAGCTGGTCTTTGGGAGAAAGATGTAAAATCTCCTCCTGTGTGATTTACTGCCTATGAAAACCTACTGGGAGATCAGCTGTGAGTCAGTTCAGACTTGAAGGTACATATCAGCAATAAATAAATATATAAATATAAATATTTTATATATATATAAAAGTTTAAGGCAATCTGAGAGACTTATGGCACATTTTAGTACAAAGTGGAAATTTCTTCCAGACTTAGTCACAACATTTGGCTCTTTATTGCATTCAAAAGCAAGATTTTTAAAATTGTTTGCTTTAAGAAATTATGACACAAAAGAAATAAAGGCACACTGTATGGGGAACCCATTGGTCTGTCTGCTGGTCTACCCTGCTGAGATTGTGCCTGGTTAGGACTACTCTTTGCTATCTGTTGTGTCCCCAGTTTCTGGAATGGACTTGACACAAGATCAGCATTCCGTAAATGTGTATAGACTTACAAAAACATTACAGAGTTTTATGAGACTCAAAAGATTTTTTATTTAAATTCTATATTTTTCAGAGAGGAAAGTGCAGCTGACAGCGAATGTGAAGCTTGTTTGTTGATGGCAGATGAAGAGTAGAATTTAAATTTTCTGAGTTCAGTGTTGATTGTATTTCCAAATAATGCTCTCTGTCTGAAAGTTTGTAAAACCTATTCTCACTCACCAAAATAATTTATCAGATAATTTACAATTTAACATAGCTTTGTGTTTAATATTTGGATTCTGGAATTTTTGGATTTTCAGCCATTAAAACAATTGCAATATTTAAGATACCCATTTTATTCAAGGAAAGACATTTCTTTAGGAAGTATATGAGAGATACCATTGCATTCTATGTGAAATGACTTCCTGGCCATATCAAATATTTCTTTTTTTAAGCCCTGGAAGGAAAATGAATAGATCTTGAGAAGCTTGACATCATAGTTTGATGTGTCCAATTTTTATATGAAAGATCACACTTCTGTAGTGAAGAGAGAAATAGGCAAATATCTAAATGAATTAATATCTGTTAGTGGAAAAAAGTTTTGGTTTTTATTTACAACAATTTTAAGGGAATACAAAACAAAATGAGAACATGCATGATTTTCTAAGAAAGAAAGCGAAATAGAAATTAAAGTTACTTGAAAGACCAATATGCATGATAGTGTGAAATACATGTATACAAATTTCGTAAACAAACCAATGTTGTTATGTGCCTTTGAGTCACCTTCAACTCATAGCAACACTATATACAACAGCTCTGAATCCTGCTCCATCCTGAGCCAATCTCACTGACTCAGACACACCTACCCCCATTGCTTCAGTTACCATTTCAATCCACTCATCTGGGGTCTTCATTTCCTGCGGTGTCCCTCCATCCTTTCAAGCATGATGCTCTTCTCCAAGGACTAATCCCTCTTGGCCATGTACCCCAAATATGTGAGACAGAGCTTCAAAATCCTAACCTCCAAGAAAAAACTTGGTTTCACCCTCTCCAAGACAGACTTACTTGTTTTTCATGGTGGTCAATGGTAATATTCAAGAGTCTTCACCAGCACCACAGCTCAAAGGCATTGATTCTTCTTCTGTCATTCTTAGTCACTGTCTAGCTCTCTAATGCATAGGAAGTAATTGTGGAGATTATGGCCTGGATCATGTATATTTTAGATTCTAGACTATATTTTTGCTTCTCAGTATTCTAGAGAGGTACCAGATAGGAGGTTTTTCCAGTGCAATTCGTCTGTTGATTGCTAGTGCCAAGATTATGAGCCAAGCAATTGATGATAGAGCCACGCAAGCTGTAACTGTTAACAATCTCAGTCTCTTCTCCATCTATCATGGTACTGCCAATTGGCCCAGGTGTGAGAATCTTTGTCTTCTTGATGTTGATCTTCAATCTATATTGAAGACAACAGTCATTCTCAGTTTCAGCAAGCAAGGTTGTATCACCTGCATAAAGTAGGTTGTTGATGAGTTTTCCCCCTATCCTGATGCCACATTCCTCCTTATAAAGGTCAGCCTCCTGAATGATTTGTTCTGCATACAAATGGAAAAGGTATGGAGACAGGATGGCTCCCTGACACACTCCTTTCCTGATTTTGAACAATGTAGTGTTTCCTTGCACTGTTCTGACAACTGTGTCCTGTTCCAAGTATAAGTTTTGCATGAGCACAATCAAGTGATCTGGGATTCCCATTCTCCTCAAGGTTACCCATGATTTGCTGTGATCCACACAGTCAAATGCCTTTGCATAGTCAATGAAACACAGATAGACACTCTTCTAGTACTTTTTGCTCTCTGCCAAGATCCAGCAGACATTGGTGATAATGTCTCTAGCACCACAACCTCTTCTAAACCCAGCTTGTATTTCTGGTAGTTCTCTGTTGATGTACTGTTCTGGTTGGTTTTGAATATTCTTTAGCAGGATTTTACTTGTGTGTGATAAAAGTGATATTGTTCAATGATTTCCACACACTGTTTGGTCACCTTTTCTGGGGGATGGAAATAAATATGGATCTCTTGCAGTCATTTGGTTAGGTGGTTGTCCTCCAGATTTCATGGCACAACCTGGTAAGCACATCCAGGGCAGCATCTGTTTGTTGAACTATGTAAATTGTTATTCCATCAATTCCTGGGGCCTTATCTTTTGCCAACTCCTTCAGAGCAGCTTGAACTTCCTAATTTTTTTTTCTACTTAAAAAAACCCCCATGAAAACCAGCAACAAATAAGGTCCCTTGAAAGACACTTTATACGTTTTCTGTCCTTAGTTCTGTTTGGAGGAGGGACTTAAATTTATGGTCTAGTAATATTTTTGTGGTCACAAACATCCTGTTGACTTGATCATGTTCTCAAACAGGGAAGGTTGAACATAGGAGTGATAATGCATATGTGTGTGTATGTGTGTGTTTAAAGATTAGAGTGAAATATTCTTTTCAGGAGTCTTATGATATTGAAGTTCTATTCAGCAAGTTGTTGTGTGACATCCTCAGCATACATAAGAAGACCCCTGCAATCATACTGCATATGGGAACTGAAATCAAAGGCACTAACCAGAAAAATCTCAATAAAGATTCAGACTTTTCAGCATTTGCTAATTATAACCTGTATTTTGTTGTTGTGTGCTATTGAGTCATATGAACTAACTCATAGCTGACCATCCAGAGGATTTTCAGAGGCGATAAATTACAAGAGAGGAGAATGTCTATCCTTTCCCCATGGCTAACCTGTATGTTGCTGTTGTTAAATGCCATCGAGTTGTAGGCTACTCCTAGTGACCTTATGAACTAAAGACCTGAACACTCTTATAACTTTCTTTGTTTCTTCAAGTTCCTAGGGTTTCCAGAAGCAAGCTATTTTGGAAGTGGATGCCACTCCTACTTCCAAACTTGTTTTACTTGGGGAGCTCTACCAAACACTGTCCACCATGGGTGACCAATATCACATTTGGCACAGCAGGGTCACAGTGTTCAGCATAACAGCAACCCAGAGTTACTTCTGTACAGCAAATAGACAGACCAGTGATATACCACCTGGAAGAATGTTTGACCGAAAACAATTAAAAGCAGGCCTGAGGGACACAGACTAAAATCACCCACCTTTGGGATGAAAAGAAAGACATGAGAGCACTTAGCGTTCCATACTTTTCCCTTCTCGAGATGCAAGAGGCTATCACAAGTTCCAGCATAAAAACCTACTCACGACACACTAGCCCTGAGCCTGAAGGTGAGGCCAACCACTTCAGCATTTAAAAATTTAGACATGCACACATGCTGGTGGACTGTTAGCCAGAGACCCCGAGTTCATCTGGCAAGTCCCATCTGATGACACCCACTTGTAACAAAAAGAAAGTCAAGAGAGTGTCTAGTGTTCTATACCTGTCCCTCCTCAAGATGCAAGTGGCCATCACAACGTCCAGCATAAAAACCAGATAACCTGTATAGTACAGATATCTTTAATACTGAGCTTAACCAAATCATAAACAACCACTTAGATTCAAATTCTGGAATACAGACAATGAAAGTAATTGTAAAAAATATTTCCCTTCCCCAAAGGATGCATTGACCTTGACACTGTACAGTGACTGTCTTGGGTTTCCTACTGCGGATGGAACAGTAAAACTAAAGATGGAAACTTTTAAGTAACGGAAGTTTGTTTTCTGCATTTTTTTTTATGTTAGGAGGCAGAATTCAAAGCCCCAGTTCTAGAGAAAGACTCTCTCTTAGCTCTGGAAATTATTCTTGATTTTTTAGCTCTGGAAATTATTCTTGATTTTAAGGTTTCTGTAGCCTTGATGGTTGAGTTTCTTGATGATCTTCAGATGACATTTGTCTTCTCATTTGCACTTTCTACTGTCTGTCTCTGCTGTTCATTATACCTCAGAAGCCATTAGATTTAGGATTCACCTACGACTGATTATAAGACAGAGAGGACTCTATTTCCACACTATTTGGAAGGACAAAATTCAATCTGTCATAGTAACCAAGTGCATAGTAATGCTTTTTTTTCACTTTATAAACTTATGAGCTGAGTGAAAAAAAAAAATATAGCAAATTCATGTCTTTACTCCAGAAAAAAAAATGTCTAATGCCCATTCCAAAGAAAGGTGACCTGACAAAGTATGGACATTATCAAACAATATCATTAACATGACATGCAAGCAAGATTCTGCAGAAAATTCTGTGGTGCTGGGAAAGAGTGTTGCATATACCATAGACTGCTAGGAGAACAAAACGGTTTGTCCTGGATAAGGTGAAGCCAGGCTGCTCCTTGGAGTCAAGGATTCTGAAGCTTCATCTGAAATACTTTGGACATGTTGCAAGGAGGGGCTGGCCCTTGGAGAGGGACATTATGTTTGGGACGGCACAGGAGAGGAAGACCCTCAATGAGATGGATTGACTCAGTATTTCTGTTAATGGGAGAAGGTGTGTTGGAGACAATGAGGTTGTCACAGGTTAGAGCAGGATTTAGGGCTCTTGTACATAGGGTCACAATGAGCCGCAAGTGACTCGACAGCACATAACAACAACAATGTTCTTTACACACTAGCACTTAAAAATGGAACTTCTATTTTTCTACAGATTCTTCAAAATTATGTTGGCAAAATTTTGTTCGTCCAAATTCTCTCTGTTGGCAGAGAGAGATATGATTCCAGATTCTCAGTTCAGCTGCCAAATATACTCCTTTTGAAAATATGTTTTGTCAAATATAGGCTATATTATGAATGAAGGGTGAAATGATCCAAATTTTACTTTAAAGAATAATTCCCTGCCTGTTCACTAGGATAGATGGACCGATACCGCTTAATTGTCACATCATCACTCGTTGACGTAAGATTATAAAAGATGAATAAATATCACAATACATTCTGCATCACAGTAAGACATTGGATTTACAGATTGCTATAATTCTAGGGGATGAGTATTAATCAGCAATCAGTATTTTTCCATTAAATTGGATACTGCTGAGCTCATGTGTACAAAGTTAAAGTAAAAAAAAAAGACCTTAACAATAGTGATGTTCCCCTATTTTCTGTATCAGAAAATTTGGAGAAAGAGGTTAAACAATTTGCTGAAAATCCCAAACTTAAAACTAGTTAGAACAAGAAATGACACTTCTTTTTCCCACAGTATAATTGTCTTTCTATGTTAACTATCTTTGACTTAGAATAGTGCAGATAATTTAGCTCTACCTGGATGCCAGTAAAAATTTACTCTCATCCTTACTAATAGAATGGTAACTCTAAGTCTAGATTTATGGATAAGACATACAGATAAATTCCACAAAAGGCCAGCTTTATCTGACTTCCTATGTGTGTGTAGACATAACTTCAGGCCAGATTACAGCATATGCAGGACCGAGAGAGACAAGAATGAAAATTGACCAGAATGTAATGCTAGAAAGAGAAGGAAAGACTTAGGGTACTTTGATGGCTTAGTGGTAAGGAGTTGCCCTGCCAACCCAAAGTTCAAATCCATTAGCTGTTCTTCAGGAGAAAAATGGACAAGCCTCTCCTGTGTAATTTACTACTTCTGAAAGCCTGCAGAGTCAGTTCCAACTCAGTTTTATACAACAACAACAGATGGATATTTACTTATATTTTAAATAAAATGTTTATTTTATACAGATTTAGTTAGAAAGTTTGTATGCCTTGTTTTTTGCAGCAGATCTTTCCCATTTCCTTTACCCAGGCCTCCATCTGTGAAATTGTGTGACCCTATGATTAACCTCTCACCCTACTCACATTCATCCTCGCCCTTCTGCTCCCACCTCCCCACCCTGGATCCTCATACATATTATACAATAATGATGTTATACAGTGTTTGTCCTTTTGGGACTGAGTTAATTCACTTAGCATAATGCACTCCAGTCCCTCCCAAGGTGGGTAATAATTCGCAAAATCATTGCTCCTGCATGCTGCATATATTCCATTGTGTGAATGTCCCATAATATCTCCATCCATTCGATTGTAGGTTGGACATCTGGGATGTTTCCATGTTTTTGAGATGGTGAATAACACTGCTCTGAACATTGGTGTACAAGTCTCCGTTTGCGCCTCAGTTCTCATTTTCTCAGGATCGTATGAATTTCTACGTTCAGCTTTTTAATGAAATGCCGAACTGCCTTCTAGAGTGGTTGTACCATTTTACAATCCCACCAACAAGGTATAAGAATTCCTTTCTCATCACATCTTCTCCCACATTTATTACTTGCTGTTCTGTTAAACTTTGCCATTGTTACTGGAATGAGATGGTGTCTCATTGTGGTTTTGATTTGCATCTCTCTTATTGTCAAGTGATTTTGAGCACTTTTTCATGTGTCTTTGGGCCATCCAAATATCTTCCTCTGTGAAATGTCTTCCAGTCTTTTGCCCATTTTGTAATTGTGTGATCAGTCTTTTTCTTGTGGAGTCCCTATAGGATCCTGTAAACTTTTGATATATAACCCTTGTCTGAGATGGTATTGTTAAACGTATTTTCCCAGTCAGCAGGTTTTCTTTTCACTCTGTTGGAAATTTTTTTCAAGGCACACAGGCATTTAATCTATACAAGGTCTCATGCATCAATTTTAACAGAAGCACAATTAAAAGAGAATAAAGTGTTGAGTGGTTGTTTTCAGTTTTCAAACCCAGACAGCTTTGTTCCCCTCAAACACCAATTGCTGTTTAGTTATTTTGGACAGCTTGAGGTTGTATATGTGACAGTAAACTGCTCTAGAGGGCTTTCAGTGGATAATATTTCACAAGGAGATGTACAAGGACTTTCTTTCAACCATTCAGTTAGCACCTGTTTGCATTTTCTAGGATCTCCCAAAATACAACTTTGGAAAAGTAACTACCCTTCTGAAGCAACCTGCATTGGACCAGCCTCTTTTTTGGAGGAAAGGTTATTTCCAGAACAGAGTTTTTTCATTCTTAATATTTAAAGTAGAGAGTAAACTAGTGCAGAATTGTAATGCTTTCAATAGCTCAGACTGGATCAAAAGGAGCTATATGATTAATCTACATTAATCAGAACATGAAATGAGCCAAAATGCTCTGAGCATATGGATTCGTTAAATTTTTAGTAGAAAAGCACCATGTGTCTACCGAGCAGGCCATTTTAATGCATAAAGGGGTTGAAAATATGCACTATGTCCTGAATCTGGAGCTGGAAGACAATTTGTCAAGGGCTGAATGTAAGGGAAGTCTTTATTATTGCGGAAGATTCTAAAAGGAACAAAACAAAATATGTTTGTGTAATGTTTAACCAGCAACTATGTTGAGAATTTAAGTATAGCACATTGTGCCTGCTGATAGCTGATATGAAGAGTCAGTAAGTTATTTTGTCTGTGAGGAATGAGATGATCTACTTGACTTTGACTTTCAGTGCTGTCTGAATTAGTTGGCATGCTGTTGTTATGTGCTGAGTTGCTTGTGACTCGTAGCAACACTATGTACAACAGCTCTGAACCTGCTCTATCCTGAGCCAATTTCATTGCCTCTGTCTCATTTACCCCCATTATCCCAGTCACTAAGTCAATTCATCTCATTGAGGGTCTTCTGCTCTTGTGCTGTCCCTCCACCCTTCCAAGCATGGTGTTCCCAGGACTAGGCCTTCCTAAGCCACATGCTCAAAGTATGTCAGATGGAGTTCAGAATCCATGCCTCCAAGGAGCAGTCTAGTTTCACCCACTCCAGAACAGAACTGTTTGTTCTCTTAGTAGTCGATGCTATATTTAATATTCTTCTCCAGCACCACAACTCAAAGACATCGATTTTTCTGTCATTCTTATTCACTATTCAGCTGTCTGATGCAAGTAATTGTGAAAATGATGACCTGGACCTGGCACACCTTAGTCTCCAGACTGACATCGTTGCTCTTTAGTACTGTGGAGAGGTCCCTGACAGCAGATTTTCCTAATGCAAATCGTCTTTTGATTTCCTAGTTGCTGGTTGGTTCTAAGAGCATTGATTATGGAGTCCGGCAAGTTGTAGCTGGTAACAATCTCGGTCTTTTCTCCATCTGTCATGATGCTGCCCATTAATTAATTGGCATATAGGTGATAGAATATATAACATAAATACAACCCTCAACAAAGTTCTCTACTTCAGAGTTGTGACTGTGGCCAAGTTTCTCTCTCAGGGTAATGCTCAATGTCCCTAAATGCAATCTGAGAAGTACTCTCTAGTCTTCTCCCTTATCGGTACATACAAGATGAAGATAGGAGTGTTTTACTGCCACATTTACAAAGATCCTTGTGCCAACACATCTTTTTTTTTTTAAAAAAAAATTAAATCCTTCTTTTAGGTTTTCACTAATTTCTAGTGAAATATGAGTTTTATAGTCTATCTTCCATTTCAACTAATTTAAATATTGTTTATTTTGTAAAAGAGACTACTGTGCTATCAACCCAAAGGCAGGTGGTTCGAATCTACCAGCTTCTCTGTGGAAAAAAGATGGACAGTCTCCTCCCATGTGATTTATTGTCTCTGAAAATCTGCTAGAGGGTCAGCTTTGTGTTGGTTCCAACTGGATGACAGATAATACCATAACAATTTCCTCCCTCCTCCCCCCCAAAAAAAATCCATATGTGTTAAAATCCTCATCCCTGAGCCAATGAATATGATGTTGTTGGGGAAATAAGGTTTGTGTTTTGTGGTTTGTTTTGCAAGATTTTTTCCATCAAGTTAACAAGGTCATGCTGGGTAGAGTGAGTCTGGCCCTAGAAGTGCAGACAAGGAAATGGAATCACACGCAAGAATATGATACACAGCTTGTGGGGATGTTTTTACAAGACAAAAATGTCAAGAAATTCTTGAGAGTGCAGAAATGGAAACACACCTGGAAATATCTTTACTTGCAAGCAATACACACATACCTCAGAGAGAGAGAAATTGAAAGATAGAGACAGAGAGAGACGAGAGGAGGGGGGAGAGAGAGAGAGAGAGAGAGAGAGAGAGAGAGAGGATATAGACATGTCAGTTCTCTGATTTGAACATCTACAAAGTAGGACCTACCTGTCTAGTCTCAGTACCAAATATATAGACATGAGAGACCACTGACAGGAAGGAGACAAGAGCACAGTGACAGTCATGCCAGCTTCAGAGATGATTGTCTTAGCTTTCTGCTGTGTGAGCTGGAATTCAAGTCTGAGGAGAAAACATGAGTTGTTTGCAGCTCTGGGTGCAGCTTCTATGACAGGACAGCTCATGTGTGGTGTTGCTAGCTCAGTCCTGATGCCAAATGATGGCTGTAGTTCCATTTTAATTGTCATCTTCACAAGCAAACAAGTGCAAAACCAGCCTTCCCCGTGGCCTCAATTTTATTAAAACTTCAGGGGAAACCTCATTTATCTGTAAGATTTTTATTGCAAAAATGTAATGAGATCCCCTTACAATATACTAAGTTCACAATAAATACCTTTTAGTACTTCTTAATAAGCACTAAGGCAAGTTAAAATAAGAAAGAAAATGTTATGTCATCATTAATAAAAGTGTTTCTTTCCAAGGCCCATGGAACAACAATGATAATAATCGTGATTAACTGTAATCTGAGAAGATGACTCAGGTTTTAAAACCACTGCCTCATTAACTCCTTCACATTCATAGCCTCATTTCTCTGTGTCATATTTTGTATAGAAAGGACATCTGGTTAGTTAGGACGTATGGCGTTGGTTGGATTTTTTGTTAATGCCATCAAACATAAAAGATCAATTAAATGAGCTATTAGTAAATTGTCAAAATTCAAGCCTCCATATTTCACATCAGTTTCTTCTTTTGCTTAGAATCTCCCTTTCTATCAGGCTCCGTGAAAAATTTCTTTTCATACTTCAAAATTCAGTTCAGATGTGATTATCTTTGGGAAAACCACCTACCTCAACTAGGTAAAAGAATACATCTTGCGGGGTGGTGGTGGTGGTGGTGGTCGTGGCAGCGATATTCTGTTTGTTATTCAGGCCAAGATTTGCTCTCCTAAACATTGCAATACTTCCCAGAGGGATTTGAGCACCTTAGTAGGATGCTTTGATGAGGTAAAACAGCTCACAGGAGAAAAATTGCATGGAGAAATGGTTCATTTGGTAATCTGTGATAGGAATAAGCTTGTAGTTCTTAGAACTCTTCATTTCCCTTAGAGAGTATGCAAGTAGGAAGTTTCATGCTCTAAAGTCTTTGTTGGGAGCAATAATTTTCAACTGAGAGTGATGCTTTGTATCAAATATTTTAGTTCACATGTGTGATGGTAATGATACTGTTTTGTAACTACAGCATTCTATTGGATTGCCTTTCTTTGCAATGAGCACAAATATGGATATCTTCAGTCAGTTTGCCAAGTTGCGATCTTCCAGATTTTGTGGCCTAGATAAAAACTCATCACTCTATCACCTCTATTACCGCATCTGTTTGCAGAAGCGTTTTAATGGGCATTCTGTAACTTCTTGGGGCCTTCTTTTTCTCCAATGCTTCAGCATAGCTTGAACTTATTTAGTCAATACCACTGGGGTTTTTTTGTTTGTTACATATTACCTCTTGAGATGGTTGAATCCCAATCACTTTGTTGTGGATATAGTGACTGTGTGTATCCCTTCCTTTTGATACTTTCTGTTATTGCTGCTGTGTGCTGTTGAATCAGAACCAATGCACAGCTGACCCTCCTCCAGTGGATTTTCAGAGACAGTTAATCACACAGGAGGAGATTGCCCATCCTTATTTCATGGAGCAGCTGGTGCGAAATTCATGTCTTTGGGATTGCAGCATAGCTTTCCTGCTTAATTTAATATTGTGCCCATAGGATTCTTCTCTACTGCAACTTGAAGGTAAATTTTTGCCCCTTTACCTCTCAATTCCTGCAGCTTGAGAAATCCCAAATTCATTCTTCCCTTTGGTTTTCTAACTCCGAGTGTCTGGACATTTCATTAGGAAATGTCTTCTGGCATAGCCTTCAGAAATTTTCCATTCATCTCTCTTATTTCACCATTTCTTCAATTAATGTTAACATCTCTATATTTAAGAATCTTCTCTGGCATTATTTTTTTTTTTATGATCTGTTACTCCAGTGATGAAAAGGTGAGGAAAAATGGGATTGCCTTCATAGTTAAAAAGGTCATTTCTGGATTGATCTTGAAATACAATATTGTGAGTGACAGGATAATATCCATATACATACAAGGAAGTCCAGTGAATATTACCATCATTCAGATATATGCACCAACAACCAGAGACAAAGAAGAGAAGACTTCTACCAACTTTTAAAGCCAGAGATCGGTCGAACGTACAATCAAGATGCATTAATGGCTGACTGAAAGGCAAAAGTTGGGAACAGAGAAAAAGGATCAGTAGTTGGAAAACATTGACTCAGTGACAGAAATGAAGCTGGAGATAGAATGATTGTATTTTGCACAATCAATGACTTATTCATTGCAAATATGTTTTATAAGAAACATAAACGCAGGTTATACTCATGGATTTCACCTGATGGTATGCATAGGAATCAGATTGATTACATCTGTGCAAAGAACCACTGGAGAAGCTCAATATCAGCTGTGAAAACTAGGCCAGGTGCTGATTGTGGAACAGACCACCAACTACTCATATGGAAGTTCAAGTTGAAGCTAAGAAAAATTAAATCAAATCCACAGTAACCAAAATATGACCATAAGTCTATCACACTTGAATTTCAGAACCATCTCAGGAACAAGTTTGAAGCCTTGAACACCAATGAGCAAAGACCAGATGACTTTTGGGAGGATATCAAGAGTATAATCCAGGAAGAGTGCAAAGGATCATTACAAAGACAGAGAAGAAAGAAAAGAAGAAAATCAATGTCATAAGAGACTCTGAATATTGCACTAGAGTACTGAGAAGCCAAAGCAGAGGGAAGAATTTGAGACAATAAAGAGCTGAACAGAAGATTTCAAAAGGCAGTGAGAGAAGACAAAGGAAATTATTACAATGAAATGTGCAAGGAGCTGGAGTCAGAAAATCAAAAGGGCTGAACTCGCTCAGCATTTCTTAAGCTCAAGAAACTGAAGAACAAATTAAAACCTCGAGTTGCTATACTTAAGGATGTTTTGGGAAGAATATTAAGTGATCCAGGAAGTATTAAAAGAAGGTGGAAACAGTATACAGAGTCACTGTACCAAAAGGAATTGGCAGACATAGAAAAATGTCATGAAACAAAATATGAACAAGAGCCTATGGTGATGAAAGAAGAAATTCAAACTGTTTTGAAGGAATTAGCAAAAACTAAGGGCCCAGGAATTGATGGTATGCCAGTTGATGTATTTCAACTAACAGATGTTGTCCTAGATGTACTCATCAAGTTGTGCCAAGAAATCTTGAAGACAGTCACTTGGCCATCTGACTGGAGGAGATCTATATTTGTTCCCATTCCAAAGAAAGGAGATCCAACAGAATGTGGAAACTATAGAACAATATCATTGATTTCACACCCAAGCAAGATTCTACTAAAGGTTATCCAAAAACGGCTGGAACAGCACATCAGCAGAGAACTGCCAGAAGTCCAGGCTGGGTTTAGAAGGGGACATGGGAATCCCAGAACACTTGATTGTGCTAATGCGAAACCTATACTTGGGCCAGGAGGCAGTCGTCAGAACAGAGGAAGGGAACACTGCATGGTTCAAAATTGGGAAGGGCATACGCTAGGGATGCATCCTATCTCCATACCTTTTCAACCTATATGCAGAACAGATTATCAGGGAGGCTGGGCTCTATGAGGAGAAATGTGGGGTCAAGATTGGTGGACAATTTATCAACAATCTGCGTTATGCAGATGACACAACCCTGCTTGCCGAAACGGAAGAGGACCTGAGCACCTGCTGCAGAGTGTCAAGGACTGCAGCCTACAATATGGATTGAGGCTCAATGTCAAGAAGACAAAGATTCTCACTACTGGACCAACTGGCAGCATCAGGATGGATGGTGAAGAGATTGAGACTGTTCACAGCTTTAGTTTACTTGGCTCCACAATCAACACTCTTGGCACCAGCAGCCAGGAAATTAAAAGGCGCATTGCCATGGAAAAGTCTGCTGTTAGGGACATTTCCAAAGTACTGAAGAGCAATGGTGTCTCTCTGGAGACTAAGTTGCTTCTGATACAAGCTATGGTCTTTGCAATCACTTGTTATGTGTCCGAGAGTTGGACAATGACTAGGGAGGATAGAAGGAGAATTGATGCCTTTGAGTTATGGTTCTGGAGAACAATATTGAGTGTACCATGGACTGCTAAAAGTACAAACAGATTCGCCCTGGACATCCTGGAGATGGTTAAACCAGGCTGCTCCTTGGAGGCAAGGATTCTGAGGATTCGTCTGACATATTTTGGACATGTTGTAAGGAGGGACAGGTCCTTGGAGAGGGACATCATGCTTGGGAGGGTGGAGGGACAGCGCAGGAGTGTAAGGCCTTCTATGAGGTAGATTGTTTCAGTGACTGGGTATGTCGGATGGGCGTGTCAGAGACAGTGCGATTACCACAGGACAGAGCAGAGTTTAGGGCTATTATACATAGGGTCTCTATGAGTCTCAAGAGACTAGATGGCCTATAACAACAACAACACAACAATCATTGATATCACGTGCATGTTCTAGTAGGTTGTAATTTCACTTTCACACTGATTTTTTTTGAGATTTATCCTCTTGCAGTTAGTTTCTAGTTTTATGGCATTGTGGTCTGAGAAGATACTTTGTATTACTTCAGTGTTTTGAATCAACAAGGCTTACTTTCCCCCCTAATATGTTATCAATTCTGGACATGGTACCATGTGCACTTGGGGAATAAAGTGAATTGAGTTTTAGTTGGTTGCAGTACTTGGAATACATCCACAAAATCGAGTTGGCTGAATGTATTGTTAAGAGCTTCTACATCTTTGTTAAGTTCCTTTTGAATTGACCTATCCTTTGGTGAGTGTGGTTTGTTAAAGTCTCCTACAATGATATCCATTTCTTACTTTTTTCTCTATTTCTTTTTAATGGCCTGCTTTCTTCATGTAGTTCTGATATCACTCCACAACTCATGTTATCTTCAGTCATAAATACTCCATGTATCAAATCTGTTCTTGAGATAACTTCTAAATTTAGGTGGGATATATTTAAGGTCACTCTGGAGACCAAGGTGCACCTGATACAGGCCATGGTCTTTGTAATCACTTGCTATGCTTCAGAAAGCTGGACAATGACTAGGCATGAAAGAAGGAGAATTGATGCCTTTGAGCTGTGAAGCTGAAGAAAAGTATTAAAGGACTGTTAAGAGAATGAACAGGTTCATCCTGGAGAGGGTTAAACCAGACTCCTCCTTGGAGGCAAGGATTCTGAAGCTTCATCTGACTTACTTTGAACATTTTGCAAGGAGGGACCTGCCCTTGGAGAAGGACATCATGCTTGGTGGAGGGACAGCTCAGGAGAGGAAGACCCTCTATGAGATGGATTGATTCAGTGACTGGGGTAATGGGGGTGGGGTGGTTGGAGAAGTTGAGGTTGGCAAAGGATAGAGTAGGGCTTAGGACTGTTGTGCATAGAGTCGCTATGAGTTGCAGGCAACTCAATGGCACATAATAACAAGACGAGTATATATTTAAGGTCATATTTTGGCTTTTATTTTATTATTTATTTTATTTTAGCTTCAACTTGAACTCACATATCAGCGTCAATCTGAACTCACATATCAGCAGTTCACTGTATGTTCCACAGTTTATTCCTCACCAGTTCGGCTTCTAACTTGGTAGGAATGTAGAAGTTTGCACTGAAGACATTGGCTCTAGTTAAAGGGTTTCTCTTCATTGGCTCTGGGGAAGAATTTTGGTCTTTTTATTTGTCTCATTGTCATGGTCCTGTGACATATATCTTGCCTTTCTTTTGCACTTTCATGGTCTAGTGGGTAGGGAGTTGTACTGCTAACCCAAAGGTGGCACTTCTCTGTTGGTTCAAATCCAACAGCAGCTCTATGAAAAAAATGGGCAATCTTCTGTACAATTTACAGCCTTTGAAAACTCTCTAGAGAGTCTGACTCACAGCAGTGGGTAAAGTCAAGTTTCTGTGCCTAATTTGCTCTTTTTATATCTCAAAGTTAATTGCTTAAGATATACCTTTAATGGTATAGTCTCATTAATATAACAAAGGAAATTCTATTCCAAAATGAGATTACATTAAAATTATAAGGATTTAGGATTTAAAACATGTACTTTTAAGAGACAGTTCAATTCATAATAGCTAAAATATATTAATACTTTATATTAACACTATAAAATCAGCTTCGTTTATTGTTTTCAAAAGCAAATATTATAATTTCTGAAATATCAAAGGAACAAGTTGATCAGAACTTTCTTAATTATTCATATTCCTTGGTTTTAAATGGATTGAAGTTGGAAAACCAAAGTTCAAAGTCATTGCTACTGAGTTGGGATCAACTCAAAGTTAACCTTCCAGTGGATTTTTGGAGGCTGTTAATTGCATTTCTTCTGTTAAGCGATTGGCAGCACTCTGATCTGGAGACTTACTTCACCCCATTCCAAGACTCTGGACACTTTTCCAAAGCGTCATGAGTTTAAAGAGATTGTTTTTATTTTGGTTTTCTTTCTTCCTTCACAAGGAATTTCTACTCTACTCATTGTGGAGTCAAAAACAATCTCCACCACAACGTGAACCTTACTTTTATTATTCAACAATTTATTCAAATGAACCTGGACAGCTTTCTCAAAGTCTATTCCCAGAGGAACAAATACCTACAATCTGGACTTTTCTCAAGATGCTCTGTCTTAATAATTGACATTGAGTCCATTAGATTGTTCTGCTAATGTCCTCAGAATCATTCTTGAGCCCTCTCACCCCTACCCATCCTCTCCTAGCACTTACTTTATGTACAACATTACGTTTTGTCAACTTTGATTCCTAACTTCCTATCAAATCCATACATTTTCCTGACCACCACCACCATCCCCTTGATGAGGTACCACAATCGCTCATTTGTAGGATTGTGATAAAGTCCCAAGTAACTTCCTTTTATTCATTTTTCCCTCGGCCCTAACCCCTTGAATATATTTTAGCTTGAATAAATCTGATTGCATCTTACTGGCCTCTCTACTCCAATCACACTTAAAATGTTTCTATTGCTTCTATTGATTTAGCCAATAAATACTAAGCTCCTACAGTGCATTTGGAATAAACAAAGAAAAAGACCCAGTGCTTGTATACATAGAACTTACCCTGAAAACAATGTGTGGGAGTGGGAGGGGAAAGTCCCTGATCAAGGAATCACACTATTTTTTATATTCATTAAGGGTAAAGTTACAATGAGGATAAATGTTAAGGAGAGATATTGAGCATTTTAAAAAAAAACAGTGGTAACATCAGAGAGACTGTCCCTGTTACCGAACGCTTTTTCAAGGAAGTAACGTTTGAAAGATAATCAGTGGAGGGCTAGCGATGTGTCTTCTTGGAGGACTGAGTTAAAAGACTCTGCTTGGGAGAGCAAGGTTTATAGGAAGAAAGAAAACCAATACAGCTGCTGCAGATATGGAAAGAAATGCATGAATCAAGCACTGTGTCATGTGAAGTCTTTTGATCTTTATCGTGAGAGCAATGGGAATACATGGAAATGTTTTGTGGGTGACTGTGCAGTGGAATAGAGAATCAGACTCTAGATTTGATTTTTAAAAAAATCTCTCTTACTTCAGGCTACAAAATAGATTTAAGGATCAAGAGAGGGTAATACAGTAGAATTTTAAAAAGACTCAAATATTCATTTGTGAGCTTCTAGCCAGAACAATGAGAACCATAATTTTTAGCTCTGTCTTCTCCCAGTCAGTAACTAGTATAGGGCCTGGGACACTCTTTGTTGAATAACATGAGCAAATACATAAACAGGTATTTGAAAACAGTCTGATGCCAAGACTCAATTTTTACCCTTTGTTATTATTCCTCAGGAAATATTAATATTTTTAATTTAAATAAGCTAACTAAAATGAACAGAATTTCAAACAAAGCAGGAAATAAAGTTACTTGATGGTAGATTAAAAATGACTTTTTTTCTGCTTCAAGGAATAACTTCTAAAATTTCATTTACATAGTGTTTTATTCATGTACACTGTGTTTTAGGCAATATTTCATTTACATTGTGTTTTATACAATCATTCATATACATTGTATTTTATATGATTAATTACTATTGATATATGCCTTTTTTAAGTCACAAATTCTACATCTATTTTTATGGTAGTAAAAAAATAATGGCATTAGTACTTGACAATGCTAAATAACAAAAGAAAGTGCAACTATTTTAGATTATGAAATTGTCATATCTGCAGACCTGATAAATAACAGAAATACACATTCTGTTTTGTACTGTAATTTTCCCTCTAATTATATATAAATTATCCAATCAAAAGAGGAGTATTTATTGTTAACATCATTGACATAATTTGTAAATTTGTATCGAGTATTTCTAGCTGGTGAGCAAAGTTTTGTAGCCAGAATATGTTTCTTTATTTAAACTTTTTTATTTTTCTAGTAGTTTATTTACAAAATTAAATTACAAATTTGAACAAATTCTTTCAATTTCTCTCACCCCCCTCCCCCATTAAATTGAAGATATGGCGAGAAAGGAGCTCTTATACTTTGTTGGTGGGATTGTAAAATGGTGCAACCATTCTGGAAAGCAGTTTGGCACTTCCTCAAAAAGATGAACATAGAAATTCTATATGACTCAGCTATTCCACTACTTGGAATACACCCTGAGAATATGAGAACTGAGGCACAAACTGACATTTGTACACCAGTGTTCGTAGCAGCACTATTCACCATCACAAGAACATGGGAACAGCCCAAATATCCAACCACAAATAAATGGATTGAGAAATTATGGTCCATTCACACAAAGGTACTATACAGCACACAGGAGCAATAACTTTGTAAATTATTACCTAACTTGGGAGGGACTGGAGAGCATTATGCTGAGTGAACTAACTCAGTCACATAAAGGTAAAACCATTATTATAGAATGAGTATAAGGATCCAGGAGGGGTGGGAGAGGCTGGAAGCAGAGGGGTGTGATCTATGCCTTTTATTACTCCATCTTTTCCAGCTCCTAATACCTCACACTGCCCCTACATTGACCTGCTATCCTAATGATTTCTTCCTTTCTCCTTTTCCTGTCCCTTGATCCTTTCCCTTTCCTCTTCTGATTATTTATGCACATCGTAATAGTTATCTTTCTATTTTTACAATTATGCTCTTATGCAGTATCTGTGCTTATGAGATTGAGTTAGTTCACTCAGCATAATACTCTCTAGACTTTCCTATGTTGTTATGTGGTAACAAATCACCTGTGACTCATAGAGACGCTATGTACAACAACTCTGAAACTTTTCATGTCCTGAGTCAGCCTCAATGACGCCAACACACCTATCCCCATTGCCCCAGTTACTGTATCAATCCATTTCATCTGGGTTCTACCTTTCTTGCACTGTCCCTCCACACTTCCAAGCATGATGTCCTTCTCTAAGGACCAATCCTTCCCGGTCACATTGCCAAAGCATGTGAGATGCAACTTCAAAATCCTCGCCCCCTAAGAGAAATTTGGTTTCACCGTCTCCAAGAGAGACCTACTTTATATAGTATTTTACAAAATACCTTAGTACAGTATTCCATTGTGTATATATACCACAATTTCTCAATCCATTTGTTTATTGATAGGCATTTGGGCTGCTTCCATTTTCTTGGCATTGTTAATAATGCTGCTATGAACATGTTGTTGTTGCTGCTATGTGCCACTGAGTTGCCTGAGACTCATAGCGACCCTAAGTACAACGGCCCTAAACCCTGATCTATCCTATGCCAATCGTTTTGTCTCTGACACACCTACCTCCATTACCAGTCACTGAATCAATCTATCTCATTTAGGGTCTTCGTCTCTTGTCCATCCACCCTCCTAAGTGTGACACTCCTCTCCAAGGAATGATCTTGCCTTGCAACATGTCCAAAGTATGTCAGACGAAGCTTCAGAATGTACTCAAGTACTCCTCAGAGCTCCCACTGGTGACAGTTAGTTACATGTATATTCACAAAAATATTTAGATAAAGTAAAAGTATTAAAATAAATTAAAATGGGTAAATAGCTTAGAAAAGTAGAGGGTTTAAAAGCTTATATCCTTGTTGGAGAGAATATATGACTATATTTAACATTATTGGAATCAAATACAGAATGAGATTAAAGAATGAGGAGCAAGGATTTAAAAGAAAGCAAGGAATTGGGAATATTAGGAATTATTGAGATTTTATATTTGTCAGAGAGATTCAAGTCCAGCCCTGTCCTCTTGACTTTTCCAGTTATCCTACCATAAAATACTGTTTTAATTACGGACCAGAAAAGTATTCAAATTGACCTTCTGCAATAAGTGCCTCAGCTCCTTCTCACCTTGAACAAGCAAAGTTTTGTTACCTGCATGTTGCAGGTTATTGATGAGTCTTCCTCTAATTCTGATGCAACATTCTTCTTCATGAAGTTCAGCTTCTCAAATGGTTTTGTCTGCATACAGATTGAACAGATGAGAAGAAGGGACACAACCCTGAGTTACACTTTTCTTGTTTTAAACCAATTGTTATTGTTTGCTGTTAAGTCAGAACCAACTCATGGCAATAAATACTCTGTACAACAGCTCTGAATCTTGAGCCAGTCTTATTGTCTCTGATTCACCTACGTCCATTACCCCAGTCACTTAATCCATCTCATCCAGGGTCTTCCTCTCCTGCGCTGTCCCTCCACCCTCCCAAGCA
>NW_006399969.1:2966508-2974080 GCF_000299155.1 Elephantulus edwardii
TTTTTTGTTTTCTTAGCAGTCCATGGTGTATTCAATACTCTTTTCCAGCACCACAGCTCAAAGGTGTCAATTCTCTTTCTATCAACCGTAGTCATTGTCCAACTTTCCGATGCATAGCAAATAATTGCAAAAACCATGGCCTGTTTCAGCAGCACTTCAGTCTCCAGAATGACATCATTGCTCTTCAGTACTTTGCAGAGGTTCAGAAATTATAGAACAATATCATTGATGTCACATGTAAGCAAAATTCTGCTGACAATTATCCAAAAACAACTGTACATCAACAGAGAACTGTCTGAAGTGCAATCTGGGTTTAGAAGAGGCCGTGATACTAGGGATATTATAGCTAAAGTCAGATGGATCTTGGCTGAAAGCAGAGAGTACCAGAGGAATCTGAAAGCAGTGTACCAGAGGAATGTTTGTGTTTCATTGACTAATGCAAAAGCATTTGATTGTGTAGGTCACAATAAACTGTGGCTGACTCTGAACGGGAATCCCATAACCCTTGATTGTGCTTCTGCAAAACCTATACTTGGACCAGGAGCTAGTCATCAGAACAGAGCAAGGAAATACTGGGTGGTTCAAAATTGGGAAGGGTATTCACCAAAGATGTGTCCTATCTCTATATCTTTTCAATCTATATGTGGAACAGATTATTCAGGAGGCTGGGGTCTATGAGGAGAAATGTGGTATCATTATTGGAGATAGACTCATTAACAACCTGGGTTATGCAGATGACACAACCCTGCTTGCTGAAACTGAGGAGGACCTGAAGAGCTTGCTGCAGAAGTTCAAGGACTGCAGCCTTCAATATGGATTGAAGCTCAACATCAAGAAAACAAAAATGCTCACCACTGGGATTCTTGGCAGTATCATGATAGATGGTGAAGAGATTGAGATTGTTAACATGTTCCATTTGCTTGGCTCCACAATCATCACTGTTGATACCAGCAGCCAGGAAATTAAAAGACAAACTACATTGCGAAAATTTGCTGTCTGCCATGAACATGGGTATACAAATTTATGTTCATGTCTCAGTTCTAATGTATTCTAGCAATGAATGAGCTAAGTCATGTGGGATTTCTATGTTCAGCTTTTTGAGGAAACATCAACTTCCTTCCAGAGTGGTTGTACCATTTTTCAACCCCATCAGCAGTACATGAGCCTTCCAGTCTCTCCACAACTTCTCTGACATTTATTGCTTGTTGTCTTGTTAAACTTTGCTGCTACTACAGAAGTGAGTTGATAGCTCATTGTGCTTTTAATTGGCATCTCTCTGACTGCCAATGAGCATTTCTTCACGTGACATTCACCATCTGAATGTCCTTCTTTTTGAAAAATCTTTTAATGTCTTTTGAATGTTTTGTTAGTTTTGTTTGTTAGTGTTTTCTTGTAGAAGCCCTGTAATCTTTCATCATGAAACTTTTGTCTGAAATGTCATTGCCAAATTTTTTTCCCAATCTGTAGATTTCCTTTTCACCCAATTGCCCAGTGGTGAAAACATTTATCTTCTTATGTTAAGATGCAATTCATATCAAAGGCTGTAGTCTTTGCTATTCTACAAGTGCTTCAGGTTCCCTTCCTTATGTGTTTATATTTACATTAACATATATGTATATGTGTATGCATGTGCATATGTAAATGTATATGTATGTTAATGTTATTTTATATATATGTCAATTGCCTTAATTAAGCCAGTGCAGATCACAGAAATGACCATTGTTGCTAGATAATAATGAAATATTGTTTCTTTGCAGTTGTCAAGAACTGATTTACACTTTGTGTATCAATGGCACTCTCTTTCCTTAAAATAGACCATTTCTTAACACGCATACATGCATACACACAGGATAGTAATTATCCCTCTACATTGATTTCATTGCTTGGTCTGAGGTTTCACATTGGAAGAATGCACATGGATTGCATATTTTGCATAGCCTTTGAGCATCATTTGATTAATTTTGCTCCTGTTTTGTAAGGCCTGGCAGTCACGTAGCATTGTCCTATTTTTGCTTTAAGGAATGCAACTTTGAAAAATGGCACTGTGAATTTAGTCTCTTCACTTTCATGAACTAAAATAATTAATTTTGTACTGCAAGGCACAATTTGTCAGTTGTTCCAGGACAACTTAATTGTTTTACTAGTTAGGGCACTGGTTTTGTAAACAATGCAAACTTCTCCAGTGACTTTCTACAAACAGTTGAATAAACATCCAAAGACTTCTCTCATTAAAAGCTCTAGAAGCAAATATCCAATGAAACTCACCATCATATATTCATTATTCTTCTTCTTGTATGTGTATTATTTATTGTTTGCTGCTAAATATGTGAGTCCTTTTCTGAAATGTATTTAGATTCTATTTTTGTCTCTGCTTTTATGCGCTGGTGAACCACTTTTGAGCTTGTAATTCCTCTTTGTCATTTGGGCCAGGAACACATCAAAATAATTAATTGGAAAAAGAAATTAAACAACATAACGCATTACATTGTTAACAATGTAAACACTAATGTGCTACAATGATATGAAAGCCATATGAGCCCAGACCATTAGCAGTGTGGCTGTTAGTGAAACCCTGGTCAAAATAATTAGCTTCATTCCATGCTGGTAGCATAGGGATATCACTTAAGGATATGATCATTAACAACATAAAAAGATTTTTTAAAAAAATCCCAACTCAGCAACAACCTGTGTGATGCAGATGCTGCTGCTTTGCTCACATAAACTGAGGAGGACTCGAAGCATTTGCTGAAGAAAGTAAAAGACTGCAGGTTTCAATATGGATTACATCTCAGCGTCAACAAAACAAAGATCCTCACTATTGGGCCAGTAGACAGTATCATAATAAATGGGAGATGGATTGAGATTCTTAATGATTTCATCTTGCTTGGATCTACCATACACTCTTTGCACTAGCAATCAGGAATCCGAAAGATGAGTTGCATTGAGAAATTCTGCTGTCAACGATGTCTCTAGAGTGCTAAATAGCAATGGTATCAGTCTAGAGACTAAAGTGCGCCTGATCCAGGCCATGGTCTTTTTAGTTGCTTGGTATACAACTGAGAGCTGGACAGTGAGTAAAGATGACACAAGAAGAATTGATGCCTTTGAGTTGAGGTGCTGGAGAAGAGCCTTGACTATGCCATGAGCTGCCAAGAAAACAAATAGGTCTTTCCTGGAAAGGGTGAAATCAGTTTGCCCCTTGGAGGCAAGAATTTTGAAGTTTTATCTCACCAACTTTGAGCATGTCTTTGGAGAAGGACATCATACTGTGAGGGGTAGAAAGTCAACATGAACAGGAAGACACTGGATGAGATGAAATGACACAGTAACTGTAGAAATGGGATCAGGTGTGTCAGAGATGGTGAGGTTGACTCAGTATGGAGTAGGGTTCAGACCAATGTTCTTTAGATCATTATGGGTTGTAGTTGACTCTATGGCACACAACAACAACAACAACAACAACAGCAACAACTACTCAGTTTTACATTCTAAATTGTAAGATAAATATTTGTAAGTATTTCTTTTTCCTTTTACTCCAAAATAGCCAAACTGTCTGCAAAGCACTTTCTAGAGTTCGAGGGATCTCTGGGATAGCTGGATACTGGTATTGTGTGGATCTGTGGAAGCTGTGATCCACTGCCAGGAGGTCCTTACAGTACTAATGGTCTGATTTTCCCAATCAGAAAGGTGGTTGGCCCTTGATACCTCTCAGGTGAATCTCTTTCAGGGAAATGTAGCTTAAGAAAGGCTTTGTGACAGACCTTTTTTTAAAAAAAAATATTTTTATTGAGATATGAATGAAAGTTTATAAAGAACTTGGATTTCCATTCATTCATTGTTGCACATTTTCCTCCCTGCCCCCACCCACTTTCGCATTTTTCCTTTGAAAAAATAATTGTTTCATTGCTATACAGTCCCCTCTCCCCAGACCACTTTACTATGCAGCTCCTATTCTGGACTTTGTCATGCCAGTAATACCTAATCATATATTTCTTTTATACAGACCTTTTATGGTCATTTCCTAAGTAGTACTCCAACTCAATGATTGATCAGTGTTAATGCATATATCTTATCAAATTTCAGGACAATTTTGAATGGTCACACCTGCTCCAGAGATTCTCTATGATAGAATGAGTTCTCTGTGGCAAGTGCATTGAAGTTTATCATCTTCCCAGTCTTATTTTCCAATTACTTCCTGCCTTAACCTTCGGACCTTACAAAATAGGTATTACGGATCTTGAGAGCTTACCCAATAAATATTTTGCACACAATCCTTCATCTCAGAGTGTGCTTCAAAACTACTTTGACACATGATAGATTCTGGCTGCCTCATGGTGTTCGTAGTACTATATATATCTGTTACTGTGACTCTGTTATTTTCAGTACTAGCAGGGTCCCTCACAGTGGGAAGAACTTCTGATTAAGACTAAGACTAAGACTAGGAAGAAGCAGAACTTCTGACTAAGACTAATAGGAAGAAAGTCTTGGTAATCTAATTCCAAAATTTAGTGAATGAAAATTTTATGGATCACATCAGAATATTGTCCAATATAATGCTGAATAGAGCAGAAGGAACAACTTGGTAGCTGGAACAATGAACTTAAATATACCAAGGATCGTGAAGATGATAAAGGACCACACAGTACGTCTTCTGTTCTATGTAGGGTAACTAAGAGTTGAAGTCAACTCAATGACAATTTGCAATAATGTCTCTACCATTTCTACCAGATTCACAAGAAGACTTCAGTGATGACCAAGCCTTCTATTAAAAGACAGAATTCCATTAAAATATTCCATTAAAGTAATAATTCAAATTCTGATTGGACAATGAGAGGATTGTAAGGATTTGAATCTACAGGTTTTGAGTTTCAAAGGCACACAAATGAAAAGCACTTCATGAATTCTGTTTTGATTGTGGTGGTGGTGGTGGTTAGGTGCTGTTGAATCAAACATGACTCACAGCAACCCTATAGACAACAGATCTAAGTCCTGCCTTGTCCTGTGCCATCTTTACAGTCTTGGACATACTCAAGCCCATTGCTGCAGTCACTATGTCAACCCATCTTGTTTAGAGTCTTCCTCTCTTTTGCTTGACCCTCCTCCTTTCCAAGTATGACGTCTTTCTTTTTCCAAGTAATAGCCTTTCTTAACAATATGCCCAAAGTATGTGAGACAAAGCTTTGCCATTCTGGCCTCTAGAGAACACTCTGGCTGAACTTTTTCCAAAACATATTTATTTTTTTCTTTTAGTAGTCAATGGGACATTCAGTAATCTTCTCCAGCACCACAACTCAAAGACATCAATTCTTCTGTAATCCTTATTAATAGTCCAGCTTTCAGATGCATAGCAAGTGACTGAAAAGACAATGATCTAAATCAGGTACACTGTCATGTTTAAACTGACATCATTGCTCTTTCAAGAGGCTTCTGATAGCACACTTTCCCAATGAAATATGTCTTTCGATTTCTTGACTACTGGTGCAGAGGGTTTTGATTGTGTCTCCATCTATACTGATGTTCCTATTGTCCCAGTGATAAGGATTTTTGTTTTCTTGATGTTGAGATGTAATTCATAGTGAAGGCTGTAATGTCCTTCTGCAGCAAGTATTTCAAGTCCTCTTTCAGCAAGCAAGGCTGTGTTGTCTACATCATACAGGCTGTTGATGAGTCTTCCTCTGACCTTGAGACCACATTCTTCTTGATAGAATCCAACTTCATGAATTATTTGCTCAGCAAATAGATTCAAGGAATATGGAGAAAGGACGCACACCTTTCTTGATTTTAAACCAAGCAATATTCCCTTGCTCTGTTTAGACAATAACTTCTTGGTCTGAGTATAGGTTTTGTGTGAACATAATTAAATGTTCTGGAGTTTCCTTTCTTCTTAAATGGTAGCCATAGTCTGTTATGATCCATGCAGTCAAATGCTTTCATATAGACAATAAACACAAATAGGCATTCTTCTGATATTCTCTTCTTTTAACTAAGATTTATCTGACATTAACAATGATATCCCTCATGCCATGGCTTTTGCTAAACCCTGTTTAAACTTCTGATAGTTCACTGACAATGTACTGTTCTATCTGATTTTAGATGATCTTCAACAATCTTTTACTTGAATGTGATACTTAATGATATTGTTCTAGAGTTTCTGTAATCTTCTGGATCACCTTTTTTGGGAATGGAAACAAATATAAATCTCTTCCAATCAATTGGCCAGGTAACTGTCTTTAAAATTTTCCACCACAGAGTGGGCTGCATCTATTAGTTGAAACATGCCAATTGGTATCCTATTGATTTCTGGGGACTTATTTTATGCCAATGTCTTCAGTGTAGCTTAACTTTCTTTCTTCATCATGATTGGCTCTTTGTCATGTGGTATTTCCTGAAATATTTCAGTATCAGCCAAATCTTTTTGGACAGTAACTGCATTACTTCCATCTTCTTTTGATCCTTCCTAGATTTTGCCCATAGCATATTTCAATATTACAACTTGAGGCTTGACTTTGTTGTCAAGTTCTCTCAGGTAGAGAAATGCTGAGCCAGTTCCTTCCCTTTTTGTTCTCTGAATTCAGCTCTTTGCACATTCTATCATAGTATTTTGCTTTGTTTTCTTGAACTGCCACTTAAAAACTTCTGTTCAGCTCTTTCACATCTACATCTCTTTGCTTTGATAGTCTCAATGGTTCAGTGCAATTTTCAGAGTCTCTTCTGTCATCCATTTTGGTCTTTTCTTTCTTTTCTATGTAACAACTTTTTCTTTCTTCATATAGGGTATCACTGATGCCACCCCCACAACTCACTTGGTCTTTGATTGTTAGCACCTCAAACCTTTTCTTGAGATAGTTTTTAAATTAAGGTGAGATGGACTCAACATCCTATGCAATTTACAGCCTATGAAAGCTTGCTAGAGTGCAGCTCTGTCTCCCTTTTGACTCAGTAGCATATAACAAGAAAAACAGCAGCAGCAACATTATTTACTTTAGCCTATTGAAGGAAGAAGTAGATATCATTGTAGTTTCCATGCATTTCTCTGAAGAAGATTGATGCTAAGCAACTTTTTGGGTATTTATTTGTCATTTGGCATCCTGCTGTGAAGTGCTTGCTTGTCCATGTCTTATATTTATTATTTAGAATTGTGCTGTTTGGATTTCCCCCTCCCTCATTAATTTGTAAGTTCTTTATTTTTTCTGGATACATATTCCTTCTTTCTTCCACCCCTTGTGTATCTGTGTGTTTACCTATCACTTTATAATTGATATATTAGATATATAGATATTCTTTATTGAAGTTCAATTGTCAAAATCTAGCTTTGGTTTACTTTCTCCCATGTTTTCTTCTTGAGAATTCATGAATTTAATTTTCACATTTAAGTGCATGATTCACCTCAGTTTTGACTTTATGGAAAGAGATAGGGTCAATGTCCTTTTCTTTTTTTTCTTAAAAATATTTGATTGTCTTTCATCCATTGGAAATATTCAGTCACTTCTCTTTTAAGTTCTGTGTCAGAATTTTCCATGACCCCTTCTCCTTTCAGGGTATCGGTTGCTCTTGTGTCATCTTTTGTGAGTG
>NW_006399969.1:2980455-2985876 GCF_000299155.1 Elephantulus edwardii
AATGAGTGGAAGCCCAAAATCTCTGTAAATGTTTATGAAAATTAATAAAATATAATTATAGAAAAAAAAACAACAAGTGATTGGGAAGACCATGGTCTGGATCAGGCTCAACTTACAGAGTGAAATTATAGTGAGATTAAAATTTAAAATATTACATGTCTTCCAGGCAAGAATATAGGAGGGTACAGTCAAGGTTTTAAGGACATTTTATATGGCTTATAGGTATTTTGCTTTCGTTTTTGTTAATTTATGTGTGTTTATTAATAATTATATGAAAAGATAAAAAAGCTTCAATTACTACTTATGCTTTTCTTGCTGAAGCATAGAATCTGCTAGAATTATTTCATAAACTAGTGAAAGATGAGGCAGACACTAGAGCTGAATTATAACTACAGATTTGAGCCCATACGGAGTGTCATTCTAGGCACAAACCCAGCAGATAGCCTTTTAATGAATTTTCCCCCCCCAACACAAGTATGTAGGAGAATATTTGCTTCAGTACTGTGGCTAGGGAACATGACTCATCTGAATTCTGTGAGGAAACTCACACAATCTCAAGCAATTGCCAACTCTAAACAATATGGAGTGATAAAAATAGCTTCTGTTCAGACCAGGCATCTCCTATTTCATGAAGGCTATTGTCAGTGGCGTCCGCTGTCTAAGTGTATCTCTGTGACTCTGGGAGGCTCTGGACAGCCCCATTTCAGATCTCTGGTGTTGATGTTACCTCAGGCACCTCATTATCCAGATGAGTACATCTCTGTCCTTATTAACTGCAAAATATTTATATTACTAAGTGTAAGAGCCTTGGGCTGTTGTGTGTGTAATTTGTAACTTTGATGATGTGTTCATTAGACTGTCTGTGAGAATGCTTGAGTGA
Source organism: Elephantulus edwardii (assembly GCF_000299155.1). Classification (NCBI taxonomy): domain Eukaryota; kingdom Metazoa; phylum Chordata; class Mammalia; order Macroscelidea; family Macroscelididae; genus Elephantulus; species Elephantulus edwardii. Next base: position 2,981,336 of record NW_006399969.1, read on the forward strand.
ATTACTATTGAGAAGGGCCAGGGACCAAACTAATTTCAGAATTGACATGTAGAAATTGGTGGGGGGCGGGGATACTTGTGCTAGACTGTCAAAGAAAGAAGACAAACTGAGCATTAAGTCTAAGAAACTGTAATTGTTTTAGCATTTGTTTATTCAATGAGAACTCATGATGATTCCATGCAAAAGGGAATAAAATGTTTCCTGGATCAGATGGGCATCAGATGTTATGATGCATAAGATTTTCATTGAATAACTTCTGGAAATACCTTGCCAGGCCTTTCTCCTTAGTGTATCTTAGTCTGGAATTTGTTCAGCATCATAGTTAAGTGGAAGCAGGTGGCAATTTTACATGAGGCATTAGCTGGAAAGGGAGTCAGTGTCCTGCATGGCAGGTGAGACTTCTACTATGTCTCTAATGTCCATGGGGCATAAGTCCTGAGTGTATTTCTTATTGTGCTAGCAGCTTTCTGAGTCACAATCTTCTTTGATTCTTTCTATCAGAATACAATAAACTTGAAAATGTTGGCCTGGAATGGAATCTAAGATTATATGCATAGTGCTAATTCCTGACCACTTTTAACCCCATAATCACATGTTTGTGAATATAGCAAGGGGTCAAATACTCCTTAATTACATGATGCTTAAATTATACCAGGCAAGATTATTAGAAATTCAAGTGAAAAAAGATGCTGATTCAAAGCACGGACTTTTGGTAGCTTGATAGCCTATCCCTTGATATGTGATGGACTCATTGCTTAAGTTTGCCAGACTCAGACTTGTTCTAGTTTATTAAATGGGAATAGTAATACTAAAAAATGTCAGCATCAGTATGGATGGTGAAGAGACTGAGATAGTTAACAGTTTTAGTTTGCTTGGCTCCACAGTCAACATTCTTGGTACCAGCAGCCAGGAAATCAAGAGACTAATTGCATTGGGAAAATCAGCTGTCAGGGACCTCTCCAGAATACTGAAGAACAACGACATCAGGCTGGAGACTAAGGTGCGCCTGATCCGGGCTATAGTCTTTGCAATTACATGCTATGCATCAAAGAGCTGGACAGTGACTAGGGATGATATAAAGAGAATTCATGCCTTTGAGCTGTGGTGCTGGAGAAGAGTATTGAATAAACCATGGACTGCTAGGACAAACAGGTTTGTTCTGGAGAGGGTGAAGCTGGGCTACTCCTTGGAGGCAAAGATTCTGAAGCTTTGTCCGACATACTTTGGGCATGTTGCAAGGAGGGATTGGTCCTTGGAGAGGGACATCATGTTTGGGAGAGTGGAGGAACAGCACATGAGAGGAAGACCCTCGATGAGATGGATCAATTCAGTGATTAGGGTAGTGGGAGTAAGTGTATCAAAGACAATGAGGTGGGCAGAGGATAGAGCAGGTTTTAGGTCTCTTGTACATAAGGTTACTATGAGTCGCAAGTGACTTGATGACACATAACAACAATAACTATACTAAAAATAGTTATGGAAGGTTAAATTAAATAATCTTTGTAAAATGCTCAGTAGAGTGTTTGGACACAGTTATTGTTAAGTCCTGTTGAGTTGAGCACAACCCAGAGCAACTCCATGAACAACAGATTTGAACCCTGTCCTATCCTGTGCCATCCTCAAACTTCCTGACACACTAGAGCCCATTGCAGCAGTCATTGTGTCAACCTACTTGATTGAGGGTTCTCCTCTCTTTCACTGACCCTCTACATATCCAAGTATGATGTCCCTCTCCAAGGAACAGCCTTTCCAGTAACATGCCCAAAACATGTGAGACAAAACTTCATCATCTTTGGCTCTAAGGAGCAGTCTGGCTGCACCTTCATCAAGACATGTCTGTTTGTTCTTTTGGCAATCAATGGGAGCTTCAGAACTCTTCTCCAACACCACAATTCAAAGACATCAATTCTTCTCCCATCCTTAGTCACTGCCTCAGCTCTCTGAACACAGCAAATAATTGAAAAGACCATTGTCTGAATCAAGTGCATCTTAATCCTTAATCCTTAAATTGATATCCTTACTCCTCAGTAATTTGGAGGTATCTGTCCCCCCAAAGACATTTGAACACAGTAGACGTTCTAATTTCCTCTTTTATACAAGTCCCAGTTTCATAATACTAAATAGCTTTTCATTTTATTGTGCACAAGATCATCATGAGCCAAAGTTTACTCCATGGTAACCAACAAAAACACACATGTGTCTATCCATTATCTTTGCAGAAGACAAAAGATGTCTTTGAGAAAGAATTCCTTTTAGAAACTTGGGTAGATATCACCTAGACATCAGTATGAATAAATTTTTCTGTTCTATTCTGTTCTTAGAGTCCAGTTAATCCAAGATGACTTATATTCATGTGTCATATATTGCAGACATTTCTTTCTGTATATGCATTCCCAGATAACCTGAAAATTCCCTATCTCTGAATCATCTCTTTAACATCTCTTTGACAATTTCCTCCATCCTTCCAGGCCTGCCATTATCCATGTGAATGTGAGTGTTGGAACTAAGTGACTCATCAAACACCCTTGACCAACATTCACATCCTCCATGTCTTTACTATACCAGCCCACACGGGGACATTCTGTATTCTGCCATTGATAAGAGCTTTCCCATGATTGAACATTTTTCTACTTACACAAACTTCTAACTCTATTAACCTAATTTCACCACTATATCTACTCTTTAATTCCTGTTATTTTAATTCCTTGATGTCAAGCTTTCCTCGCAACTTAAAAAAAAATAGGATTTTATGCCTTTACTTTAGTATAGATCTGATGACTTATTTGTTTCATCGTTATCTTCTCTATATTCCACTGCCTTTTGCGTAATTCCCAATTTCAATAGAGCTGTCATCTCTGTTTTCATTTCTGAACATGTTTGAGGGAAATCACAAAACTATGCAGATTGTACTATGATGATGGCAATGTCTCTGATTGCAGGTAAGCTCTCAGAAATGCCTTTTTACCTTCAAGGGCACTACCAGACTATTCTCTACACAACCTTTGGTAGATATTTACTATTCTCTAGAAATTCCTTCTCTTATTCTATCTTCTTGACTTATGGCAACATCTCCTACTTCTAAAGGAAATACAGAGTAAGTTTCTGATCATATAGCTAAAAAATATACCTGAATCAGCATTTACTTATTTTTTCCTTCCTTTGTCTAAGTCTTTGCGTGGTGAAAATGGTTTGTATTCAAAATAGTATTGTTGTTATGTACCACTGGCCAGAAGTTATAGCCAGTCCTGCTGCTTAATCTGTCTTGTCTGGAAATTCCATTACCCATGGATGGCCCTGCTAATATTTGAAATAGCAGTGACGTAGTTTCCAGCATCATAGCAACACATAAGTCACCATAGTATGGCTATCACAATATTTTTCCTAAAGTTAAGTTATTTTTTTGCTAAAGAAATAACAGATCCTTGAGACCCCAGTGAATAATAGTGGAACAATGTTCACTAGAGTACTGGAAGATGAGCATTTCAGGTTAAAAAAAAATACTTAAAATGTGACTGGGAAAGGGCTTTATCATCTTTGGCTCTAAGGAGTAGAGTCTGCCTTAATGATATCAGTGGAATAAACTTTTCATCTGATGAAGAACCTTCATTTTCAGATGTGATGAGATTCAAAATGAGGAGAAACATCTGTTAATACTTCTTAATAATTATTATGTGGCATATACAATGTATGGATTTTTGAAAATGAAGAGTTGTTGAAACCAAATTGGAAAATGGACATAGGTTGACATCTTAGATATTAGTGATTTGAGATGGGCATATATTGACCATTTTGAATTATATGATCATAATAAATTATAGATAATATTGAGAAAAAAGAGAACTCCAGAACTATTAGTTGTGTTCATGGAAATTATCTCTATATAAAATAGAAACAGTCATTTGGACAGAACAAGAGGATACTGCATGCTTTAAAATCAGTAAAAGTGTGTGTTAGATTTATATTCTTTCTCCATCCCTGTTCAATTTGTATGAATCATACAAGAAACTGGACCTTATGAAGAAGATAGGGCATCAGAATTTCAGGAAGATACATCAACAGTGTACATTATACAAATGATATAATTGTTCTTTCAGAACGTAAGACGACTTGAAGTCTTCTTTCTGATGAAAATCAAAGGCTACAGCCGTTAATAGGAATGATATCTTTAGCAAGGAAAGAGAACGTAAAATATTACAACGAAATGTACAAGGAGATGGAGGCAGAAAATCAAAAGTGCCGAACTCGCTCAGCATTTCTTAAGCTCAAGGAACTGAAGAACAAATTCAAACCTCGAGTTGCCATACTTAATGCTATTTTAGGCAGAATATTAGATGATCCAGGAAGCATTAAGAGAAGATGGAAAGACTGAAACAGAGGAGGGAGAGAACCGTTTAAAAGAGAGATGTAACTGGGTATTTCTGTCATCACAGGAGACTAGAGCGAGGGCGGCATGGTGGAGGGGACCTGGGGGAGGGTTTGTAAAACAATGAAAGAATCTTTTCTTTTACTTTTCCATAATTTTTGGACTCATGTACTTATAA
>NW_006399969.1:2986226-2992996 GCF_000299155.1 Elephantulus edwardii
AGAGAGAATAGTGCAACAATGAATGAGTGGAAGCCCAAAATCTCTGTAAATGTTTATGAAAATTAATAAAATATAATTATAGGAAAAAAAAAAGAGAAGATGGAAAGAGTATACAGAGTCATGTACTGAAAGGAATTGACAGACACCGAAGAATTTCATGAAATAGCATATGAGCAAAAGCCTATGGTGATGAAGGAAGAAGTTCAAGGTGCTTTGAAGGAATTGGCAAAAATAAGGCCCCAGGAATTGATGGTATACTAATTGACATATTTCAACTAACAGATGCTGCCTTAGATGTTCTCACCAAGCTGTGCCAAAAAATCTGGAGGACAACCACTTGGCCAACTGACTAGAAGAAATCTCTATTTGTTCCCATTCCAAAGAAGGGAGATCCAACAGAGTCTGGAAATTATCCAATAATATAATTGATGTCACATACAAGCAAGATTCTACTGAAGATTATCCAAAAACAACTGGAACAATACATCAACAGAGAACTGCCAGAAGTGCAGGCTGGGATTTAGAAGAGGTTGTGGTACTAGGGATATTGTAGCTAATGTTAGATGGATCTTGGCTGAAAGCAGCGAGTACCAGAGGAATGTCTGCATTTCATTGACTATGCCAAGGTGTTTGACTGTATGGATCACAACAAACTGTGGCTGACTCTGAGAAGAATGGGAATCTCAGAACATTTGATTGAGCTTATGTGAAACGTATATTTGGATCAGGAGACAGCTGTCAGACAGAGCAAGGAAACACTGCATGGTTCAAAATTGGGAAGGGTGTACACCAGGAATGTGACCTATCTCCATACCTTTTCGACCTGTAGACCTGTATGCAGAACAGATTATCTGGGAGGTTTGGCTCTAGGAGGAGAAGTGTGACATCAGGATTAGTGGAAGATTAACCAACAATCTGTGTTATGCAGGTGACACAACCCTGCTTGCTGAAACTGAGGAGTACCTGAAGTGCTTACTGAAGAAGGTCAAGGACTGTGGCCTTCAATATGGCCTCCAGTGTCAAGAAAACAAAGATTCTCACCAATAGTCCAATTGGCAGCATCAGTATGGATGGTGAAGAGATTGAAATTGTTAATAACTTTAGTTTGCTTGACTCCGTAGTCAACACTCTTGGCATCAGCAGCCAGGACATTAAAAGATGCATTGTGATGGGAAAATCAGCTGTTAGGGACATCTTCAAAGTACTGAAGAACAATGGTGTCATTCTGGAGAATAAGGTGCGCCTGATACAGGCCATGATCTTTGTAATCACTTGCTATGTGTCAGAGAGCTGGACAATGAATGACTAGGGAGGATAGAAAGAGAATTGATGTCTTTCAGCTGTAGTGCTTGAGAAGAGTATTGAATATACCATGAACTTCTAAGGTTCATGATGAACAGGTTCTTCCTGGAGAGGATTAAGCCAGAATGCTCCTTGGAGGCAAGAATTCTGAAGCTTCATATGACATAATTTGGACATGTTGCAAGGAGGGGCCAGTCCTTGGAGAAATATGTCATGCTTGGGAAGGTGGACTGACAGCACAAGAAAAGAAGACCCTCTATGAGGTGGATTTATTAAGTGACTGGGGTAATCAGGGTAGGTGTGTCAGAGACAGTGAGATTGGCACAGGACAGAGCAGGGTTTAGGGCTGTTGTACATAGGGTTGCTATGAGTCGCAGATGACTTGATGGCACATAACAACAACACAATACAACAACATCTTCAATATTAATTAGACACCTTGATGAATTAAAGAAAGCAAAAGTACTCACAACTGGAGCAATAAGCAACATAATGTTAGAGAAAAGATTGGAATTCCAGTTATTTAATTTTATTTGGGTCCACAGCCAACATATAGAAGCAGCAGTCAAGAAATCAAGAGATATGTTGCATTGAGCAAAGCTGTTGCCAAGTACATCTTTAAAGTATCAGAGAACAAGAATATAAATTTATATTTTGTAGTATTTTAAAACTATCTTTTGAATGAAATACTACATAATGTACTGAGTATTTTTCCAATCATTCATATATGTTTTGTTCCATAACATTAATTACAATCACACAATATCAAATTGTCTATTTAATCCACATTGTCTTTCCATTCACCTTCCCTGTGTCCATTATCTATCAATTTCCAATTCTCCCTATTTCTCATCCATGTTAACCAAGATAGATTCCCTGTGTATGTAAACTTTCCTCTAGTTTTCTATAACAGTGACCTTATACAGTGTCCTTTTGGCTTATTTCACTTAGCAGAATGTCCCTTAGACCCATCCATGTAGTGTTATTATTAGGTGCCATTGAGTCTAGAACAACTCATAGTGACCCTGTGAACCAAAGATCCAAACCCTGCTTTATCTTGTGCCATCCTCACACTTCCTGACACAGAAGAACCCATTGCAGCAGCCACTGTGTCAGTTGACCTGGTTGAGAGTCTTCCTTTCCTTCACTGATCCTCCACCCTACCCAATATCATGTCCTTCTCCAAGGAATATCCTCTCCTAGAAACATGTCCAAAGTATGTGAGAAGAAGCCTCATCATTCTTGCCTCTGAAGACCACTCCAGCTGCATTCTCTCCAAGACATAGATGTTTGTTCTCTTGGTTGTCCATGGGATGTTCAGTGTTCTTCTTCAATGCCACAGCTCAAAGGCTTCAATTATTTTTCAGTCATCCTTATTCATTGTCCAGCTCTCAGATGCATAGCAAGTAATCATAAAGACTATGGTCTGAATCAGACATATCTTAGTCCTCAAATTGACATTACTACTCTTCAATAATTTGGAGAGGTCCCTAACTGCATCCTCAGTGCAATGTGTTTCCTTATGTCTTGACTGCTGGTACCAAGGATGTTAATTATGGATTTGAGCAAGATGGAGCTGTTGACTGTTTCAATCTCTTCTCCATCAATTATGACACTGCATATTGCTCCAGTGGTAAGAATCTTTGTTTTCCTGACATTGAGATGAAATAAATATTGGCATCCTTTGATCTTCTACAACAAGTGCTTCAAGTCCTCCTCACTTTCAGCAAGCAAAGTCGTGTCATCTGCATCACTCAGGTTACTGAGGAGTACAACTATAATCCTGATGCCACACTCCTCTTCATAGATTCCAGCTTCTTGAAATATTTGCTCAGCCTAAAGATTGAATAGGTATATAGTGATAATATTGAATGTGGAAATTACTGAACATTATTATTCATATAATTGATATCACATGCAAGCAAAATACTTCTGAAAATCATTTAAAAGTGGTGGGAACAGTACATACTTATGGAATTGTCAGAAGTTCAAGTGGGATTTAGAAGAGGCCATAGTACCAGGGATATAATTGCTGATGTAAGATAGATCCTACTGAAATTAAAGAATACCAGAAGAATGTCTATTTGTGCTTTATTGACTATGCAAAAGCCTTTGACTGCTGACATTGAGGAGAATGGGAATGAATCCCAGAGCACTGGATTGTGCTCATAAGGAACCTACACCTGGAGCAGGAGGCTGTTATGTGAGCAGAGCAGGGGAGCACTGCATGGTTTGGAATTGGGAAAGGAGCATGCCAGAGATGTATTCTATCTTCATACCTGTTCAATCTGTATGCTGAACAAATTATCCAAGAAGTTGGACTCTATGAAGATGAATGTGGCATTAGAATTGATGGAGACTCATCAATAACCTCTGTTATGCAGATGACACAACCTTGCTTGCTAAAAATGAGGAGGATTTAAAGAACTCGTTTCAGAAGATCAAGGAATGCAGCCTTCAGGATGGTTTGCATCTCAATATCAAGAAAACTAAGATTATTACCACTGTATCAATAGGCAGCATCATGATGGGTGGAGAGGAGATTGAAACTGTCAACAGCTATTAACACCCTTGGTATGAGCAGTCAGGAAATAAGGAGACACATTGCAACGGGAAAATATACAGTTAGGGACATTTCTAAATTATTGAGGAGTAATGATAACAGTTTGTGTACTAACATGTGTCTGATTCAGGCCATGATCATTCTGATTACTAGCTATGCATCCAAGACCCGGACATTGAATAAGGATGACAGAAAAAGAATTGATGCCTTCCAGCTGTGGTGTTGGAGAAGAATACTGAACATCCCACAACCATCCAAGAAAACAAATAGACATGTCTTGGAGAGGGTGCAGCCAGAATGCTCTTTGGAGGCAAGAATAATGAGGCTTCACTTCACATACTTTGGACATGTTGCTAGAAGATGCTATTCCTTGGAGAGGGACACAGACAGTGTTTGGAGGGGTGGAGAATTGGCAAAGGAGATGAAGACCCTCAACCAGGTGTATTGACATGGTGACTGCTGCAGGGCTTTTGTGTGTTGGGAAATATGAGGATGGCGCAAGACAGAACTAGGTTCAAATATTTTGTGGATAGGGTTGCTGTGAATCATACTCGACTTGATGGCACCTAGTAACAACAACAGCAACAATAGATTTTGAGATCAGAAAGTATTATTTTTCTTTTTCAGTAGACCTCTGCTTATTCTGGTTATCTTTCCTTACTATATAAAGTTAGAAGTTGCTTTTCTATAAAGAATGGTATTGACATCTGTTTGGGGATTGAATTGAATCTGTAGATTGCTTTTGGTAGAATTGTAATTTTTTCAATGTTGACGATTCCTATCCATCAGCAGGAGTGGCATCCACTTCCTAAAGAACATGCTTCTGCAAACTCTATGAGCTTTGATAAATGTCTATAGTTATAGAAAGGCTTCAGTCCTTTTGTTTATGGGGTCGCTATGAGTTGTGCTTGACTTTCATCAACAAGAACAACAATCCATAAGTATAGTATATTCTTCCATTAATCTAGGTCTCTCTCTTTTTTTATAGCTGTTGTTATGTGTCATTGCTTCACCTGTGACTATAATGTCCCTATGTACAACAGCTCTGAATCACACCCTATCCTGAGCCATTCTCACTACCTCTGACGCACCTACCTCCACTAACCCAGTTATGGTATCAATTAGTTTTATCCAGGATCTTCTTTTCCTGAGTGATCCCTTCACCCTTCCAAGCATGATGCCCTTCTCCAAGGACTTGATCCTCCTGGTAACATGTGCATAGTACATGAGATAGAACTTAAAAATCTTTGCCTCCAAGGAGCAATTTGGTTTTACCCTATGCAGAACGGATCTGTTTGTAGTGTTGGCACTCTATTTTATGTTCAATACTCTTCTCCAGCACCACAACTCAAAGATTTCAATTCTTCTATCATTTTTAGTCATTTTCCATCTCTCTGATGCATAGTAAGTAATTGTGAGGACCATGGACTGAATCAGGTGCACCTAAGTGTTTATATGACATAATTGCTCTTTGGCACTTTAGAGAGGGCCCTGACAGCAGATTTCCCTCATACAACTCATCTTGTGATTTCCTGACTGCTAAGTGCTGTGAGTGTTGATTATAATTTTCTTTTTTATAGGTCTTTCGTGTCTCTGGTTTGATTTGTTTCTAAGTATTTAATTTTATGGGTGGCTATTTTAATTGGTGTTGTTTTTCTAATTTCCTTATCTGTGATTTTGTTACTGAAAAGAAATCCAACGTTTTTTTTTTTTAAATTCTGGTCTTGTCTCCTACTATTTTGCTGAATTTGTCATCAAGGAACAACAATTTTTTTTGCTGAGTCTTTGAAGTTTTCTATGTTGTTGTTACATGTCATTGAGCCAATTGCAACACATAGTGGCCTTATAAATAATACTCTGAACTTTGCCCTAACTGGAACCAGTCTCACTGTGTCTACACATTAAACCCCATTACTCCGGTTACTTACTCCATCTCCTCCAGCATCTTCTTCTCCTGCACTGTCCTTTCACCCTTCCAAGCATGATACCCTTTTCCAAATACTTGTCCCTCTTGGAAACATACACAGTGTATATGAGATGGAACTTCAAAATCCTTGCCTCCAAGGAACAATTTTGTTTCAACTTCTCCAGGACAGAGCTATTAGTACTCTTGGCACTCCATGTTATGTTTAATACTCTTCTCCAGCACCACAACTCAAAGGCATTGATATATACGGTCATATCATCTACAAGTAGAAATAATTTTACTTCCTCTTTGTGAATTTGAATGCATCTTACTGTCTTGCTTTATTGATCTAGTTAGGACTTTCCATACAATGTTGAATATTAGTACTGAGTGAAGTATCCTTATTTGGTCCCAGTTCACAAAGTCTTTAGCCTTTCTCTGTTGAGGATGATGCTTGCCATTAATTTGTATGTATGCTCTAAAATATACTAAGGCCTATTCCTCCCCCTCCAAATCTGTTTAACTGAGCATTTTAATCAAAAAAGGTAAAAAAAACCCTTTTTTTGTGTCAATTGAGATGATCATATCTTTCTTTTAATTTCATTGATTATTTTTCTTATGTTGAAATATATCCTAGTGTACCTGATAAAAATCACACTTGATTGTGGTGAATTACTTATTTATATAGTATTGCACTCCATTGGCAAAGATTTTGTTGAGATTGTTTGCCTCAATGTTCATGGAAACATTGGTTCTATTTTTTGGGGGTGTCTTTACGTAGCATCAGGGTTATAATTGCTGCGACTTGACTGCACTTAACAACAATAAATAACATCAACATGGAGAGAGAGATCAGCTGGCCCAGTGGACAGAAGGCGATGCTACCAAGCCAAAGGTGGGTGACTTTTTTTTTTTTTTAATTTAGGTTGTTTATTTTTCATTTCAATGAACATCTACAGAGATTTTGGGATTCCATTCATTCATTGTTGCACCCTTCTC
>NW_006399969.1:2993561-2996560 GCF_000299155.1 Elephantulus edwardii
CCTGCCCCCAAATATAATCCACTCTGCAACCCTCATTGCGTACTCCTACGATAAAAATAATGCCCTAAAATATAATACTTTTAGACTATTTTCTCCCCCTTAAGAGGTTTTTTTAATGACCTATTCAATTTCTTCTTTTGTAATAAGTCTCTTCAAATGTTACACTTTTGTGTCTGATAACTTAGATAAGGTGTGAGTTTCTAAGAATTTATCCATTTCCTCTAGATTTCAAATTTGATTGAAGTATAGTTTTTTATATTATTCCTTTATTAAAATTTTATTTCAGTTGGTTCTTTTTTGATGTTACCCACTTAATTTCTTATTCAAGTTATTTGTGACTACTCTTATTTTCCCTTTGTTAGGTTTGCCAACTTTATGAATCTTTTCAAAGAACTCACCCCTCCTCTTGTTGATACTTTGCATTGTTCTAGGTTTCATTTATTTGTGCTCTTATCTTTTTTATTTCTTTTTTTCTCAAAATTGTAGGGTTTGCTTTCTGCTATTTTTCTATGTGTTAAGAAATGTTAGACTAAGGAGTTGGTTTTAGTACCTCCCATCTCTTTGACTGGAAGCAGGAGCCGCATCCACTTCCAAAATTGCTTGCCTCCGGAAACTCTATGTACGAACAGTGCTCAGGCTGTTCGTTCATAGGGTCACTATGAGTCGTCTGCAACTCGACGGCATTAAACAACAACAACAACAACATCTCTTTGATGTTTTCATTTATTGCTTGCAATTGACCTTTAAGTACTGCTTTTGCTGTGTCTCAGAGATTTAGGTATGCTATAAATTTGTTCTTTTCATTTCAAGTAATTTTTTTTAAATAAAATTTTGTTTTATATTGGTTGACTTACATTGTTTTTCACACTGGATCTTTCCCAGTTCCTTTACCCATCCCTTCCTCTACCCATGGAATTATGAAACCTTGTGATTTTAGGCCTCTTTTGAATTTCATTTTTAATTTTTTTATTTAACTACTAATGATCTTTTTCTTTTCTTTTTTTCCCCCCCTCCTTTGCCCTCTTGTTGATTTCTAACTTTATATCACTGTGGTCTGAGAAGTATTTTGCAGTATTTCAGTGTTTGGTTTTGGGTTGTTTTTTTTTTAAATTTATTGAAACTACTTTGTGACACAGCAGATAGTCTATTTTGAAGAAAGTTTCATGTGCACTGGAGAAGAATATCTATTGAGCTACTGCTGGCTGGACTACTCTTTATATGGCTATGGATTTAATTCTTCTGCATATTTTTTGAGTTTCTAGTCATTCTCCTTTGCACTCTTGTTGATTTCTAACTTTATATCACTGTGGTCTGAGAAGTATTTTGCAGTATTTCAGTGTTTGGTTTTGGGGTTTTTTTTTTAAAATTTATTGAAACTACTTTGTGACACAGCAGATAGTCTATTTTGAAGAAAGTTTCATGTGCACTGGAGAAGAATATCTATTGAGCTACTGCTGGCTGGACTACTCTTTATATGGCTATGGATTTAATTCTTCTGCATATTTTTTGAGTTTCTAGTCATTCTCCTTTGCCCTCTTGTTGATTTCTAACTTTATATCACTGTGGTCTGAGAAGTATTTTGCAGTATTTCAGTGTTTGGTTTTGGGTTGTTTTTTTTTTAAATTTATTGAAACTACTTTGTGACACAGCAGATAGTCTATTTTGAAGAAAGTTTCATGTGCACTGGAGAAGAATATCTATTGAGCTACTGCTGGCTGGAATACTCTTTATATGGCTATGGATTTAATTCTTCTGCATGTTTTTTGAGTTTCTAGTCATTCTGTTCTTTGCCAAGTCAAGAGTGGTGTATTGATGTGTCCTACTATTGTGTTGGTGTGTATTTCATCCTTTAAATCTGCTAAAATTTACATATTTTACAGCTCTATAATTTGATGCATAAATCTTAATTAAGATTTTATCTTCTTGATTTATTGATTCTATCATTTAGTGTCCTTCTTTGTAGCTTATGCTGGTTTTTATTTTGAAGTTCATTTTATCAGAGTTTAATAATGCCACCTCTGCTTTTTTTACCACCATTTGCCTGATATGTTTCCATTCTTTGTTTTTTAATCTATTTTTGTTCTTGTGTCTCAGATGTGTCTCTTGTAGACAGTATGCTGATGAGTTTTGTGTTTCTGAATCTATTTTGCTACTTTTCCCCCCTCTTAACCAGTGCATTTAAACTATATTGCAGCTCTGTAATTTGGTGCATAGATCTTAATTAAGTTTATATCCTCTAGTTCTGTTGACTCTTTATTCATGATATAATGTCCTTCTTGACTCTTAGACTGGCTTTTACCTTGAGTTAATCAGAGGTTAAAATTGCTTCCCTCCCCCCACCTCAGAAAAAACCCCTCTTTTGGGTTTTTTTCTTAAGCTCTTTTCAGTAGTCTATCCTTGTATTAGAGAATTTTATTTTGATATGTCTTTGTGTTTTTCTCTTGGGGTTTAGCTGGCCTCTTGCGTGTATATTTTCTCATTTTTTAATGATACTTGAAATGTCTTCTTCTAGTAAATCTTTCTTGGTGCTTTTTTTTGCCTCTTCCTATTCTGGAAGAGTATCCATACTATTTATCTTGTGGGTATTTCACAGCATTCTTATGTGTTCTTCATTTTCCGCCCTTCTTGTTTCTGCTTTTTTCTTCTGGCAACTTAGTATTAAATTCTTTGTCTTCTGTTTTCACTGATTTTATGTTTGTCTATTTCTTCATTTCTGTTCTTTTGTCCTTTCAACATGTTGACAGCTTCTGAAATGTTGGTGTTATTATTCTGGATTACAATTTATTACTTTTCTATGACTTCCAATATTATATTTATCTGTTTCATCTTGTACTGATTTTTAGAAATACCTGTAGAATTTTGCTTGTGTATTCCTTCAAGTCTTCTTATATTTCTTCCACATATAGATGAACAGAAAGGGCAACCTAGGTAGAACTGTCAAGCATGGAAATACAAAGGAAGAGGAACAGTTGTAAGCAGACACTAGTAATTGGAACATG
>NW_006399969.1:2999220-3003588 GCF_000299155.1 Elephantulus edwardii
GGCAATGAGATTGGCACAGGATAGAGCACGGTTTAGGGCTGTTGTACATAGGGTCGCTATGAGTCACAAACGACTCGACGGCACATAACAACAACAACAACAACATCCTGTGAAAACATTATGCTGAATATTTCTCAGAGCATCCTATCAACCTTTCTTCCTTTGGAGGATCTATTGACTCCGTGTTTCGATCACTTTTGTGTGTGTGTGTGTGTGTGTGTGTGTGTGTGTGTGTGTGTGTGTGTGATCTTGTTTGGTTTATTGTGAGGTTTGACTTTTCTTCTTGCTTACAGAACATTATGATTGTGTTGCAAGTGAGTTTTTTAACCTCCCTTCTTCTGATATGTGTGTGTGATAACCAATTGGATGATTAATTATCTATTTATTATTTGTGCAGTGCTGCTAGTTGGCATTGGGGATTGGTGGTGGTTGCTAGCCAGTGTTTGTCAGTTGTAGTGTGCACTGATGCTTTTTTTCTGAGGAAATATGTGTGTACTCTAGTCCTCCTTTCATTGGGACCTCACTATGTGTGTTTTGGCCAGAGACCCAGAGTTGAGGCTGGTGAGTTTTTATGTTTCTCCACTGCCAACTAATAAAGGAGTCTTTGAAACTACCCTGATTATGTATTGAATAAGCTAAGTCATTTAATTTCTGAATCCAAGGCTATCTGTGAATCAGAGACTCCCTGCAAATCAGTGGATCTCTAAATTATCGCACCTGTAAGTGGTCAGCTATCTAGCGTGACTGCGTTGTAGGGCCACACTGTGAGCTGTGGGGTGAGCAGAGCTCTGGGCTGCTCGGTTGATGCCAGTCATACCCAGTAGAGGCTCAGGGTCCTCATGGCTAAGTGAATGTAAGCAGGTTTCATGGGAGGCTGCTAGGCTACTGCTGGACATAGTGTGGGACAGGACTAAAGACAAGTGTGGCGTGGGCTTTTCATAGGTACCACTTAACTGGAGTCGCAGCACTGTGAGAGAGGGGTGAAACATGAGTCTTCTAGGGTGGCGTCAGACGTAATGGTTTTGTGATGGCCAGTGGCATGGTCGGAGGACTGTTAGTTTTGACAGTGAAGTTGGTCCCCGAGCTCCCACACAGCTTGCCTGCACAAGCTTTCCCAGAGGCAGATTGCAAGTAGCACTAACCTGCTTGTCATAGGAGGAGGGTTGTGGCTAAGGCCCTGGGAAGACCTACTAATTCAAAGGGGCAATTGTTCAGCCGGTTGTCAGTGAATAGAGGAGAGAGGAGGTCCTATCTTTTATTTCTTGTGCCGTTTAGACACTGGCAAGTCACTATTTTGGGGTTAATGTCCTGGAGACTCTTTGGATTGGGTTTACAGAACTACCACAATAATCTGTTTAATTAATCCTTTCTTATGTTTTGTTCTTAATCTGTGTTTGCATTTGCTCTCAGTAATTCTTCATGAAATTCAGGGTGCTAGGATCATCTGTGATTGTCTTTCTTTGTCTTATAATGTTCCTGAAAGGAATAGACATTCTTTTCTGACTATACCATCGGAACTTCCCTTTAAGAACATTTGTTCTTAATCATAAGGTACTTCCTGAGATGGTTTTGTGTTGACCACTTTTTGGTACAATACTCCATCCATCTTTTTCTTATGTTGTCAACATCATTTAATTGTTTACCCATAGTGTACTTCAGTATTGTAAATTGAGGGTTGAATTTGTTCTTTATTTCTTTCAATTTCAGAAATGCTAAGTATGTTTTCAAATTTCAGTACTTTTTGTCTTCTCAAGCTGTCATTTGCAATCTTCTGCTCATTCCCCTTACTTCAGTGTTTCTTCCCTTTATTTAAACTTCTTTATATTCTAGTTCAAGTTTCAGAGTCTCTTCTGACATCCATTTTGGTCCTCCCTTCGTCCCTCCCTCCCTTCGTTCCTTTCTCTTAGTAATGACCTTTTGCTTTCTTCATCTATGATGCCTTTGATGTCACCCACAACTCATCTCTTCTATGATCATTAGTGTTCAATGTGTCAGTTTTGTTCTTGAAATGATTTTTTAAAAAAAAATTCAGTTGGATAGACTCAAGGTCATATTTTGGTTCTTGTGGACTTATTTTGATTTTACTCAGCTTCAATGTGAGCTTGTACATGAGTAATTGATCTGTTCCATAGCCTGGCTTTGACTGCTAGTAATGAGCTTCTCCATCAATTTTTTCCACAGATATTGTCAATCTGATTCCCACCCAGTCCACTAGGTGACATTCATATACGTAGTCACTGTTTAGATTTTTTAAAAAGGTGTTTACAATGAACAAGTAATTGGACAAAATTCTATCATTTGATCTCCAGACTAAATGCTTTCACCACAGACATACTTTGCAATCAGCATTTCTTCTTTGTTTTCAATTCTGTGTTCCAGTTACCAATTATTAGAAATATATTTTGATTGCACATTTGATCAATTTCAGACTGCAAAAGTTGATAGAAAAAATAATTTTTCGTCTTTAGTGTTAGTGGTTGATGTGTGCATTAAAAAATAGTTTATTGACAAATCTTCCTTGTATGTTAATGGATAGTATCCTGTGACTCATAATATTGTACTTCAGGATGACCTTGAAATGTATCTTGATGATGAATGAGACCCCATTTCTCTTCAACTTGTCTGCATATTAATTCATATGATTGTCAGTTTCAAAATGGCCCAAACAAGTCCATCTCAGCTCACTAATGCTTAGGATGTCAATCTTTTAAGTGTTCCATTTGGATTTTTACAATTTCCAAATTTTCCTACATTCATACTTTACATATTCCAATTATTAATGGATATTTGTTACTTCTCATTTTTTGATTGCCTTTCAACCTGAGGAACTCATCTTCTGGCACTAAGTTCCAAAATTTTCTTCTGTTATTAATAAGGCATTCAATGGCCTGTTACTTTGGAAGTGAATGAGCTTTCTTGCTTCTTAGTTTGTTTTCCTCTGGAAGTTCTGCTGAAACCTCTTCTTCCTGGCATTTAAAATAGCAGTGGCATAGCATCACAGTGACAAACAAGTCACATAGTCTGCAAAACAGCAGAAAAGTGCCATAGCCACGAGAGCAAAGTATACAATAGACAAGTGTGTAAATATCATAAAAGCTATGGGAAATAGAAAACAAGGAGACATTTCAGGTCCAGCAAAATTTTTGTAGGTAGTTGGAGATCTTGACCTACACTCATATTTCTTCCTGATTTCTAAAGTGGCATTTTTGTCTGTTCCTACATATGAATACTGTTGTTGTTGTTGTTTGGTGCCGTCGAGTCATAGACAACTCATAATGACCCTATGAACGAAAGGCCTGAGCATTGTTCATAGGGTTTCCGGAGGCAAACCGTTTTGGAAGTGGATGCTGCTGCTGCTTCCAGGCTTATGAATACTGTAGGAATAGAAAAAAAAAATATATATATATAACTTAGAAGTCGAGGTCTACAAGTACCTGCATAAAATTTGTTTGACCTGAAGGTTCTCCTTGATTTATGATGGATATTTAATGCAGTGAGCAGAAATCTTCTGTCTTAAAGCAAGATGTGAGATTATAGGCATTATTCATATTATTAATAAATTTTGTTCCTTAGCCTGTTTTTAATGAAATGAATGTATTTTTTCCCAACAGTTTATACAAACAGCTTGTCTTTATATTTATTATACACTACACCTTTCTATGCATAAAACAGTAAAGAAAGGCTTGTAGGAAACATCTTTAACAAAGCAAAGTAATAATAATGTTTTGAAATACACAGTGTATGGGATGATCATATGAAAAACAAAGTGAATGCAGGAGCGTATGAAATAATATATACAAATGAAACACAATATATATGAATTTTGACTGCAAACCAAAATAAATTATCAGTAACTTTAAAAAGGCTTTGATATGCATTGCAATGTATTGACCACTGATAATTATGAACCACTGTATGTCTCTTGAATATTCAATATAATCGACATTGTGAGCATTGGTGACTACATAAAGCAGATGATTATAACCTGTACCCAAGAACGACACTTTCTTCTTAACAGTTCTACATTGAATGGCACACTAGGCCATATGAATTCTGTCCACAATTTAGCAATTTGTTTTTTGCTTTTGTTTCTAGTTCAAACTGAGCCAGATTCTATTTGTTACATATTGGTCACACTCAGTTAATCTGTCATCAGGTTTTGATGGATAAAACAAGGTGTTCTTGGGATGGGAACATGAGCATCTATAAATTTAGAACCTTGAGATATCGAAATGTCAGATAGAACCTTGAGATAGCAAAACGTCAGATGCCTACCGCATTACCCTTTATTAGGATTGTTATGGAAGGCAGACTTTGACATGATTTTGCATCACTTGCCTTAGATTATTACTCTTTTAATACTGAATG
>NW_006399969.1:3003699-3012743 GCF_000299155.1 Elephantulus edwardii
ACAATAAATATATATGTTATCCCCCCGCCCAATGTAACTTTATACAGTAAGAATTCTTTTTCACTTTAGGTACAAAATAATGGGGCTTGGGGGAATTTATGACTGTCCAATCTCACACAGATAGTATGGCAGAAAAGCAGAATTGAAAGTGCTGACTCAGGATTTGAATATCTAGGTTTGTATCCCCTTTCAATCACTTACTTATCGTGACCTTAGATAAGTTACAGAATCATGCTGTATCTTAGCCTTATCCTCATGATTTGTAATGATTTAATAAGCTAACACAAGGCATTTTGACTAGAACCAGGCTCCTACTAAGTACTCCTGCAACATTGTTGTTATTGTGTGCTGTTGAGTCAGAACTGACTCATAGCTGAGGCTCCAGAGGTTTTCACAGGCACTTAATGACTCAAGAAAAGATTGTCTGTGCTGCTTTTGTGGAGCAGCTAGTGGGTTGAACCATGTACCTATAGGGTTGCAGTGTAGCTTCTTACCCTTAGGACACCAGAGCTCCCTTCTGTAACATTAGTAAATATTAAGAGAGAGAATATCAAACCCAAGTCTTTCTGATTTTATACCTCTTGTTTGTAATCATTTTTCTAGATGACCTCCCCTCTTCATGATTAAAACAAAACAAAACAAAAAAACGACAACCTAATACTTGGCCATAAGTCTCCAACTTGTTGTTGTTGTTGTTATGTGCCATTGAGTTGCTTGTGACTCATAGTGATCCTATGTAAAACAGTTCTTAACCCTGCTCTATCCTGGGCCAATCTTATTGTCTCTGACACACCCACCCCAGTTACCTCATTTACTGAGCCAATCCATCTCATTGAGGGTCATCCTATCTTGTGCTGTCCATCTATGTCCTCCAAAGCATGATATCCTTTTCCAGGAACTGTTCACTTCTTGCTACATGTCCAAAGTCTGTCAGATGAAGCTTCAGAATCCTTGCCTCAAAGGAGCATCCTCGTTTGTTCTTTTAGCAATCCGTAGTATATTCAATACTCTTCTCCAGCACCACAAGTCAAAGGCATCAATTCTCCTTCTATCATCTCTAGTTATTGTCCAACTTTCTGACACATAACAAGTAATTGTGAAAATTATGGCTTGGATCAGGCCTACCTTAGTCTCCAGACTGACATCATTGCTCTTCAGTACTCTGGAGAGGTCTCTGACTGCAGACTTTTCCAGTGCAAATGGTCTTTTGATTTCCTGTCTCCTGGTACTGAGAGTGTTGATTATGGAGCCAAGCAAACGAAAGCTGTTAATAATCTCAATCTCCTTACCATCCATTATGATGCTGCCAATTGGTCCAGTGGTGAGAATTTTTGTTTTCTTGATGTTGAGTTTCAATCATATTTAAGGCTACAGTCCTTGACTTTCTGCAGCAAGTGCTTCAGGCCCTCCTTAGTTTCAGCAAGCAGGGTTATGTCATCTGCATAACACAGGTTTTTGATGAGTCTTCCTCCAGTCCTGATGCCACATTCCTCCTCATAGAGCTGAGCCTCCTGAGTGATCTCTTGTGCATATAGATTGAAAACATATGAAGATTGGGCATTTCCCTGGCATACACTGTTGCTGATTTTGAACCATACAGTGTTTCCTTGCTCTGTTCTGACAACTGCCTCCTAATCTAAAAATAGTAGAAGTTTATAATTCATTCCTTGCTGTTCTGGTCATTCAGTTTTGCCTCAGTCTCTCAGGCTGCCACATGCTTACATGGTAAGACACAATGCACATTTTTATTGTCCCATTTACAGGTGTATAGAGCATTCTTTTGGTCTGAGGATCACGTTTCCAAGAGCATCTGTTTGTTGCACATGGAATCACTGTGTCACCTCTTAGGAAATGCACTAAAGTTGGAAGTAGTCATGGCTTTGCAGATTTCATCTGCATTGGGCAAGTGTAATCATTAGTGATCTCCCTGCATGTGATTCTGCACTGGGTAGTAGAAGTTGTGAACTTGACACCATCCCTGCACTTTAAAGCATTACATTCATCTAAAAGTCAAAGAGATTGCTTTTTTAATGTTGAGTATACATAGGTCAGAACCCAGTATGAGCTCTGGAAAATAGATTATTTCATACCTCATAGCTGCCACATTTAACCATGCAATTATCTGAGTGTCCCAACTGTTGGGTTCTTTCACATATGGTGCCAACCTGAAATGGTGTTAAAATAACTGTGGTTGTGTGTTTAGAAATATGTTAATGCTTAAGCATTTGTATTGCGTTATTCATGGTTACTGCCTCTTTCTGGAATTGCTCTTATTATCTTTTCAGTTCAACCTCTCTGATTGGTTTTGTCTATGTTGGTATTTCTTTGTAGTCCTTTACACTCTGCCTAAGGAATCAAAGGAGGTCTTGTGGGGTAGTGGTAAAAAATTGCACTCCCAACTTAAAGGTATATAGTTCGAATCCACCAGCTTCTCTGCAAGAGAAAGATGAGCAATCTTCTCTCATATGATTTATTGGCTCTGAAACCCAGTGAAGAGTAGCTATGAGTTTCTTCTAACACAATGATACTGAACAACAGCACCCACCTCAGTGACCTTTCATGACACCAAACACATTTTTGATGTTGTTCTAAGCTTCAGACTTTTGTATTTAACTTTCTGCTAGACAATTTCACTTGTACATCTCACAAATTCTGTAAAATGTTAATTATTGCCTCTTCCCTCCCCATCCCAAGCCTATGCATCCTTTTAGGTTTCCACTTTCAGTTGATCAATGTCACCTCCTTCGTCATTCAAACCAGCAAGCTGAGAGCTGTCTTAGACGCCTTCTTGTGCTGCTTCTTCAATCAGTCACCAAGTGTTATTGAGGACATCATCCCTCACCTTGAGGACTTCATATGTCTCCTAAATGATAGCTCTGATGCTACTTGCTTTATTCATTCATTTTCAACATTGCTTCCTGTGTCCTACTTTTAAAGGAAATTATTTTACTCAGCTCTCTTAAAATCCTTTGGCAAGTCCTGACAAATGTTAGGGACAAAATGAAAGCTTCTGAGTCTTACCTAAAATGACCTGAGCTATCAGTGTTTTATCATCTCTTGTAATTTCTAACATGTAACCTCTGCTCTTACCAGAATCTCCCATTTCCCTTCCTCATCCCTTTCCACATCCATATTTTCCACCTTTTCCACCTGAGCTATTGTCTGTGCATTGGTGACATCTCCCCTCCATTGCGGTGCACCCTCCTATAGAGTTCAAAGTCCTGTCTACTTTTCTGGAGTATCTCCCTGATTCCCCTAATCTTTGACAATGTGTTTATCCACTATTGTGTGTCAGAGCTTTAAAAAAAGTATAATCTTATTTAATCCTCATAAAATTCCTAGGAGGCAGGTTCTACTTTTGTCTTTATTTTACTAGTGAGGAAAGAATTTTAAGAGGTAACACTATTTGAATAAACTATGAGGAGGAGCCAATGGTAATGAAGGAGGAAATAGAAGCTGCATTGAAGGAATTGGCAAAAAAATAAGGACCCCAGTATCAACAGAATACCAATTATTGACTTGTATCAATTAACAGATGCAGCCTTGGATGCGCTCACCAGTTTATGCCAGGAAATTTGGAGGACAACTCTCTTGCTAATGATTGGAAGAGGTCCATGTTTGTTCCCAGTCCCAAGAAAGGTGATACAACTAAATGTGGAAACTATTGAACAATATAATTAATGTCACATGCAAGCAAAATACTGCTGAAGATCTTTAAGAAATGGCTAGAATAATACATATATAGGGAACAGCCTGAAGTTCAAGCAGGACTTAGAAGAGGTCTTGGTCCCAGGATATCATGCTGATGTCTGATGGATCCTGGCTGAAAGTAAAGAACACCAGAAGAATGTCTATTTGTGTTTTATTGACTATGCGAAGGCATTTGACTGTGTGGATCATAAAAAGTTGTGGCTGACATTGAAAAGAGTGGGAATCCTAGAACACTTAATTGTGCTGGTGAGGAATCTATACTTGGGCCAGGAGGCTTTTGTGCAAACAGAGCAGGGGAACACTGCATGGTTTAAAATTGAGAAGGGAGTGTGTCATGGTTGCATTCCCTCTCCATATCTATTTAACCTGCGTTCTGAGCAAATTATTCGAGAAGGTGGACTCTATGAAGAGGAGTGTGACATCAGGATTGGAGGGAGACTCATCAATAAACTGCATTATGCAGATGACACAACCTTGCTTGCAAAGTGAGGAGGACTTGAAGCACTTGTTGCAAAAGATCAAGGAATGCAACCTTTGGTATGGATTGCAACTCAATGTCCAGAAAACACAGATTCATTCTATTGGACTTATAGGTAACATCAAGAGGAGAATTAAACTGTCAACAACTTCATCTTGCTTGGATCCATAATTAACATCCTTGGTGACAGAAGGTAAGAAATAAGAAGACACATTGCACTGGAAAAGTCACAGTTAGAGATGTCTCCAAATTATTGAAGGGTAATAGTGTTAGTTTGAGGACTAACATGTATATGATTCAGACCTTAGTCTTTCTGATCACTTGCTATACATCTGAGAGCTGAACAATGAAGAGGGATGACAAGAAGAAGAATTGATGCCTTTGAGTTGTGGTGTTTGAGAAGAATGCTGAACATATCTTGGGCTTCCAAAAACCAAACAGATATATCTTAGAGAGGGTGTAGCCTGAGTGCTCTTTGGAGGCAAAAATTATGAGGTTTTTGCCTCACTTACTTTGGGCATGTTGCTTGGAGTGGCTACTCCTTGGAAAGGAACATGATGCTGGATAGGGTGGAATGTGAGCAAAGGAGAGGAAGACTCTCAGCCAGGTGGATTGACATAGTGACTGCTGCAATAGGCTCTTGTGTGTTAGGAAGTGTGAGGATGGTACAGAACAGACAGGGTTCAGGACTTCTGGTCATAGGGTCGCTATGAGTCACACTTGATTTGATGGCACATAACAACAATAACAGCAACAAATAAGTTACAGAGCAGGGTTTAACTCTAGATATTTGCATGGAGGAGGGCTTATTTCTAATCTACCTTTAAAGTCTTGAATCTAGTAAGTTACTGTCTAAAAAATGTTCATGAATTGAATTGATACTCAGAGTTGATTTTAGACCTAAACAGAATTAGGAAGAAAAAAATGCATCAAATTTCTTCAACTTCTTCCTGGGACTTAGATTTGTGCTACAGGTTTCACTCCTTGAGGACCCCATGAGACAAATCCCCTCAGATTAATGGATAGTGCTAGCTTTTAATGATGACCGCTTCATTTTTTTTCTTTTTGCCTCTTGGTCTAGTGTTGAGAAGTTTTGTCCTCTTGATGCTGACATATAATTCACATTGAAGGCTATAGTTTTTTTTTTTTTTAATCTTCTTCATTAAGTACTTCAAGTCTTCTTTCTTTCTGCAAGCAAAGTTGGGTCATCTGAATAACATTGTTTTTTATAATCACAATCAAAACCTATGGCAGCAGAAGTCAAGGAATCAGAACATCTGTTACATTGGGAAAATATCTTGTCAGGGACCTCTCCAAAGTACAAAGAATAATGATGTCAGTTTAATGACTAAAGTGTGTCTGATCAAAGTCATGGCATTTTCAGTTGCTTCTCGTATATCTGAAATTTGGACAATGAATGAAGATGACTGAAGAAGAATTAATTTAAGTTATGGTATTGGTGAAGAATACTAAATATCTTAATCAAAACAACAACAACAAAAACCTGTCTTGTAAGTGCAACCAGGTTGCTCCTAAGAGGAGAGTCAAACTTTATCTCACATATTTTGGGCATGTTATTAGGAGGGACCGACCAGTCCTTGGGAAAATACATCATATTGGGAAAGGTGGAGGGAAAGAAAGAGGAAATCCCTTAACAAGTTGGATTTAACAACATAGGATGGGCAAGTTCTGATCCATTGTTCATAGGGTCATAGTCAATTTGTTGGCACATAGCAAAACAACAATTTTAACTTCTTCCCATTATCTGGACATGTACTGTGCCTAATGAATGATCTCCAAAAGCTTATTGAGTCTCAATAAATACTAAGTCCAGGATACAGGTTGAACTAAGCTATAAGTTAGGGGACAGATTTGGAAGCAGGAAAACCTTCCAGAAAACTCTCAGGTCACACTTTGTAGTACATTGTAGGTGACTTCTTGGGACTAGAAGCAGCTTTGTTAGCTTCAGGTGGCATCAGTCAGTATGTTCACAGGGCACCACTATAGACTCAAGGAAAACAAGCTTTCTTATCTTTTAGACAGAAATGGAAAAGCAATCATCAGGGGACATGTACCCTGGAATGAAGAATTGGTTGATTTCCAAGAAAAGTTTAGATTCTACTGCTTCATAAGCTAGGCTACACACCAAGATCACGTCTGTTTATCAGAGTAAAAAAAAATAAGTAAATAATATGATGAAATGTTGGATTTATACATTTTAGGGAAAAATTATCGTCATTTAGCTTTCGGTTGTTTATGTTTACATTGTATTTATTTTGATTATTAGGTGATTAGTAGAATACCACTCATTCACTCCCTGTTTAATTGGCCAGGTAGTTGCCAGTTCTGAGTTTCTGTTCATTTGAGTGGTGACACAGGGCCCAGGATGTAAGCCAGGTCACTTCTCGTCCAGGAGTGTGTTGAGAGGTGGGAACCCAGCTTAGGGAAGTTTCTGCTGATCTCAGAGGAGTCTAGGCTAGTCTGCCAGGCTGGAGATGATGTCTTTGCCAGATAACAAGATGGATGCAGGCAGGGCACCCAATCCGAGATGGCTGGTGTAAAAAGACAGTCATTAAGTATTATATTTTAAGGCATTATTTTTATCGTAGGAGTACGCAATGAGGGTTGTAGAGTGGATTATATTTGGGGGTAGGGGGTGGGGTTTGGGGAGGCACAGGGGGATTGTGTACCAATGAGGGAGTTTATCTTTTGCTTTTCAAGGAAAGGGCGAGGAGGGAGGAGGGGTTTGTGCGGGGAGAAGGGTGCAACAATGAATGAATGGAATTCCAAAATCTCTGTATATGTTCATTGAAATGAAAAATAAACAAACTAAATTAAAAAAACAAAAAGAGTTAATTTTATTTTGATTCACACTCAATATCCATTATAGTAACAGCCAAGAAATAAAAATAAATGTTTCATTAGAAAAAAAAAAACAACAAAAAAACCCCCAAACAAACAAAAAAAAGATAGTCATTGCTGACCTCATGTCCAAGGATGATGAACATGGTGCACTGCTCCAAATGTGGCTGTGGAATGTGCTGGGGAAGGGTGCCTGGTCAGGTGGAAGGGCTTCAATCCGCAGTGGTTCCCTCATTCCTGTGAGGGCTAGTTGCAGAATTATGTATGTTCTCATGCCTTCTCACTCCCCAAACACTAGCAACTGTGGGTCTTTCCTTAGAGAAAACTCATAAAGAAAACTTTCAGAGAAGCTTGTCTCTATTAAATCAAATGTCATAGGAGCTGAGAAGAATAGCACCAGTCAGAATTTGATTGAGCTCAGTATAGAAAGAGGGAAGAGGTTCTATTTAAACTTCCTTTATTTCTGATTTTAGGTGAGTGGTATAGAATCGATCTTGCTTTTATGTCTGTATTAGAAGTAAAACAAGTCATTGTTTTAGAAAAATTTTCTTTGGATTGTTGTCTATGTAGTGATTAAGGAAAATTGTTACTCAAATCTTAGATTTTATTTTCTTTGACTAGCATGCACTATACACAGAAACAAGGAGCTCTAGTGGTGTATTTGGTAAAGAGTCACTGCCTCGCAGAGGTAGGTGTTTCAAATCCACCAGCTTCTGTACAGCAGAAAGGTGGGCAATATCTTCCCATGTAATTTACAGCCTCTGAAAACTCATTAGTGTTAGCTTTGAGTCAGTACAACAAATTGACAACAAATTGAGTTGAGTTGATATAAACAAAAAAGGAAGTGTTGTTGTTGTTATGTGCCATCGAGTCGCTTGCGACTCATAGCGACCCTATGTACAACAGCCCTAAATTCTGCTCTGTCCTGTGCCAATCGCACTGTCTCCGACACTCCCATCCTGATTATCCCAGTCACTGAATCAATCTACCTCATAGAGGGCCTTCCCCTCCTGCGCTGTCCCTCCACCCTCCCAAGCATGATGTCCCTCTCCAAGGACCTGTCTCTCCTTACAACATGTCCAAGGTATGTTAGACGGAGCCTCAGAATCCTTGCCTCCAAGGAGTCACCCGGTTTAACCCTTTCCAGGACAAATCTGTTTGTTTTCCTAGCAGTCCATGGTATTCTCAATACTCTTCTCCAGCACCACAGCTCAAAGGCATCAATTCTCCTTCTATCCTCTTTGGTCATTGTCCAACTCTCTGATGCATAACAAGTGATTACGAAGACCATGGCCTGTATCAAACACACCTTAGTCTCCAGAGAGATACCATTGCTCTTCAGTACTTTGGAGAGGTCCCTAACAGCAGACTTTCCCATGGCAATACGTCTTTTAATTTCCTGGCTACTGGTACCAAGAGTGTTGACTGTGGAGCCAAGCAAACTAAAGCTGTGAACAATCTCAATCTCTTCACCATTATATTTTTTAATACAATCATTTTTAGATAGACTTATATTTATTTTTCCTTCCCTTTCTCTTTATTTATATCCAACTGATTCTTCCGGGACTGATTCTGTGTGTAAACCTTCCCTTAGCTTTTTACAATAGTGGACTTATGCCATAATTGTCTTTTTTGTGACTGGCTTATGTCACACAGCATAACTTGTTGCAGATTTGTTATGCTGCGTGATATTTCATGAATTTTTAAAATTTTTTTCAGTAATGCTGACTACTCTATTGTATGACGATATCATTGTTTCTTTTATCTATCCATTAATGAATATTTGAATTGTTTCCATTTCTTCTTTGCTATTGTAAAGAATGCTGCAATAAACAATATTATCCTCACTTCTAAGAAACACACTGGCTGGATCCCTTTCAAGACAGATTTTTTCTTCTGACAGTCTATTGTATATTCATTGTTTTTTCACCAACAATATATTTTATCTCTTTTTTCAGCAATATACTTTATTTATTTATTTCTATTTTATATT
>NW_006399969.1:3012843-3020260 GCF_000299155.1 Elephantulus edwardii
GAATACATTGTTTTCAAGAACAGATTCTTTCACTTTCCCTCACCCTGCCCCCATCAAATTGTACAACCCCATGTTCTTTTTCTATCTTTGTGTTTATTTCCTGGCATCCACATCCACATGCATATGCTGTTGTTAGGTGTTGTTGAGTTGAATACAACTCATAGGGACCCTGTAAATAGTAGATCTGAACCCTGTTCTATCCTGTGCCATTCTCACAATCACACACTTGATCCCATTGCTGTAGTCATTGTGCCAATCCCCCTGGCTGAACATTTTCTTCTCTTTTGCCATCCCTCCACATTTCCAAGCAAAAGGTCTCTCTGCAAGGAATGGCCTTTCTTACCAACATGCTCAAATTATGTTTCTTTATCATCTTTATGAAGCTTTATCATCTTTGCCTCCAAGGGCCATTCTGACTTCACCTTCTCCACGGAATATATTTTTGTCCTTTAGACAGTTCTCAGGATGTTTGGTACTCCTCTCCAACACTACATTTTGAAGTTATCAATTCTGTCATCCTTATTTTCCAACCTGCAGATGCATAAGAAGCAATTGAAAATACTCACTTGGCTAAGGTGCATCTTTGGCTTTAAACTGATATTCTTGCTCTTCAGTACTTAGAGAGGTCCTTGATAGATGTCCCCAGTGTTGTTGTTAAGTGCCGTCGAGTCGCAGGCAACTCATAGGGACCCTATGAAGGAGAGTCCTTGATGCTTGGGTGCCTTTCATCCTCTCTCCAAGTTCATAGGGTTTCCGGAGGCAAGCTGTTATGGAAGTGGATGCCACTCCTCCTTCCACGCTTGTTTAATCGGGGAGCTCCATTCCACTCTCAGTCCGCATTGGGTAGCCAACCATTAACGCATTTGACACATCCTTGTCATAATGTTCAGCCTCACAGCAACCACAAGTGACCGTGGGACGGCAACTTGTACACCAGGGCTATACATCCTAGAGGAATGTCTGAACAAAAGCAATGAAGGACTGGCCCTCTGGCCCTTTTAGGCTTGAAGCTGCTGCTGCCTTCAACCCAAGGCCAAGCGTGGCTTCCCTGCCTCCTGGAGGCAGAGTCGCCTTTCTCCAGAGACTGCCACAACACAACACAACACAACACAACACAACACAACACAACACCCACGTACACAGCACCAGGCTCTCTGGCCAAAGGATCACAGCCACCCTGGGTGGAGCTAACCTGGGTGATTATGGCCATCGTGTAACAGGTATTCTGATATTTTAATGCTGTCAACTGGATAAATATATATATAAAAGTCACTTGCTTAGCCATCACATCTGATTTCATATTCTGCACCCAAAGTTCCCCAACTATTCCAGATTAGTCACAACATCTCTTGATCCAAGATTTATAATGTGACCTTTATGGAAATGTTTTTGAATCAACAGTAAATGGTGATACCTTAAAACTATAAAACCCAAAGATGGGTCCTATCTCTTCATAGCAAAGATATTTGTCATTATTACTCTGCGCTTGGTAAGATTATTGACAAATGGACTAAGGAGAGAAAGAAGAAATAATTTATGGGTATCTGTTTGCTTTTTTATTTTGTTTCAGATCAGTCCTGAACTAGAGTATAGATTCTGATATGAGAGTTATTACATTGGCAAATTATTAATTAACTAAACTCAGGTGATTCCTTATTGTTAATTATTCTTTTATCTAAAGAATAAAACCCATTATTTTCTCATCATTCACAGGCTACTTCTCAGAGGACATGTCATTTAGCCAATTTTCAGATATTAGCCAGAGCTGATTTGATAAGTTGTCCAGAAGACTTACTGACCACAGGAGACAGAGCTTGCTTGGTAACAGGAGATGGAGATAGAATTTCACTCTGGACTGTCATTTGTATCTAATTAATATCACATTGCCTAGTGAATCACACTTTGTAAAAGAGATGTTGGATAAAAACTTACAGTGATATTCAAAGATAAACGTACAATGATCATACAATAATTTTATTCTTAGTTTTGTTTTTATGGTCTAACAACTCTAAGGAAGTTCCTTTGGCCTAGTGGTAAGAAGCTGTACTGCAATCCCAAAGGCATGTGGTTCAAATCCACCATGTAAGAATGATGGGCAATCTCCTCCCATGTGATAATCTGCCTCTGATAATCTGCTGGAGGGTCAGCCATGGGGCGGTTCCAACTTGAGAACACATAATAACAAAAATAAAAATAAAGGTAGGTCTACTTGTCCTGTCTGGAGTGTTGCTTGGTACATGCAATTCATGCCTACCTAGTTTTCCCTCATGTACCACCACCACTTTCCCCCACCTCTAAGTTAGATAAGAAATTAAGGAAAAATTACTTTTTCCATAATTTTTGGACTCATGTACTTATAACTTGTTAGTCAAATTTGTGTCTTCTAGGTTGCAACACCCCCATGATACATCTTTAAGGATATGAACATGTACGGCCAAGCACAATCAATAACAGTGCATCTAAATTCCAAAATCAATCTCCATAATAGTCTATGTGTTTCCTACTGCCAAAGGGGCCCTTTAGAGTAGTGAGAGAAGATCTTCACCCTGAAACCCACAGCATCCCTTTTCAGCAGGAAGTAGCTAAGAGAATACGCCGTGCCCTTTTCCTTATGACTCAGGGTGAAGTCTCTCTCAGGGAGGAGTGATAGGGAATGGCAAAGGACACACTGACAAAGAAGATTAATCAGAACTGGCTTTGACAAGCACTGTGGCATTTGGACAAGAACAAACTGGGAGGAGGGTAGAGAGAATAGTGCAACAATGAATGAATGGAAACCCAAAATCTCTGTAAATGTTTATGAAAATTAATAAAATATAGGGGAAAAAAAAGAAATTGAGGAAAAAAAATCACGCTTCCTTACTCAATTTGAAGGAGAGAGGGAGATCAGATTTATAATTTTAAAACAAAAACTTAAGTTCCTTGAGGCATAGAACTCAAAGCCAAAGCCAAAGACAGAAGAAATCAAGAAGAATGTAATAAATTTTGATGCACTGAGTCATACTTGGACAGCATAAGAAATACCTTCCATTTGTGGTAATGTCTTTAGGTAAATACATAGCTTAATCTAATAAGAGATATATTATTGAACAATTAAGAATGCATTTGTATTGTAATGGTCATTGAAAGGATCTTATTCTGTAAACCCTCACAGAGAGTTTAATACAGTAAAAAAAAGTAATCAAAACTTGTATGACAGACAGGATGCATGGTCGTGTGGAAGTATCACAAAGACTGGCTGACTTATATTTCACTGGATTTATTTCTCATTGTTCATTTAAAAAATGGGTAGGAAAATCTGCAAGGTGAAAATAAAATAAAGTCTTAAATCCACTTGCTTCCATTATAAAAGAGATATTTTAGAATACGCTAGATTAGCAAGAATGACAACTATCCTGGGGCAATATAGATTATGACAGAGTAGAGCAGTTTGCCCTGTAACCTGCACTGTATATTTTAAAGAATGAGTTATATTTTAAATGATGAGAACTTCCAGTAGTAACATGGAGTGAAGCACCAACAACTGTTAATGCCAGCTGCCACAAAGCTGTTTTCTTGTTTTCAAATAATTTTCTTTTATTTTACATTGGTTTGTTTACAAAGTTTGTATGCATTGTGTTTCACACTATTCTTCACTCAAATTGTGTTTCATACAATCATTCCCATTCATTATGTTTTATAAAATTAATCACCATTGGATTATGCCCACCATTACCCTGTCTTTTTTCAGGTCCTCATCAGACCTTTTTTTATTTTTTTTAATATGCTTTATTGATTTTCATATAATACTTTTAATAGTGTGTTTCATTTATACATTGTGTTTTATATTTCATTTACTTTGTATTTCATTCATATACATTCTATTTTACATTACTTATACTAGTTTATTTACAAAATTCAAATACATAGTTTTTCAAACCAGATCCTTCCCATTTCCCTCCCCTCCCCACCCATCAAATTGTGAGATCCCATGATTAATCCTCTCCCTTCCCTTGCATAACCTCATCCCTCTGCTTCCACCCTCTCCACCTTTGATCCTCATACTCATTCTACAATAATGGTTTTATACAGTACTTGTACTTATGGAACTGGGTTATTTCACTCAGCATAATGCTCTTCAGTCCCTCTCAAGTTATATAGTAATTTTTTAAATCATTGCTCCTGCATAATATTCCGTTATGTGACTGTAACATAATTTCTCAATCCATTCGATTGTGTTTGGACATCTGGGCTATTGCCATGTTCTTGCTATGGTAAATAACACTGCTATGAACATTGGTGTACAAGTTTCAATTTGTGCCTCAGTTCTCATTTTCTTGGCCTATATTCCAAGTAGTGGAATAGCTGGAATTTCTATGTTCAGCTTTTTGAGGAAGCACCAAATTGCCTTCCAGAGTGGTTGTACCATTTTACAATCCCACCAACACTGTATAAGAGTTCCTATCTCTCCATATCCTCTCCAATATGTATTACTTATTGTCCTTTAAACTTAGCCACTGCTATTGGAGATGGTATCTCATTGTTTTGATTTGCAACTGTATTATTATTACTGATCTTGAACATTTCTTCATGTGTCTATTTGCCATCTTAATATCTTCCTCTGTGAAAATTATTTCCATGTCTTTTGCCCATTTTGTAATTGTGTGATCAGTTTGGTTTTTTTTTTCTTGTAAGGGCCCTGTAAGATTCTGTAAACTTTTGATATGAGACACTTGTCTGAAATGGTATTGCCAAATGTTTTTCCCAGTCAGTAGGTTTTCTTTTCACTCTGTTGTAGATTTAAAGGGAAATTGTTAAGTTTATTTGGAGAGGAAAGAGACCTTGAATAAGCAAAGCACTTTTGAAAAAACACAAATGAAGTGGAGGCTTAATGCTCTCTGACCTCAAAACCTACTACACAGCAGTAGTAATCAAAACAGCATGATACTGGTACAATGACAGGCACATAGACCAATGGAATAGAATCAAGAACCCAGAAATAGACCCAGCTATCTATGGTCAACTGATAATTGACAAGGAAATAAAACCTATCAAATGGGGAAATGACACCCTCTTCTACAAATGGTGTTGGCAAAACTGGACTTCTACCTGCAGAAAGCTGAAACAGGATCTACATCTCACACCATATACAAAAATCAACTCAAGATGGCTCAGAGACTTGGGGCTAAAGCCCAAAACCTTAAAGTTCATCAGAGATAAACTGGGATCAAATTTAGACTGCCTAATCTATGGTATAAAGTGACTGCCAAATATAGCCAGTAATGCACAGTCTGGAAAAGATAAAATTGATAAATGGGACCTTCTAAAAATTAAATCCCTATGTGTATAAAAAACATTTCCAACAGAATGAAAAGAAAACTTTGTTCCTGCTTTAACTAATAAGTTCTAAAATAATTAGTTTATTTAACTTTCACGTCTCTGTTATTGTCGAGTACCATTGAGTTGGAACTGACCCATAGCTGACCCTCCAATGTTTTTTTCAGAGGCTGTTAATTACACAGGAGATTACCCATCATTCATCCATGGAGCAGCTGGTGAATTTGAACTGTGTGCCATGAAAATTGCATAGGTATATGAGTAGTTGGTGGTCTGTTCCACAGTCAGCTCCTGGCCTAGTTTTCACAGCTGATATTGAGCTTCTTCAGCAGTTCTTTCTGCAGATGTAATCCATCTGATTCCTATGCATATCATCAGGTGAAATTCATGTGTATAACCTGATTGATGTCTCTTATACAATGTATTTGAAATGAATAAATAATTGATTGGGCAAAATTCAATCATTCCATCTCCAGCTTCATTTCTGTCACCAAATCTCTGTTTTCTGACTACTGATCCTTCTTTTCTGTTTCCAACATTTGTATCTCAGTCACTCATTATTATTAATGCATTTTGATTGCATGTTTGATAGATTGTTGACTGCAAAAGTTGGTAGAAATCTTCTATTTCTTCTTTGGCTCTGGTTATTGGTGCATTTATCTGAATGATAGTGGTATTCACAGGACTTCCTTATATGCACATGGATATTATCCTGTGGCTCACAATATTGTATTTCAAGACGGATCTATAAATGACTATAAAAGCAACCCCATTTTTCCTCACCTTTTCATCACCAGTATAATAGATTATATGATTGTCTTACTCAAAGTGCCCCATGCCAGTCCATCTCATCTCCACAATACCCAGTATGTCAATATTTATGCGTTCCATTTCTTCCTTAACAATATCTAGTTTTCCTACATTCATGGTTCTCACATTCCATGTTCCAACCACTAGTATCTGCTTACAACTGTT
This sequence comes from Elephantulus edwardii, assembly GCF_000299155.1. Taxonomy (NCBI): domain Eukaryota; kingdom Metazoa; phylum Chordata; class Mammalia; order Macroscelidea; family Macroscelididae; genus Elephantulus; species Elephantulus edwardii. Next base: position 3,019,135 of record NW_006399969.1, read on the forward strand.
CCTCTTCCTTTGTATTTCCATACTTGAAAGCTCTGCCTAGTTGCCCTATCTGCTATTTCAGAAGTGGACAGCCAAGCCCTCTTCCTAGTGTATCTTAATCGGAATGCTCAGATTTAGAAAAGTATCTGAAAGACAAGCATTTTACGGAAAAGAGCAGATGAAAGATATTTTCCCAATTGTAGAACTAACCCCTTGACACAAGCGTCTTGACCCACCCATTTCCCTGCTCCACCATCTACCAGCACGCTCTTACATTCCCATGCACTCCCTTTAACACCTATTCCCCACTATCTAGCCCTTGATCTGATAGCTTATATCTCAAGCTTTATGGGCTTCTCTGATTCCAAATGCTTCAAGCTGCTGCCAATTTCCCATGCTATGACCACTATAATTGCAGTGAAGTTTATTACCGCTGGGCCTCCAGAGCTCTCTTCACCTCTCTACACTTAGTAATAATGTGTTTTTATCCCAGTAAACCCCTCAGAGTTCTCTGATGGATTATTTTGACTTTAAAGATCACAGATCATGGACGCAGAATGTTAATTTCATAGCTTACTAAAGATTTTTTCAGTATTAATGCCAATATGAATATCAACCAGAGAATGAAACTTAATCATCATGTATATTTATAGACTTTCTGAAGTTTTTATTGAAGAAATATCCTCTACACAAAGGAAAAAAAATTAGTTGAAAACCTTTTACAGCCTGAGAATATGTAAAGCATATACATGATGTTAATATTGTGATAACAGAGCTCTGATGCACTGTGAAGCTGCAGGTTGACAGTTCAAATTCATTGCCTCCTCACACGAGAAACATAGGCAGTCTTCCCTCGTGAAGATTTAGAGGCTTAGAAATCTATCTGGGATGGGTGGGTAGGGGGAGTGGAACAACACTGTGAGTCAGAATACACCAAAGGCAGTGGGCTGTCAGATCTGGTCATGAGCATAGCCCCTTTCACCTCTCTCTGTATCTGTTTACCTTGCCCGTCCAACTATATGTCTATTTTCAGATTAATGTTTTTTATTGCTAGTATTGCAGGATTGTGTATGTTTCTTGTACACTTCTTTGTGTCTTCTCTTTCTTCAGTGATATTTTGCTGATATTTCCCTTATTGTTTATTACC
>NW_006399969.1:3023035-3023616 GCF_000299155.1 Elephantulus edwardii
CATTCACATTGTGTTTCATACAAACATTGCCATTCTTTATGTTTTATAAAATTAATCAATATTGGACTATGCCCACCACTGCCCTGTCTTTCCAGATCCCCAGTTATCTCTACCCTCCTTTTCTTTACCCTCCATGCATCAAATATGATTTCCCCTGCATATTCTCACTCCTCTATTCCTACCCTTCCCCCTCTTGGATCCTCATATACATTGTATTAGTTATCTTTCTATTTTTACAATAATGGTCTTATATAGTATTTGCCCTTATGAGTTCTAATTATTCAGTATAATGTTCTCCACTCCCTCTCAAGTTATATAGTAGTTTTCAAAATCATTGCTTCTGAGTGCTGCATAGAATTCCATTGTATGAATATATCACATTTGTGGTTGGACATTTGGGCTGTTTCCATGTTCTTGAAATGGTGAATAATACTACTATGAACACTGATGGACAAATCACCATTTTTGTCTCAGTTCTAATTTTCGCCAAAGAAAGGCGACCCAACCGAATGTGGAAACTACAGAACAATTTCACTGATTTCACATGCAAGCAAGATTTTACTGAAGATTATCCAAAAACG
>NW_006399969.1:3024601-3026404 GCF_000299155.1 Elephantulus edwardii
GGATTGATTCAGTGACTGGGATAATTGGGATGGGAGTGTCAGAGACAGTGCGATTGGCACAGGACAGAGTGGAGTTTAGGGCTGTTGTACCTAGGGTCGCTATGAGTCGCAGGCAACTCGAAGGCACATAACAACAACAACAACAACAACAACATATTCTAAGCAGTGGAATAGCTGGATCATATGGAATTTCTATGTTCAGATTTTTGAGGAAACATCAAATTGCCATTCAGAGTCGTTGTACCATTTTACAATCTCACCAACAGAGTGTGAGAATTCTTTCCTCACCCTCTCCAACATTTACTACTTGCTGTCTGGTTAAACTTTGCCACTACGACTGTGGTGAGATAGCAATCTCAATGTGGTTTTGATTTGCATCTCTCTTATTGCCAGTGATTTTGAGCATTTCTTCATGTGTCTATTGGCCATCCTAATATATTCCTCTGAAAATTCTTTACATTTTGCCCATCTGGTGATTGTGTTATCCGTCTTTTTCTCCTGGAGGCGTTTTAGGAGTCTGTAAACTTTTGTCATGAGACCCTTATCTGAAATGCTATTGAAAATGATTTTTCCAGTGAATAGGTTTCATGAAGACTCTCTCTTACAGTTCAACTTTCAAGCAAATAGACAGGTTTTTCTGGTGACCAGTAACCCAAGGGGAGTACTCACTCCTTATAATAACCCACAGGTCAAAGAGCTCTGGTGGTCTGTAGACTGTTGTGCTCCTAAGAAAAACACTGCATCTTCCAACGGGTTGGAACCCACCATTCGAGAAAGATGGGCATTCTTCTTCCACTAAGAAATAAGATCTTTGTAACCCGATGAAGTGTCGCTGAGTCAAAACTGAATGATGTCGTTGAATTTGATTTTTTGTTGCAAGTTCATAACAACAGTATTTGTCTAAAGACAAAGCCAAGATGGCAGAAAGGAGTTGAATAGAAGGATCAATAAAATTGAGAATTACAAGGAAACATGCAATTGCTTTAGTGGTGTAGAGTTGTGCTGTCTACTCCAAGGCTCATGGTTCAAATCCACCAACTGCTACATGGGATTAAGATGGGCAGTCTTCTTCTGCATGCTTTAACTGCTTCTGAAACCCACCAGGAGGTCAGCTACTAGTTGGCTCTGACTTGATGGTACAAAAAAACAACAACATTGTAATTAAAGTTATAGAACAAATTATGTATGGATGATTGAATAAGAAAACCAATTTGTTTTGTAAATATTTACTGAAATTGCAATTAAGAAAAGAAAAAAAGCAAACAAATGAACCCAGAATCTCAACGAAAGTTATTTATAATCTCATTTCTAAATTCTATTTCTTTCCCTACCCCTTCCCACAGTAATGATGCTAAGCATCCATGGATGACATCATCGGTCTACCTAATAATAGTATTTTCATTATTTACTTCTTTTCTAACCCTCTGTACTCCTTTACTTTTCTTTTGCCCTCCTAGTTTTTAAAATAGGGTACTGGAAATGAATGTGAAGAATAGACAAAAATCAGGTATTTTCCCCACACTTCTGAAATCTCACCAGTGAAGAAGATTCTCTAGGTAAAGAAGCATCCAGGTTAGTATTTTTTTTAAAACCTGCTAGGAACATAAATATAATAATTTATTTAGATGTTATATAAATTAGTTGCTAAGAATGTCTTTCCCAGTTTTTTCATGGCTAATGTCTTTGGCACAACCCTGCTTGCTGAAACCGAGGAGGACCTCATGCACTTCCTGCAGAGGGTCAAGGACTGCAGCCTTCAGTATGGACTGAGGCTCAATGTCAAGAAGACAAAGATTCTCACCA
>NW_006399969.1:3027154-3030975 GCF_000299155.1 Elephantulus edwardii
ACATTCTTCTGCTGTGTCATTTACAGCTTTTGAAACTCAATGGAGGGTGAGCTATGAGAGTTCTAACTCAAAGCGAATGAAAGAGGGTGAAAGAGCATTACCAGATGATTGAGTGAAATAGGAAAGGTGGTTTGGAGAATATGTAATACCTCTAGAGATACTTTGAATCCTGTGGTAGACCTAGGTACTTACATTGATTAGGCTAGGAGGGATTAGGAGAAGAGAAATATCAGAGAGGGAAGGGAAATCTGCACAACAAATTATATCTTCTTATAACAACTTGCCTGAGTCATTCTTGAACAGTCACCGAGTTCCTGAATCTTTTATGCCCTCAGAATAATGGTAACTACAGCCACCAATTAGCACATCTAGTGCATTTCTAAGCAGGCGTGGAGAATAATAAAGATTCCATTTAGTGAAGAGTAGGAGAAGCATGTCTTTAAGAAATGCAAGGTATGAATTTGGTGAAATGAAAAATCATTAGTTAGAGAAGTAAAATGCCTGTTTTCATAGTCTGGAAGGCTGTGTGTTCTGAGTCACTGAGGTACGTGGTTCCCAGCTGTTTCATAGGGAAAAAGATGTGCAATCTCTTATGGGATTTACTGGTTCTGTAAACCTATGAGACTATGAACTAGGGTTCAGTTCTGTGGTATGGTGCATAACAAAAATACCAAACAAATACAATGCATGTTTTCGAGCTACAAGTTGAGTTTGGTAAGGTCATATGGGGAAAAGTTACAGCTGTGTGGAAATATTTTGGGCATTTTAATGTTTGACATATGAAAAATGAGTAACCTCAATAGTATAATTAGCCATTATTTCCACCCACATCATTAGTACATCTATCTAACAGTAATGGGCATTTGGAACATTACTGTAACCCCAGAACAATCATTGAAAAGACAGATTATTCCAAAGGTCAAAGGAAAGGCCTCTGGAGAATCTAAACCTGTTAGACTAAAACCTTTTGGATATAAAGCCCAAGGAATTGATGAGTTCTTCTAATACTTCAAATAATGTGAAATAAAACAACTTGACTTTTTCCTTTCTAGAGGTAAAAAGTAAGCCAAATTGCACATATTTAGAAGGTAGTATATAGGAACAATGGTGGCCTAGAGGCAAGAAACTGAACTGACTTGAATCCAGACCAGTTGGTCTTCAGGAGAAGGATGGGCAATCTCCTTCTCTTAAAGGCCTCTGAAAACCCACTGGAGGGTCAGCTATAGGTTACTTCTGACTCACCAGTACACAACAACAACAACAACAGCAACAACAACGTACAGGACTTCTGGTGGTGATGTGCCCATAGGGTGATATGCTGCCAACACAAAGGCCATGTGTCTGGTGGTTCAAATTCACTAGTGGCTTCAAGGGAGAAAGATGTACATTATCCTGCTGCCTTCAAAACTTACTAGAGGGTCAACAATGAGTTGATTCTGACTTAATGACAGTGGTAGGAGATATCTGATGTGACAGTCATGAGGATGTTACACTGTTAACCAAAGGCCTCATCTCCAGAGTTTTGAATCCACCACTGACTCTGAGGAGAAATCATCCTCATGCTATGATTTGGAGCCTCAAAAAACCCAATAGATGATCTCTGTGAGTTGGAATCAACTGAATGGTAGTGAATGATAGTAGAACACCCTCTGTTCTCAAAGAGCTTTTCTGATTAAAAAGAAAGAAAAAGAACAGAACTTCATGTTTTTATTTCATTTTATTTCTTTTTATTTGACTGAAAGTTTACAAATTGTACTGGTTTTTCATTTGATTATTTATGCACATTATTTACTTTATTATTTTTTTTAACTTTAAACTGATTTATTTGCCAAGTTCAAATACATTGTTTTTTCACACAAGATCCTTCTCATTTCCTTTAGCCCCCATCAAATTGTGAAATCCTATGATTAACACCCCTGCCCCATGCTCATCTTCACTCCTCTGCTTCCACCCATGCCCTCGTTGGTGTCTCATACTCAATTCTACAGTAATGGTTTTATACAGTATTTGTCCTTGTGGGACTCTCCAGTCCCTCCCAAGTTAGGTAGTAATTTACAAAGTTACTGCTCCTGCCTAGTATTCCATTGTGTGAATGTACCATAATTTCTCAATTAATTCGATTGTGGTTGGTCATCTAGGCTGCTTCCATGTTCTTGTGAAGATGAATACCTGTTATGAACATTGGTGCACAAGTCTCTATTTGTGCTGCAGCTCTCATTTTCTTGAGGTATATTCCAAGCAATGGAATAGCTAGCTGGCTCATATGGGATTTCTATGTTCAGATTCCCACTCCCCCTTGTCCATAACTTTTTATATTTTTAGAGATTTTTTACATTATTATACTAGTTTGTTTACAAAATTTGAATAAATTGTTTTCCAGAATAGATTCTTCCAATTCCTCTCATCCATCAGCTTGTACAACCCCATGATTAATTCCCCTTCACTCTGCACATTCTCATCCATCTGCTTCCATATCCCTGCCGCACCCAATCTTTATACTTATTCTACAATAATGGTTTTATACAATATTTATCCTTGTAGGACTGAGTTAGTTTACTCAGAATAATGCTCTCAAGTCCCTCACAAGTTGAGTAATAATTTACAAAATCATTGCTCCTGCATGCTGTGTAATATTCCATTATGTGAATGTAACATAATTCCTCAATCCATTTGTTTGTGGTTAGACATTTGAGCTGTTTCCATGTTCTTGTGATGATGAATAGTGCTGCTATTAACATTGGTATACAAGTTGCCATTTATGCCTTAGTTCTCATTTTCTCAGGGTATATTCCAAGAAGTGGAATAGCTCGGTCCTATGGAATTTCTATGTTCAGCTTTTTGAGGAAGTGCCAAACTGTCTTTCAGAATGGTTTTACCACTTTACAGTCCCACCAATAAGGTGTTAAAGAGTTTTTTTCTCATCACATCTTCTCCAACATTTATTACTTGCTGCCCTGTTAAACTTTGAAACTGTTACTGGAATGAGATTATAACACATTGTGGTTTTGATTTGTATCTCTCTTATTGCCAGTGATTTTGAGCATTTCTTCTTGTGTCTGTTGGCTATTTAAATATCTTTGTCTGTGAAAATTCTTTCCATGTCTCATGCCCATTTTGTACTTGGGTTATTGGTCTTTTTTCTTGTGGAGCCCGGGAGTATTCTATAAATATTTGTTGAGACTCTTGTCTGAGATTGTACTGCCAAATGTTTGTTCCTAGTTAGTAGGTTTTCTTTTCAACCTGTTGAAAATTTTTTTGACACACATAGGGATTTAATCTTTAGAAGGTTCCATTCATCAATTTTATCTTCTTCAGACTGTATATTTCTGGCTGCATTTGGCAGTCTCTTTATACTGTAGATTGTTCATGATTAGAAAGACTCAATATTGTGAAAATGACAATCCTACCAAAAGCAATCTACTTGTTCAATGTAATCCCAACACAAATACTAAATTCTTTTTTTAAAAGATTTTATTGTGTTTATAAAGTATTTGTTGTTGTTGTTATGTGCCGTCAAGTCACTTGCTATTCATAGCGACCCTATGTACAACATCCCTAAACTCTGGCACTCCCATCCCGATTACCCCAGTCACTAAATCAATCCACCTCACAGGGGGCCTTCCCCTTCTGTGCTGGCCCTCCACCCTATCAAGCATGATGTCCCTCTCCAAGGACCTGCCCCTCCTTGCAACATGTCCGAAGTATGTTAGACAGAGCCTTAGAATCCTTGCCTCCAAGGAGCAGCCTGGTTTGACCCTTTCCAAGATGAATCTGTTTGTTTTCCTGGCAGTTCGTGGTACCCTGAATATTCTTCTCCAGCA
>NW_006399969.1:3033751-3036066 GCF_000299155.1 Elephantulus edwardii
CATTTTACACTCCCACCAACTGGAATAAGAGTTCCAGTTTCTCCTCAATCTCACCAGCATTTATTGTTTGCTGCTCCGTTGAATTTTGCTTTTCTTACTGGGGTGAGATGATATAGTTGTTTTGATTTAGATCTCTCTTAGAGCTAGGGATTGTGAACATTTCTTCATGTGCTTGTTCGCTGTCTGAATGTCTTCTTTAGTGAAGTGTCTCTTCATATCCTGTGCCCATTTTTCAATTGGGTTGTTTAAATTTATCTTGTGATATTGAGGATTTTATAAATTCTAGATATGTCAATTATCAGACATATTATTACCAAATATTTTCCCCCAGGTTTTCCTTTTTACTCTGTTGGAAAAGTTTTTGAATGTGCATAGGGATTTGATTCTTAGAAGGTCCCATTCATCTATTTTATCCTCTCCTGGTTGTAGATTTTCCAGGATGCTTGGGAGACTGTTCATGTTGTGGATTAGGACTTCTAGAGTTCTTCCAAGCTTTTCTCTAATGAAATTTATTGGTTTTGGTTAGATCCACTTTGAGTTGGTTTTTGTGTATGGTGTGAAGTGTGGGTCTTGCTTGAGTTTTCTGTGGTTAGTTTTCCAATTTTCCCAACACTATTTGTTAAAAAGGCTGTCAATTCCCCACTTGACTGATTTCATCTCATTATAAAAAATCAGTAGATCATAGGTAGATGGGCTGATTTCTGGGTTCTCAATTCTGTTTATGTGTCTGTCATTGTACCAGTACCATGCTGTCTTGACCACCATGGCAGTGTAGTAGTATTTGAAATCAGGGAATGAGATACCTCCTACCTGGTTTCTCTTCTTAAGGAGTCCTTTGCTTATTCTGGGTTTCTTTCCAGTCCAAATGAAATTGGAGATTGCCTTTTCCATCTTGCTGAAGAATGGAATTGGCATTTATATTGGGATTGCATTGAATGTGTAAATTGCCTTTGGTAGTATTTTAATTTTTAAAATATTGAGTCTTCCTATTCAAGATCAAGGTATAGTCCTCCATTTTTCCAAGGTTCTTTTTGTTTCTTCTAGTAATGTTTGGTTGTTTTTTTTTTTTTTTTTTTAAGATCAAGGTATAGTCCTCCATTTTTCCAAGGTTCTTTTTGTTTCTTCTAGTAATGTTTGGTTGTTTTTTTTTTTTTTATTTCCTTTGAATAGATCCTTTGTGTTTCCAGTTAGATTTACTCTCAAGTATTAAATCTTGTGATTAGCTATTGCAATGAGTATTCTTTATCTTAGCTCTAGTTCTGTACTCTCTTTGTCACTGTAAAAAAATCCAATTAAATTTTGTATCTTGATTTGTATCCTGCCATTGTGCTGAATTGGTCAACTATGTACAATAGTTTTCTTAGGGTTTTCTAGAATTTTACATCCTTTTTGCCTATTTGGATACCTCTTATTTCCTTCTCTTGTCTTATTGCTATCACTAAGACTTCCAGTACAATATTGAATTGGAGAGGTGACAATGGGCATCCTTGCCTAGTTCCTTTTCTCAGAAGGAATGCCTTTGATCTCTCTCTGTTGAGAACAATGTTGGCTCTTGGGTTTGCATATATACTTTTTACTGTTTTGAGAAAATTCCCCTATAATTCTATTTTAATCAGGAAAGGGTTTTGGATTTTATCAAAGGCCGTTTCTGCATCAGTTGATAGGATTATGTAGTTCCTGTCCTTTGCTCTGTTAATATGATTAATTACATTGATGATTTTCTTATGTTGAACCATTCTTGCATACCTGTTATGAATCCCACTTGATCATGCTGAATTATTATTATTTTTTTTATGTATCATTGGATTCTATTGGCCAGGATTTTACTCGAGATTTGTGTCTATGTTCATGAGAGATATTGGCCTATAGTTTTCTATTTTGGTATTCTCTTTACCTGGCTTTGGTATCAAGGATATATTTGCTTCATAGAATGAGTCTGGGAGAATTTAATATTTTTCTATTTTCTGAAATAGTTTATGTAGAATTGGTGACAGTTCTTGTCTGAATGCTTGATAAAATTCACTTGTAAACCCATTTGGTTCATGGCTTTTTTATGGCTGGAAGTTGTTTTATTACCTGTTCAATTTCTTCTTTTGTAATTGGTCTGTTCAGGTGTTCAATTTCAGTTTGTGTCAGTTTAGGTAGGTTGTACATTTCTAAGCATTTGTCCATTTCCTCTAGGTTTTCATATTTGTTTGAGGATAGTTTTTTTATAATATTCCATTGTTAGCCTTTTTATTTTAATTGGTTCTATTGTGACATTGTCCATTTCATCTTTTAATTGGATTATTTGTGTCTTTCCCATTTTTTCCTTT